>NC_018390.1:4972180-5293463 GCF_000208865.1 Neospora caninum Liverpool
AGTTTTCTGCTCCTGTTTTTGGTCTGTCTTTTGGTTATACCGACTTTCCTGGAGCTATTATGTTCTTCAATTTGCATCGTGTGGGGGTCTCATGTGCATGGCGAAGGGGATGACCGTACAAAAGACGCGAAACGCTCCACGTTTCCCCTAATACGGACTACTGTATTGTTGCGTGTAGCTGGAAATCGAAGGACTTTTGCGTTGCTTCGATCAAGCAGGCAAGCCTCTTCTGGATTTCGTTAAGTTTCCGAAGCTAATTGCTACCCGCTTTTTCCGCGTGACGACTGTGCCACCGGAAGGTTCCTTACCATGTCCCAAGCTCCTCCGCATACGATTGATTAGCCAGACTCTAAAGCGAACGCCACAAGCGCTATTTACAATAGCATTGCTGTTTACCTGTAACTGCTGATATGTGGACACACTTTGTACTGGCACATGTTTCGCCCACGGAAAACGACAAAACAATTGGCGCAGGCAATTGCAGGGAATTCATATATATATATATATATATATATATTTCAAGGGAACACTGATCTTTAACATGTTTTCCCCACGGAGAGAGCTGCACGCCTGACTGCTAGTTCCCAACGAACCCTTTCATAGTGGCCTGACGAGTTTATGGCATTCAACTATACATTGAGGTTGTCGCACATCATCTTACATGCCATTGAGTCCACAGGGCCGGAAAAACGGGATAGCTAGGAGTAGGTTTTTTTGTATTCAGGCCGCAACATTTGAGAAAATGTGAATTGACTGGTTCGATCCATTAAATGCCGGATTTGTCTAGCGGTGAGCAAGGCCTGGTTGACCATAAGGTCAAAAGCAAGGAGGAGGGAAGTCAACCTCGTCCCTTGCTTACACGACTCTCATGGTATGTCAGCTTCTCAGCAGATACAGGTAACCAAGAGTATGACATTACCTTAAAAACGTCAAGGGGCAAATAATGGATCGACGTGTGTTGGAATCGCTCGACTTTTACTCTTAACAGAAAAGGAAAGGGCAACCCCTGTGGGAATTGTTCGGAATTATTCAGTCATCCACAAAACGGCAATCGATGTACGCTGTCATATCACTGAGAAAGAGTAGGTCCTCATCTCCCACTTTCAACCCGTCTCCCAGATTAAAGAACTCGTCATCGATTTCTCTATCTGAGAAAGGTGGACGAAAAGCTTCCTGTTTCCCATTCCTTTCTTTGTCTTCAAAGTGATTTTCTAGGCGTGCCGTTTTTTGAAGGCGATTCTTGTGCATTCCTCGTCTGAAAGAGAAACGATCGAAACGAAGGGTGGCTCTTGCAGCATCGGCAGGGGTTGATGGCATTTGTTGCACGGTTGTATCCTGAGCACGCGGCGCATGGGTATCATCCCCTGCTACCGTGTTCCGGTTTCCAATGAAAATAAAGTGTCCATCGTCGAGTAATGTGATAGCTGGAGAAGGGTCCATTCTTGCTTTCGTATCTGGCAGTCTTCGGCATCTAACTTTCGGGAGTGTTTGTCTGTTCGTCGTCGCATTTCTTCGGCGATTGCACCAAGCAGTTTTATCCTCCTCCCACCCCGTAAAGCCACGAATCATCTCTTCTTTTTCCTCAGGAGAATACAGACAGGGCTGGAACACAACCCCAACAGCTGTATTTCTTCTTGGCCGCATTTTCTCTCCTGAGATATGTTCTAGTGGAGGGTGCGGCAACTGTTTTGACTGGGGAAAACCAACTGGTGTAGACTGCCGGACTCCGTGGAACTCCTTGGTATTGAAATCGCTCTTCTCTGCCACATTCGCTCGAGGTGGCGTTCTGGAAGAGAGAAAAGACTCTAGGTCACTAGAAAACGCAATTCTATCGGACTTGAGTTTGTGTTGCGAAGAGAGAGTGACCTGGAGTGCCGAAGAGAGTTGAGACTCCCCTGGCCCAATCGCAGGCCTGTTTTGTAAAATAGGGGTTTCACTGTTTCCATCCCCTGTTTCACTACATGCGATCAGCGGGCTGGAGTTCTGACCATCGCAACAAGTAGAATATGCTGACGAGGCAAGTGAAGGGAGCACAGGTATCCGTCTTTTTCGACGTGGAAGGACAGGTGAGAACTTCTGGTGTAGTGAGCAAAACATTTTCTGAGTAGGGGACGGCGACGCAATGGAGATAGGCGACGATGAATCATGAACCATCGTTACCGTTCCTTGAATACTTATCTGATCGTTCTTCTCTCCCTTGTGGCGTAACCGGCGGCGAAGGCCACAAAAGGCAGACGGAAAACAAGAAAAGAAATCCGTCATGGTGCACACGAGGTATCACCGCTGCAAAAGAAATATTCCCTTTCGAGACGAAAACTGGGAATCTTTGTTTTTCCTACCAAAAGAGATTAGATTTCCGGGTAGACACACAGAAGGTCAGTAACATGCATATAACTCTGCGTGGACGAACAATACGCGGTTTCCCTATAGAACGGTCACTTGTTGCGTAACATCGTTTTCGTCGGTTCTGATCGCGAAATATGCTCCAAAGAGAGAGAGAACCACAACGGCAGAAACGCGCAAGAATGACTGAGGGCGTTTTGGCAAATGGGGGGACTCCTTTCAACAAGAGGAATGTTGGTTTCGAAACGGTTTAGCCGTGCCATCACGACCACGAGTGGCTGGCTCAGTAGAATGAATTCCGCCTCACATTCGTTCCCAGTGGCAGGGACCTGAAAGAAACCACGACCGGCAGGGGAGGTATCCCCCGTACGGATATAAACAGACAGCAAGACAATGTAGCAGGATGACGTTATGACATAATGACCTGCAAATATGGAAGTACAGCGACTAATACACCATTCCCACGTTAGGGCTCTGCTGTTTCAAAGGGTTAACATTCTGTACTGGAGAAGTTTGTGAAAAAATCAAGCAGTAAAAAGTCGCCTTTCAGGCCACACCAATACGTCCCGCGAAGTCGGTTCTCTCTGAGACCGCTCGCGGCTCTGAACGAGCAAAAGAAGAAAAAATGATCTCGTGAAAATGGAAGCCGTCAGACAACGAAAGACAGTCTGAAAGCTGCAGCTCTCGGCTCCTGGCGCCTAGTTTCCTTATAATAACTAACCGTGTCAAAGGAAATACTCGGGACAAGATGGATATGGGAACAGCACTGACAAAACTGAGTGACCGGGAGAAATATTGATGCGACAAAGAATGGTCTGGTTCATATGAGAACGTGTCCAGGGAGGTTCGTTCTCCAGAGATTCAAGAAGTACAAAGAAACAGGTGCGAACCATATTCACTGGGGGGAAAAGTGATTCGAAAAAGTGTCGGCCTCTAAAAGCCGTTCACCGTGTTCCAAAACATGCCCATTGACGGGACTAATTACTCGCATGCTGTGACTCAGCATCGGAAGAGATTGTACGTGTACTTGCGTTTGTTACAGAGACACCGAATGGGATCTCTTACGATCTGAGTACGCCGGTCCTGTGGTTTTCTTGTCTTCTCTTTCTAAAAAAAGAGAGGTGGGCACAGAATTCAAGAAGTATCAGTTGAACTTCTCCCAGTAATTTGCGCTACACGCCGGCGACGAGTTCCGCAGCAGAAAGAATGTAGTCTCTGAATTGCCTTGCTGATTTGTTCATGGCTTTTACGTGTGGTTTCAGTGGGGTTTAGAAACCTAGGAAATTGTGACTCCTACGGTTTCGTCGCGGCGATTGAAATGAAGGCAACCGCCCGGACTCTAAAAGTTGATCCAGATGGTGTTCAGACGTGCCGATACGCGAATGACCATTCGGTATCATCGTTGGCAGTGAGGGTAGGAAGAAGGTGAACTTGTTAATCTTTCAAACACACCGCCCCTGAAGATCGTTTTTCGGTCGGGGCAGGCCTGTCGAAAGGCAAACAAAAGGTGGTGAACGATGATACGATACTCGTACTTGCTGTCACCGGTGTCCCTGCTGAAGTTCAGGAACTGTGAAAGCGCACAAGTCCTTTGTTTCGCTTTTGTGCCGAGGAAATATCAAACTTTTCTCAGAACAAGTAAAAGTCGATGAACTCGGTAAAGAACAGCCGACGCCTCAGACAGCAGCTACCAGTCGCCGTTGAATCTCAACCTTCTCGTGTGCAAATTCCATTGGTTGATTTACTGAATTGCTGCCAAATATGGAGACTGCAAATGTGCTATGTCTTCGGCCGATTTGGGAATGGAGGATGAATTTGTTTACCAAGAAGGTAGTGATTCATCGTCGCAGCATACCAAGGGCATTGGAAAAACGCAATTTGCTCACATCCCGATCACAACTCATCTGTCGAGTGAACCAGTTTTAGGGAAGGATGGCACTGCATCGACCTACATTAAGTGCGAACCTTCTCCCCAGAGAAGGCTTGTACAATGCGTGCGAGTGGCAAAATTTGAGGTTGTGTTAAATCACCCAGCCGGACCTAGCCGGGCAAACGCTGGTACTGCTGATGCTGGGGTCACGAGCAAATACTCAACTGAGATTTCCATTTTTCCAGAGACCGCTGCACGGTTGCTGTACATGGAACATACGCACTTTTCACTGCACGTGGCCTCCTTCACTAAAATATGTTAGAAGCGACGGAGGGTGATTGGTTCGGCTGAAGCGACTCCTCCGTTAAAAGGCGCTGCGGCGGTTCCTAGCGACCGATCAACAGAAGTTTCATCGTGCCTGCAAGGGGGGAAACCTTGATTGTTCTCGTTCTCAGTCCACAAGAGACCCGTGAAACCACCTCTCTGAGTGCGTCGGCATCTACCGTTGTTCCATTCTTTACGTAGTAGCTGGATACGACCGAGAAGACTGGACGCCTACGAAGATCCAACTTGCGCCGACCAGCCGTCCTAGGCGGCTCGCAATACGGGTACCGGGTAACTTTATGGTGTTTCCAAGAGATCTCGTTTCCGACGCCAAAGAGTTTCAGCAAGACCCCGGGTCTTTGCAGAGACCGTCAGCCTAGACCGCCACTGCATTCGTGTAAGGTACGCTGCTGGCATTTGATTGGTTACAGCGCTGTAGACAGAGCATTGTTGAACTGAGAGATTCTCCCTTCTTTTCCCTTCTAGTGATTCCTTGGCTCTCTTTCTCTGTTCTGGGTTCTTTCTTCATATTTCGAGGCATCTGAATTCCCTGTGCAGCTCCGAAAGTCGAAGGTTCCCGCGACACTAACGAAGCCACCGCTGCGGCGATGGAGTTGGAACGGCCCCCTGGGCAAACGCATGTGACCCGCCTCCGAATGAATAAAAGCAGAGAGTGGAACCCGAAAACCAACTGCGTGAAACGTGCTGGTGAACCATTGAGCGCCTTTCGAGGGTGAGAGTTAACGCGTGGCCAACCGACCCCGGGAGGATACACTGGACGGTCCCCGCCTCGAGGGAGACACATTCCTCTAAAAAGGTGCCTCTGCACAGACACACCCATACAGGAGACACTTCTGGGTATTAAAACTTAGACGTTTGCCTAGGTCGAATGGAAACCATCGCTTTATTTCTGCTTGTCATCTTCTTCTGCCGTGGACACCCGGAGGGCACCCCGTTGGCGTTGCAGCGCGACGTGGAGGTAGGAACGGAAAAGTTCGACCTCGAGACAAGGAGGAACATTCCCTTAACGACTATAGATTTTTCCACACATAACTCTCTGCCGTACAAAGTAAATGTAAAACATAATGCCTTTCACGAACACGCAATGGCAACAAATGGAGTGCTTCAGTTCCTGGGTGCATTCTGGCCTCGCGGGAAGGAGAGCAATTTGCAAGAGAAATCCGTGGAAGAGGGTGGCGAGGCGTTCTTTTGTCTATAAGCCGGTGCCTCCGGTGTTTTTTAAGTGCTTGTATGTGAGTATCGGAACGCGTTCAAGGATGGGAAAAAAACGGATGAAGAAACGGGTTTAACCAAAGGAGAGCCTATGGTAAAGTTCTCCACCCTTTTCTCTCTTCTTTTGCCAGTTTTCTTCAACACAACTCCACGTGCCATTCTAGAATAGCCCCCCCCGTCGAGTTCTGATACACTGTGTCTCTCCGTTTCTTTTTCGTGGGAGTTGTTCGTGCGCCTCTTTCCTCTGTTTCAAGTCCATTTCTTCAACGTTCCATCCCAAGAAGCAGGCAAACGCCCCCTTTGGTGTTTCATCGTGCCCACTACACTCTCGAATCCTCATCTCTTTTCTTTGCTGAAAATTCATTCTATTTCCCGGTGCCGCGAATCGGCCAAGTTCCACCGGCGGCTCTGTGTTCTTCCCCGCCTGTTTTTTTCGTGCAGTTTGCCTCTTCGTCCTCTCCCCCGTGAACTTTTCCTCCAATAACGTGTTTCGCATTGCAAACTGTGCTGTATATACATCTCTCCGCTCTCTTGCGTTGCGCCGTTCCCGCCAACCCCGTGCTTTTGCTTGTGCACGGTCCATTGGCACACCGTCCTTTTTCGCTTCTCCCGGAGTTGCCTCTTCGCCAGTCCACTTGCGTCCACTGTTTTCGTCTTTTCAGTGAAGGCGCGCGTCTGTATCTCTCCGTGCACCTTTATATCGCGTTCCCTCTGTCACGGTTTCCCCTCAGGACACACTTCTTGTTGTGCCACATAGCTCGGTGTCTTCTAAACTCCCCGTCTCGCCCTTTCCGTCGTCGCCCCGTCTGCCTGTTCGGCCGCACACGTCCAAACAGGAAGAGGCCGTGGTTTTTCGAGTGCAATAGAGAGACCAGCCCTGCGACTGTTCGTTGCATGTCGCCGATCTGTCTCATCTTCACTGGTAAGATCAAAGATTTCTTCCTTTCCTCTGGTCTCCCTTTCCTGAGTTCTCTCCCTTAAATCGCTCATCACAGTGACACCGAACGGACGAGATGCTCATCGAATCGCGCCTGGAGGGCAACCGTCGCTCCATTTGAAAACATCTCCAACCGAAGGGTCAGCTTTCGGGAAGCACGAGATGCATGCCGCCGGTCTGTCTCGGCTACGTAGTTCCGTCTCCGAGTTTCCAGTGATCGTCTCCGAATGTCTTGGTCGCAAGTGGATAGACACAGAGAGAGCCCTTTTCAAAACACTCTCACACCATTCGTCTCTCCGGAACACGCGTGAGGTACCCGTCGCTTCTTTGTTGGGGGGTGTAGCTGCCCCGTAGTTTTCACCTTCGTCTTTTCCCAGATCCTCCTTCGGTGCATGTCTACGTCTTTCAGTAAATGTCTTCCTTTTCCGCTGGCCACCCTCAGAGGGCGTAGAAGAGCCGAGACGTTGGCAGTCACTCTTGAATCAAGCTCCACGCGTTTCGTCGCAAACATCCACTGCAGCCTCGTCCCAGCTCTTTTCTGCCTTTTACGCGCGTTTTGCGTTTGTCTTTCTCGTCTCTTCCCCGTGAGATGCATTCGACGCTCGTTTATCCCTGCACGCCAGGGGGAAAGCAGAGAGCGTGACCGTTTCAGAGAGCTCTCCGTCGGTGACCCTCTAGCGCCCTATTGCAGTGTTTGAGCGTCGTTCCTGTTCGCCTTGCCTGTCACGTTCCGTTCTGTGCGTCTTTCTGCCCATCTGCGACTTCTCTGTCACACGCTGAATCGCCGTTCGACTGCGTTCCACTTCATAGCTGAGTTGCCGTTCTTTTCCTTTTTTTTCCACTTTCGTACGTTCGTGCTCTCTCTCCTCGAAGGTAGTCCTCCTCGAGTTTTCCCTCGGGCGCAACCGCCGTCTTCGTCAGGGATTCCTAGCACGCGTGGTATCTCTGTAGTCCGAACACGTTTTGAGACGCGAGTTTCGCTTTCCGTGGGCCCTGTGTAGTCGCGTGTGCGCCCTTCCCAGAGCCATGCGTTGCTTCTCATCTGGATTCAACAACACGAGGGTTTGTTCTCTTCGTTTTCCGTCCGTGCCGCCTTTCCTGGCCGACCCTTTCTCGAGACGCGAGACCGGCAGAACGTGCCATTCATCGCGGCCTCTCCGTTGCTCGTTCCTTCCTCGGCCATGCGGCCTGTCCTTTCTTGGCTTCTGTAACGCATTGCTCCCTCTTGCCGCTCCTTTCCACACTCTTGGCTGATCTTTCTCCAGTAGAGCGTCGTTCGATGCTTCGCTCGAAGCTGCCTTTCGGGGGCTTCCGTGTGACCGAACAGTGCATGTGTCTCTGCTGAGAGTGTCCGATGTTGTCTCCTGTAATGCTTCGTTTCATACGCCGCCACCTCTCCTTTTCCCCACATTTCACTCTGCACGGCGATTCCTCTGCGCCCCGCGGCTCTGACGAGATAGCTAGCAGCCCGTCACGTTTCCTGTGTCTAGCGTCGCTCTCGTCCACGCGTGCTTCTGTCAAACCTCAGGGCGTGTGTCGCTGTGTAGTGCCCGAGGGTGTGTAGATGTGCCTGCCTTCTTGTGAGGTTTTTCTCTCGCATTCGTTGCCCCTCTGAGTCGTTTCGAATGAAACGGAGGAGGTAGACTCTCAGTTCCCCCTCGAAACGACGCACGTGTTCGCATGGCGTTGCTTGTTCCTCTCATCCTCTTGCCTTGACAGGCTTCTTTTCATCAGGAGCCCCAAGCCGTCAACCGTAAACATGGAGGAAGAAGAAGCGCCGCCGGAGGGAAGAGACGTCCCGTGTGGCGGAATGGGAGCAGAGATGGCGTTCGTGGCCGCGCCCGTGCACGCCTCGACCCCTGGGGGCGACGGAGAGGACGGAGACAGAGAGGAGGAGGAAGAGAGGGAAGTCGAGTATGGATCAGGCGGCCTCGAGGGCCAGTCTCTGGGTCACGAACAGGAAGAGGACATGATAGACGAAGAGGACCGCGTTCAGACAACCTTTTGCGCCGCCCCCGAAGACGAGGAGAAACTCGATTTCAGCGTCGACGAGCCTCGGGATGACGGGAAGCACCACGACGCACACCCCTTGTCAGGCGAAGAGGAAGAAGAGATAGTGGAGAGTGCGGAAGACACAGCGGAAGACGGTGAAGACCACGGCTCCACGTCTTCCGGGGACGCGCAACAGCTGTCGCATGCCGAAGAGGCTGCCTCGAATCAACTTGGAGCTGAGGGCAGGGACGACGGCGCGCCGTCGCGGGGCTCCAAGAGAAATGCCCGGTCGGGCGCTTTCTCTCGGAGCTCGGCGGTTTCCGCCGAGCGCATCTCTGCGGCGCTCACGGAGATTGCCAATCTGTGCGGGCCGGACAGTGACGAAGAGGGCGAGATTAGTGAAGACGAAGTCCCCTTCTGCCGGGTGGCCCCCCAAAACCCCTCGTTCCGGTCGCGGACTCTCGAGTTCCTCAATCTCCCCCCGAACCTCACCCACGTCGCTCTGCAGGAAGCGCTGAGTCGCATTGGAGAAGTGGACGAGGTGGTCAGCTCCAGGTTTTCCTCCGGGCCCCACCATGCGAGCCCGCAAGAAGCGGGAGGCCAAGGCGACTCGTCCCGACGAAGAGCCAGCTGGATCGTCCGCTTCAGACGCCCGGAGGATGCCGCCGAGGTGAAGAAGAGTTTCGATGGGAAGGTCTTCGGCAAGTGCACTGTTCAGGTGCTTTTTGCTCGAGACACGCCCCGAAATGTGCAAAACCGCAGAGACAACAACCTGTTGAATCCCGACGGAGCTTCTGGAAAAAGGCAGCTCAAAGGTGGGGCCAACGCCGGAAACGTCCAGAACCTGCGCGGTCGCCAGTCCCCTCCACCCCCCGGAGCCCCAGGCGCAGGAGCTGGAGCCCAAGGGCCGGCTGGTGGCGCAGTCGGTGGCTGCATGCCGCCCGGAGGCCCTGGGGCAGGGGGCGCACCCGTTGGCGTGGGTGGCCTGCCTGCGGGTCCAGGCGTCCGATCTCCTTTGGGGCCTCCGCCGCCGTTCCCGCCGCGCCCCGGCGGAGGTCAAGGGCCCGGAGGAGTTGTGGGGCCGCCGCTGGGCGGGCCCTTGCCGCCGCCCCTCGTCGGCGGGCCCTTAGGCCCGCCCCGTGCAGGCTTCGGGGGGCCGATGGGCCTGGGGGGCCCTCCGCCGCCTCCGCCGCCGCCGGCGCCCATGATGGGCCGCGGGGGGCAGAGCGGGCCCTGCTGTCCCCCTCCGCCGCCGCCCCAGCAGCCGGGGCCGGGGGGGGTGGCAGAGGGGAGGCCCGGAGGCGGAAAGGCTGTTTTGCGTCCACGCCCAGATGCAGCAGCCGCGAAGGGACGGGAGGGCGACGGTGTGGGCGCAGGACAGGGCGCAGACGCGAAAGTCAGGTTGACGCCCCGAGAAGGCCCGCCAGGAGACCAAGCAGGCGAAGAGACTCAGGGCGAGGCTGGGAGAGAGACAGGGAATGCCGGAGGACGACGCTTTTTCGGGGGCGCCGGCAAGGTCGGCGTCGGCGGTGTGACCGGCCCTCGGGAGAGGCTGACAGCGGAGCAAAGACTCGAGCGCCCCGTCTCCCTCTGGAAAGAGAAAATGACGATTGAAGAGCAAATGAATGATTACCGAGAGCTCTGGAAAAAATTTGGCTACACGAATAGGTAAGGCTCTTTCATCGGCGCTCTGCGACTCGGCGGTCCTTGTCGCGTGGCCTGGGGCCTGTGTCTCGCAGTCCGCACGCCTTCATCTCGTGGTTTGTGCTGGCCTGTCAAAGAGACGATCTGTGCCCCGGCGGCAGGAACGTGGGAAGCCCAAAGGGATTTTTTTGATTTCTCTGCGTTTTCTGCAGACTCGCCGGTGGGGGTTTCACCGGGAGTCCATCGCGGCTGTGTCATATCGAACGTAAAGCGTTCTCTGTGCTTGCGGAGCTGCGTGGGGCGGAGGGCGAATTCCGAGAAGCGGCGCACTGCTCAGAGACACCACACACATTCGTCCTGAGGCTCTTCTACGTCTCGAACGTGTGTGGTTCAGGTTCCCGGTCGTGTTGCTTCCTGTGTCCTCTGCTCGCCGGCACTCTTCCTGTGTGGTGCGTGGCAGCCGCTTGATGCCTGCCTCCCTGGGACGTTTGCAGCACGACTTGTGTCCCTCTTGGGGGCGTTCTCGTTTTCCTCTAAAGTTGTTCTGGTGTCTCTGCTGTGTCTCGTGTCAGGTATTTGTTGCTGAGCAACATTCCGCAGTCGCTTTTGAGCGTCGAGGCCATGACGGCCTGGCTGCAGACTACCACTGGCGAGTCGGACTTCGACTTGGAGTTCATCCCTCCGCTGCCCAGTGCTGACGCTGAGAAGGCGGGCGAAGAGCCGCATGCGTCGGCACCGTCGGGCTGCACTCGGGAGGCCTCGGAAGCAGGAGACGAGGACGGAGACCCCGGCCACGAAGATGGCGATCAGGGCGACAGGGGCGAAGACAGAGACGAAAAGGCCACTCCGCAGTCGGACACGGAAGTGAGCGGCGCGCCAGAGGAGAGCGCCGCGCACTCTCAGGAAGTCCGAGAGGACGAAGGGGACGAACGCGACGAGTGCGGAGAAGATGGACGGACGGACGACCAGGCCGAAGGGGATGAAAAGTACCACGGAGAGTGTGACGAAGACCGTGGCGAAGGCGAAGAAGAGAAGGACGGCGAGGAAGAGAAGGACGGCGAAGAAGACCAGTCCGGCGGCGAAGCCGCCAGTCCTGCGAGAGACATCGACGAGCGCGAACTGTCAGGCGACGGCGAGTCGCAGGAAGAGGGCCTTGCTGTGCCCGCTGAGGACGCCGAAGACTCCGGCGGCCTCGCAGGCGTAGCGTCGCCAGACGCAGGGGACGAGGAAGAGCGGATCCCCGCGGTGGGCCTCGAGACGGGGATGGAAGTCGAAAAGAGAGAGGAGGACGAAGTGAAGAAGGAAGTCAAGGTCGAGGAAGGCGAAGACAGCGCGACGAATGCGTTCGAGGCGCTGAAGGCCGAGAAAGACGAGAAACTCGAGGAGACGGAAGTCAAGATGGAAGTCTCCAGTGCCACATCACACGGACCGGAAACCGTCGCGCACATCACGTACAGGACGAAGAAGGCATGCATGGCGGCGCAGAAAAAACTCGAAGCGAACGTGTTGGGGATCGACATCGAGCCGGCGGGCCCTCGCAAACCCAACAGCGTTCTCTGGCTCGGCAACGTCCGCGGTAGGTTCTTTCTTCCCGGGAAACAGCAGGCATGGGCGAGGGAGAGCATGCATGAGGACGGCGAAAAGAGATAGAGGAATGCGTCCATGTACTTACATACATGCGAGAAGGCAAGGGACGGAAAAAACGGGGCTCGGCAGGACCGCGCAACAGGTCCCGCGTACGCTCAGAGTGTTGCCTCAGTCCAGAGGCTCCTGTGGATGCTTGCAACTGGTTTCTCTTCTTGGAAATAGGGCACAGATAGGGCAACACTCTCTCGCGCTTTTTCCGGGTCCTCGGCCGTGTCGCCTTTCTGCGGTTCGCCGTCGTTGCTGGGTCCCCGTGTTTCACTTCGCCTCGCCTGTCCGGTTCCGCTTTTCTTCGGTCCCCTCTCTCCACCTGTGGTTCTCTCCCCACGCCGGCGGCCATTGTTTCCCCCGTGCGTTACTCTCTTTCTATGTGCAGAGTTCATGTGCAAGAAGCCGGAACAAGATCGCCTGAGGAGCCTGTTTGAACACTTCGGAGAAGTCGTGCGTTTCCGTCTTCTCTCGGAGAAGACGTGCGGTTTCGTTCACTACCGGAGAACGCAGGACGCAGTCAAAGCCCGGAATCACCTTTACGGTCTTCTTGTGGGGTGAGGAAAACGAGCGGGGGGACAGAGGGGACAGAAGCGGGGCAGGGCCGAGGGGATCGGAGACAGAAGGTCACACCCAGACGGGGAGGCTGTGAGCAAGCTTGGCAGAACGGACAGGGGAAAAAAGAAGGACAATTGGAGGCGCCGGAAACACACGCGGGATTTGTAGAGACATTTAAGCGGCGAGTTGACAAATCAGACGGCAAGACGAACATCTTTGGAAGAGTTAGAGGTCGGGCCTGTTACGGGCGGGGCGCATTCATGGGCTGTCGATTCCTTCCGTCCCTGTCCGGCTCTTTCCTTTGTTGTGTGTGCGTGTACGAGCAGTCCCGATGCTGCGCCTCGGACACCGCTGTAGCCAGAACATTCGTTCTGTGAATCCCTGCTTCGCGTCGTTCCTTCGGCCTTCCGCCGTCGCAGCTTCGCGCGAGTGTTGTCGACTCTCGCGCCTCATGTGTCGGTTGCTGTGGTCCTCCTCTGTTTGCCGCTGCAGGAGGGAAATCTACCTGAACGTGGATTTCTCGCCGATGGATCCCAACGCGTTGCACGGAGCGACCGGCGACGGGTCTGGAGCCCAAGCAGCGCCAGCGAATCGAAGAAATCGCCATGCTCGCTCTCGCAGTCCGTCGGCCTCATCTCGCTTCCGCACCGGCTCGTCGCGTCGCCAGGGCGCTGCAGGCGCGAGCGGCGACAGTGTCTCCTTTCCGGCACCCTCTGGAGACCCCCGCCACCTAAATCCTGCGGGGCAGCCGTTGTCTGGGGGCATGGGCCAGGGAGGCGTGCATCCGCCTTCGCCGGCTTCGGGAGCGGGCGGGCCCCCTGGGGCCTGCCGGGGCCCGCAGTTCCAGGGCCTCAGGCCGATGGACGGGCCCCCGGGGCCTCCGGGCCCGTCCGCGGGCGGGCCCAACGGCCCTTCGTCCATTCCGCCGCCCCCGGGATGCCCGTGGGGCGGAGGCGGGTCGGGTCAGAGTTCGAAGCGCTCGGGCGCGAACGCAGGGCTGCAGGGGGTCCAGAGCGAGGGCTTTCCTGGAAACGCGCCTTTCCCGCCTTCGCGTCATCCGCTTCCGCCGCCTCCGGGTTCGCCGTATAACATGCCTGGAAATGCAGGCCCCGGTTTGCTGGCGCCTGGACCCGGCGGGGGCGGAATGGGCCGACACAACGCGGGCTCGGCTCTGCATTTCGGAAGCGGGTGGACCCAGGCGGAGGGGCCGATGGCGTCGAGTCACCGGCGGCAAGAGGGGAAAGGCGTGCTGTCGGAGGGACCCGGCGGCGGGGTCTCTGTGGGCCCCGGGCACCGTGGAGGCCGGCGCGCGCGAGGGCTCTCGGGCTTCCCAGGGAACCTCCCGGGCGCGGGGCACGTGGCCCCCGGGGAGGCGGGCCCGGAGGGTCTCCTTGGGCAGATGTGGAGAGAGGGCGAGAAAGGCCGAGGGCGGGAGAGAAGACGGAAGGGCGACAGGGGACCAGGAGAGGAGGACGGCAGCAGCAGCGAGAGCGAGCGGGAGGACGGTGACCGCAGCGGTGGAAAGCGGCGCAGAGACTCCGGCGACCGCGGTAGAAAACTCCGGAAGGATGAGAGGCGCGGCGAGAGAGACAAGGGCGAGGACTCGCTGCTCGGCCTCATACGCGAGCGCTTGCGAGAGCGGGCAGCAGGCGCGGCTGGGGGCGGGGGTTTCGGCCGCGGGCACCCAGACGAAGAAGGCGGGAGCAGTGGGACGCAGCCGCCGTCGGCAGGGCGGAAGGATGGGTCTTCGGATCCGCTGATGGACCTCCTTCGCGGAGATCCGAGTCTGTTGGACTCCATGATTCTCGACCTGGCGAAGGAGCGGCTGAAGGCGGAATTGTTTTCGAAGGGTGACGCTGCGTCGGCGGCAGGCCCGCACGCAGCCCGGGCCTCTCGCGACGCTGGAAACAAGCTCGGCGACCCCGGCATGGCTTCTCCGGAGAAGGACGGAGGGTGGAAGGGACTAGCTGGGAAGGCTGACGACCGAGAGAGACAGGCATTGAGTTTGGGTCCGTCTGACGGGGGCGCAGACGGAAGAAGGCGCTCCCACGAGCGGAGTGATGAGGATCTGCGTGTGGCGCATCGTGATGGCAGCAACGATGAACGGGGGAAAGGCAGGCCGCATTTAGAAGACCCAGACGACGGTCGCCGCGGAGGGGCTCGAGGTAGAGGATGTGGGGTCGAAAGCCGACTAGGACGAACAGCTGGTAGCTACATGAACGGGGAGTCGGAAGAAGCGACGAGTCTCCACGGTCGAGAGAGAAGAAACTCCAGGGACAGAGGACGAGACCGAGATCGAGGGCCAGGCTCTTCTCTCGACCTCCCGCCCTACCCAGGCGGCAACGGCGGACCCGACGGAGAGGCGGATCGAGGACGAGGACGAGACAAACGAGGGCGCAGCAGATACCCACGAGTCGGAGACACAGTGAGCAGCCGCAGCCGGAGTCGGAGCCGAGGAAGCGACATGGCCGAGAGAGGCTACTACCCGTCCAATCGGTTTGACGAAGGTCTTTTAGGGCGTGGAGACATGGGAGGCAGACGAGGAGGGGGGGCCGTAGACTCTAGGGGAGGCGGGGACTCAGTCTATCACCATTCTATGCAAGGCCGACGTCTTGGACCGGCTGCAGACGCAGGCTATGGGATGATGGCCGGCATGCCTGGTAAGCATTTAGGTTGCCAGGAAGCAGGGGGACGCACATCGCTCGGCGCATTCCTACTCGCAAAAGTGCATGCGAAAGCTCAGACGTATAATTCCAGCGTGGGGTCTCCATCGGCGAACACCTGCTGGCACAGGAGACGGGTAGACACAGACGTCGTCTCCGTGGCATCTACCGGCAATAGGCTTCTCCGTCTTTGCCCTCTGTCCTCTCTCCCGTTTCTGATTTCGTCTGTTTTTGCCTGTTGCGTTCTCTCGGCATCCGCTTGTGTCCGCCTCATGCCTGAGTGTGTAGTCTCCGTATCTTTGTGCATCCCCTTCACCCATATCGTGATTCCTGTGTGCCGACTCATGCCCCTTGTCTCGGCCGTACTGCCTGTCTCCTTTCTCTTCGCTTCTGTCCCCCCTCTCTGTGTCTCCCTTGTGTTCCAGCTCGCCCCGCGTTCCCTGCTTTCTCTCACGCGCGTCCCGTTCTTCGCCAGTCTCCCACCTTTCTCCACTTTCTCTCTGTGGCTTTCCTGCGCCTCCAGACCTGCGCATGCGGAGCGGCGGCCCGGGCTCTTCCCGCGGGGGGCTCCTGCTGGCGGAACGCGACCGGTCCCCGTTTGGG
The DNA here is from genome assembly GCF_000208865.1 of Neospora caninum Liverpool. Taxonomy (NCBI): domain Eukaryota; phylum Apicomplexa; class Conoidasida; order Eucoccidiorida; family Sarcocystidae; genus Neospora; species Neospora caninum. The sequence continues at coordinate 4,987,980 of NC_018390.1, forward strand.
CCAAACAAGCGACAGCGGAGATTCTACGACGAGTACGGGTACCGCGGGGGCGACAGGAACGCCCGGGGAGCGTCGCCCGAGCCGGCGGCCATCATGGGCCGAGGCAGGCGATCGCCCCCGTTTTACTCGGGACGGGCCTTTGGCCTCGACGAGCCCCGCGGGCCGGGCGACCACGCCGTCGGGGCGAGCGGTTCCGCCCGGGGCGGTTCCGGAGACGGCAGGGCTCTGGGCGAGGACGAGAGAGAAGGCCCGAAAGGGCTGATGCGCATGGGAGGCCTCAGCCAAGGCGCGGCGTTCGAGGGCGACGGCCAAACGCCGCAGGTCCTGCCGGGAGGTCGTGGCAGAAGAAGTTTCAACGACCGACAGCGAGACGCCCGGCGCAGCCGCAGCCGAGGCAGCCTGGACGAGGGCGAAGCTGGAGAACGGCCGAACGCGGGAAAAGCGAGTCGCGGGGAGCCCGGCGGCGCAGAGGAGGAAGCGGGGCAGTTGCTCATGGTTTGCAGGGTCCTCAAACAAGGACAGCGGCTGTGCAACATGTCGGCGAAATTCGTCCGCGGTGACCCGAATATTCGACCGTGAGGGAACGCTGGAAGAGACACGCGGGACCTGACTGCCCCACGCAGACGCAACCGAAAAAAGGCGACACAAAAACAGAACTGGAGACTGATAGACAATGTAGACGCCTTCCGCGTGGCTTCCCTTTCAACGTGATATGGCGCCTACCCTTCTAAACGCGGATACACAAGTGTGTCTGTGTGGAGGAGCGGTACGGTGCCTTTGTGCGTCTTGGAGGACAGTCCCTTCAGGGGTGTGAGCTCCTGGCGGGTTGTGAGGAGTGTTCGCGTGCGCAGCTGTGGTGGCGCCGTCACGCCTGCATGGGTCGTTTTCCTGTTGCGTTTTCTCTGTTCAGACCCGGCGTGCTGGACGTGAACCAGCGCGCGAACCTGGACCGTCTCCAGACGCACCTGCGCAGGGGCCGCCACCAGAGCGGCGCGGCTCCACACGGTTCCGGCGACGGCTCCATTCGATACTCGATTTGGCAGTTAGGCGCCGACACGCGGCAAGACAGTCGCCAGTATGACGAACTTTGCGACTACTTCATCAACAAGGAGCGCGTGGGACTCCTCGAGAGCCCGAGTCAAGCGATCTACATGGTTCCGCCGAATCCAAAGTACATCAAACCTCTGGACGTAAGTGGCGATCCTGTGCGGAAAACGTTGGCAAACCACACGTCGCGGATCTGGTGTGTCTTCCGTGTCTCTCAAGTGTGGAAGGCGCTCGTGTCAGCCGACCGCTGCGTTTCTACGTCGGGGGAAACGGGTGCGGCCTGGGGGGCTCCTTCGCAGCTGCGGGTGCATGCGCTTCACCGCAGCGGTTCGACATGCGTCGCATGTCAGCCGACACACATGTCAAAAAAGGGAAACAACTTCTTCCCTGTGGCTGTGTCGGGCGGCGCAGTGCGCGACAGCTGGAGCGTAAGCGCGTGACTTGTGCACAGGGCGCAGAGGGAAGGAGGCGCCGAGCGTGGGCATGTGCCTGTTGCTTTCCGCTGCGTGCTGCAGCAAACCTTTCATCTAGGTTTGTGTGGGGCGTGTGCGTGCGTGGTTTCTGCAGCTGCCCGACGCCAATTTCATGTACGCATACGTCATTGCCAAGTGATCGCGAGGGTCGAGAAAGTCGGAGAAGAAGGGCTGCGAGCAGAGGTGCGGCGGCGAAAACGTGGATGGGCACTCGACTCTGGGCGACAGCAAGAAGGGAAGCAGGCAAATCTGAGTGGCGGGAAGGCAGGAGAGAAGACCCGCAGGGGGTGGCTTTCGAACAAGAGAAGCATGCGAGGGCCGGAGGAACGAGGGTTTTCTCACCGGTGAATCGATTTGGGGCAGAGAGGAGATGCCAGCCGTGTTGTGAGTGCACTTAACCGCAGGAACCAGAGCTTTTTATGCGTTTTTTCGTGCATGTGTATCGTGAGTTTTTCCTCGTGTGACTGGTCCTCCGAGTATTGCTTTTGCCTGTTCTTTGTCCTGATCCTCTGTAGCGGTGCGCCGTTCGCTACGTTTTAGAGCCGTCTCACTTTGGAACGGGCCCGCAGTGGGTTTTCTGTTTCTTTTCGTCGACTGAGGTATACCTCCCGAGAAGCGCAGACAGATCTCGGAGACTTGCGTTCCTGTACCACTCACTGGGGGTCTGCTTGAAGTCTTGTATGCCTCTCATCGTACAGTTGAGTTTCGTTTCGATATGATGTAGTGAAACTGAAATTCTTTCCTGGGAAGGCCTTCCCAGCTTCCTTGCCGTTTTTGGACGCCACAAGTTGTGACAGAGCTCCTGTGGTTCTTTATCGAAGAGAAAACCTTCGTTCCCCGCCCCTTCGCCACGACTGTGAAGACTGCGTGGGAAACCCGCTGTCGAACACATAGAGACTTCCGCAGGTGTGGAGAGAGCTCCATGGACAGTCGCACGTTCGGGAGAACGCCCGTAGCCGTCGCTGGCGTGCTTTTCCGAGACAGACCTTTTCGGCCAGGAAACAGCGTACGCTTCAGTCACCGGGCCACTCGTTCGCGTTTTGCTTAAGCCACCCTTCTAGCGAAGAAAGCTTGCGATCAGGCTTGTTTCCGGGTTTGCTTTCGCTGGGCTGCACGAACGTTTGAGCACGCGCATTCACAGCCTAGAGCCTCAGTCGCGGTTGCTGGCAAGGTGAGAAAACCAAACAGCTGCTGACATGCGCGCGCCACCGCTCCAAGCGTTGCAGTTGCGGCCTCAACTGGTTTGCGTCTTCATCGGGGCGCAAAGAGACCGTTTGGCGGGGAAGAACCCAAGACGCAAGGCAACACACATGTGCGACACCGCAGAGCTACTGCAAACGGGGCAAAAACGAACCGGTTCCATGCCGAAAAAGGGACAGGCGCTACCGCAATATGGGCAGCTCGAAAAAGGGACAGGCGCTACCGCAATATGGGCGGCTCGAAAACGGCTACGGCTGTCGTTGTCAGCAAGGGCTGTTTGTGGGGCCCGGGTTACGCGCAATCGCTCGCTTTCCGGCAGCAGTGGAAGGACCACCTTGCTCTTCTTGACGCAACTTGTGGCTTCTCCCGCCCGAGAGGATTTATCTGAGGTGCGAAATCACTCGTACCTAGAGGCGGACAGCTCAAAGCCTGCCGGGGGACGCGCCCACGAGAAACATGAACGTTTCCAGGATGAGCAGAGACGCAAGCAATGCGGTCGTCAGCTATGAGTATTCCGTACCCAGCACCTGTTGACGTTTATTAGTTCGCGGCGTTCTTTACCGCACTTCGCTGCTCCGTTTTCTTCAGTAAGCCTTCTGCCTGCAGCTGTGCCGAGCACGAGTTCGGAAACACGAACGTGTTGCTAAGGGCCCCCAAATCCTGCAAAGAGCCCGACAAACCCTACTGGGCACCTGCACAGGCCTTGTGGCGTTTTTGAGTTTGGCTGGGAATCCCGGCACTGCATTGATCAGCTGAGGCTAATCTGTGAACTACTTTTTTCCTGAGAGAGCTCACAGGGGAACCTGGAAGACGGCACGCGTGCGAACGCAAACATCCTGCGGGAAATCTGTTGCGGTCTGAAAACGTGGCGAACGAAGGGTGTCGCACAAAGTTAGGACGACGATCGCGTCACGAGTTCAGAACACTGCATGCATGCGGACGGCGGACGCGGACCGTTTTGCCAGTGAGCAGAACATGGACACTTTTTGTCGTCCTGAGCGGAAATGAAAGTTTCATATCTGGTTTCTTTCGTTGAAACTTTCCCTAAGGCTTCTGGAGTGTCATTTATTCAAGTTACTACAAGTGAGGGGATAAAAACTGTCCCTCTCGGCGCCGCGGTCCTGGACACAACCCGCCGCCCGGCATTTCTCGATTCCGTTCTACGCGCTCGTGGAAAGCGTGAGCTTGTGCTTCGAGGAGCATGGCGACGCGGCAGAGACTGCATTTTCCCCCCTCGTGATTCACCCCTCCGGTTCCTGATCCCTCGCCTCCAGTGTCTTTGCATACAGTTGTGTTCGTCTGTGTAGGCACAGGCCTGTTTGTGCATGCACATGTGCGTCGGGACTGTGAACATACATTGAAAGCCGACGCTGAAGTTTTCAAAGACGGGGAATCTATAGCCCTCATATGCGCGCCAGACAAAAGTGACGGTCTTTCGTTCCGTCTTGAGGTTTTTTCTGCTGCCTCTGTTCCGACCATTAAGGATAGCCGTTTTCTGCACACGCGCCCGCCTGTCGACGCCGACACCTGTTCGGGTCCTCGCCAAAAGTGCTGTTCCGCGAGTTTGCACTGCTCTGTTCCTTTCCCTTCGCTTTCGCTGCGTACGGCGACTTGAAAATTCTACCTGAAAGGTCTCGAGTCGGAATTCTTGTGTGTACCCAAATAGTAACCCCTCCAGTGACTCCACTGTGCGTTATTTGGAGAAATTGACGTTTCCACGGTGCGGCAATTCTCTCGGCGTCGCTTGCCTCGGCACGCGACACACCCGGCGATGAAGCAGAGAAATTGACGCGGAGTGTGCTGTTTTGCGGGACGACAGGCGCTTACCTTGGTCATTACGAATTCTCTCTTCTTCCTCGGACAGCCCGATCCGAGGACGGGTCCGGCCGTATTAGTGCCGCTCGTGTCTACTGCGTTTTCTCCCGAGACGACCATGGCGGATTATCGGCCCTGCCTTCATCAAGCTGTCAATCTTCATATGGGCCGTCTCGTGTCCAGCTATTCTTCCTTTCTGGACTGCTGCAGCGTAAGCCTTCTCTCGGTCCCCTCTCGCGAGTTGCTTGGGCGAAGCCGCTGTGCACAGACGGCTACACACGCCCCCGCGCTTGCGATAAAACGGAAAACGTTTCCGTTGGGCGAGTGAACAACGGCGGGAATTTCTGAGTCACTGCTCCACTGTGCGAAATGAGCGAAAACTCGCAGACACAAAACGCTCAGAAGAAGCTGACATGTGCGCACACAAGCAAAGAGCCCCGGACACCCTTTTACACCTGGCTGTATCGACACGACCGGAACCTTGTGGTTTCGAGACAGCCCCGCCTGCAGTTCTCGCAGAAAGGCATCTTCGTACACGGGTTGGACCGCCGGTGTGTATCTCCAGAGGTCTTTCTGACTTCGTTTTGAGGGGCGCAAGGCACCCGCTGTTCTGTCGGATGCATCACATGCCCAAGAGGCAAAGCATTCACCGATTGTCGATCTTTCGTTCGATCCGGTGTTTGTGGCTGAAAGGAGCGTTGCAATGCCGTACATGGTTCCTAGAATCCCGTCCCAGCTACACACACGACTTCGCGTCATTTCGAAGTTCACCTTCGTTCCACTTCGAGGAAAGCGTCATCCGCCTCGAAACGCTGATCCTCGGAGCGCAGAACAAATCTCTCTTCACCCAGTTGTCTCTGTGCTGTGTATCCTCCGAATGTGTCGCTTCACAACAGGTGAATGAAGAGGGAAACTTATGTGGCATGACCGTCGACAACTTCCTTCTCAAGCTTCAGGTGTTTGCCATTGTAAGTCTCCGGCGTTTTGTTGACTGTTCCTGTTTTCTCTCCTTTTCTCACCTTCTGTCCGTTTGTCTGAGTCTCCCTGCTTTCTTGCTCCCGCGCACTCTCTCTCCCGTCAGCCGGAGACAGAAGCAAATTGTTGGCGGCAAAGACGGAAACGAAGACAAACTTCGAGGTCGGGTGCAAAGGCGAGAGATGTCTCCTGCCGGGCCGAGGATAAATGGAGAGTTCGGCGTCGCCGTGTATCCTGGCTGCTTCCATCTTGGGCAAAGTGGAAACGCTCTTGAACACTTGAGTGCACACTCCAAGCCCGTTCCGCGCAGTCTCATTACCGTCGCGGGGCTGCGAGTTCCCGCTAGGAGCGCGGCTAGTGCCAGTGTCGTGCTCGCGAACGCTTCTGACAGGAGACTAGGGACAGGGACAACCTTTCCAAAGCCGTGTGGCGCTCCCCGTGCATCGTCCATGCTGGTTTCTGAGGCGTGAACGTTTGACGTCTGCGATTGATGTAAGCACCTGATTGCCTTGCGTTCTGCTGTCTCCTTTCCCGCTTCAGATTCATTCCTGTAGATCGCTTCTCACACTGGCGGCTGACTGCGCTGTGAACACAACGCTGCATGACACCCAGCGTCTTTTCTCCCTCCTGACGGAGTCGCAAAAGAATCTACGACAGCGAATCGCTGCGCTGAAGAGCGCAGAGCGGGGTAAGGAAGCAAGCGCAAAAGACGAGGAACGCACAGGTTACGGTGACACGGATGCAATTGCGTCTGCCGAGGGACCACGCACTGCGCGAGCACTTCCTTTTTTGAAGAGTGAGGGGAAACCCCAGTTTCTTGCTTTCGACGACCTGCTTGGCAGTTTTTTTCACCAAAGGGACCCAAGCGATTCAGAACAACACATCAATGTGACACAACCCTCAGAGGGAGTCACCGAATCCGAAGAACAAGGACTGGAAGCGGATTAAAAGCGACTTGTGACAAGTAGCGGTGAAGGTTGCCTGTGGCCGTGCTTTGGGAAGTGAAGGGATGAGCTGTTCAAAACTTTTGGTTCACGCGCTGCTCTGCGGTTCACTCCCGGGGAAACTCGTCCCTTCTACAGCCTCAGGGGTTTTCTGTATTATGCAAAGCGAAGATCTTCTTATGTGTAACTCCGTTTTACGGAATTCAATAGAGCGGTCACGCTATCTATAGCACCACGAAAACGTTCAGCTGAGACATTCAGCAAATTGCGACTTTCTCGAGAAGAGCGACGCGGACCAGAGGGCATGCATCGGCGTCGGATTGATTCACTGCCTGAGGCTGCATTCTCTGCGTAGTTAGCACAACGAAGGAAAGTAGTGTCGGAAGCCTGTTCGACTCTCTTTGTCACAGCCGAGACCGAAGCTGATTTACATTTTGGGGAAGTGGTTCCTTAGAAGATAAGCGTGAGGGTGTAATCTAGCGGCAAGCAATCGTCTGCCAGTGAAGAAACACACAAGGAGTGTGTCAATCTTCACGTCTCCAAGACAGGAGAGGGAACTTGGCTGGGTTGCTGGATCGCGAAAAACGAAGCGTCGGTTCCAAAGACGAGAAAGGGTTTTTTTTACAGTTTTAGCGAAAAACAATCGAGTTGCATAAGAGGAACACAAACATCTGAGTTTTCCTGCATCGTTGGAAATCTGCATGAGAGGGGCAATTTCCCGAAAACACAAATACACACACGCTTGAGCACGGTGAGTTGGAAGCCCCGATTTCCCCGTTGTGTTTCTCTCTCCGTCCCGGAGATTCGAGGGACACTATAAGTGCTTACGAGAATGCTCTCGACGTTGGCGCTTTGACACCCACCCTCGGTGCACAGATCAGCATATCTTTTTCTCTTCTGAATCAGCCGCCCAAACGGCGCGTGCGCGGGCCCCGTTTTCGTTCACGTCGGGCTTTCAGCGTCAGCTTGTTTGCTGGGTCCTGTGAAACTAAGCGTCAAGCATCTTCTGTCATGGCTTCGCCACTCCCCACGAGAAACCCCAATAAAACATCGTCCCTTAATCCCGACATTTTTGAACTCTGGTCATTTAGCCTTCGTATTCTACGTTATGTTCTTCCGCAACGGCCGGCGTGGGACCGGTCTATTCACTGGTACTGCCGCGATCCTGTGCTGCGCACGAGTCCCGGTTCAACTCCACTGTTTGCAATTTGCTGATGCAAAGCCGAGTAGTCGTACGCTGTGGGCATCTCATTGACCCCAGGCACAGAGCTGGAAAAAGTAGAGAGAGGCACACCCACGGCGCCGGACTCAGAATAACCGGCCGTTCGGTGGCCGCTCAAGACGCTGGCGCTCCGATGCAGGCTGGACGCGTCGTCCACGGGGAGCTCTCGGGTGAGGTATCGCGTCGGTCCATATGCCAAGGTCCCCGAAGTAGCTTGGTGGGTGACAGGCGCTGAGGCCTCGGATTCAGTTCCGACGTCGCAGAAAGGAAGCATGTTCTCATTCAAGTTGCGCGAGTGAAGGTCGGGGGACCACTTTTCCAGCAGCGGCTCAAACTGGAACGCCCAGTTCACCGTAACGATGAGGGCGGCGACCAAGAGGAGAGTGAAGAACGCCCCGTATCCGGTATACACCATGAAAAGCTCTGGAAAAAAGGACACATGTGCACCGAGACACGATCCCGTTTTTTCGAAGAGCGAAACAACCTGCCGGGTTTACCTCTCTGCAGGCGCGACTCCACCGGCGCGTACTATGAACAGGTGCTAAGTGCCATACAAAGCGTGTGGACCACTCCACCCGTAACGCTTTCGGGTGTGGCCCTAGTCGAGGCTCTCTCTTCGCTCGCGCACGAAGCGATTTTAGCTGGTGTCTCTCTGTGCATCAAGGAGGTTGCGATTCCCTACATGGGAGACGCAGTTTGCGGTGTTCCTCTCGAGATCAACTTCCGTGTTCGGCGAGTGGCGGGAGGGCTCACCTGCGAGTCCTGCAGTCGTGTAAAGACCCAGCATGCTCCACGCATACTCCTCGTAGGTGCCTTGGTCATGGTAGCTTTCCAACAGGAAGAAGCCGACGCCGTACATGACGAGTGCGAAGGCGTGCAAGGTGCTGGAGAAATGGTAGAGGCCCCAATCGGACTGAGTTCGCTGATACTTTGCCCACCATTGAACACTTGAGAAGAGGTACGCGTGGATGTACTGCACCACGCGCAGGCAGCCCGAGACGGCATCCAGTGTCACCGCGCAGGACAGCGTCTTCGAACCCGCTCGGAACCCCCGAGTCCATCTGAAAAAAGAAGGCAGCGCAAAGGTCCAGATCTTGCAAAGCCGTAGAGACACCCAGGCTAGGTCAACAAGCGGGGCGCGATTGCGAAATCTCCAGAAATCACTACCGCCGCAGAAACGGCGCGCTTTTGGAGGGAACGTGCGGCCAGCACGAGACAGCTGTCTGACTTCGAAGGACATCCTCGCCTACGAAAATAGCGCTTACTTGCTAGAGTCCGCGACGAAGAGTTGGAAGAGCGCAATGCCGAAGGTGCCCATCAGGTACCCGATCATCAGGATCGACGTAATAAGGTGGAACGCGTCAGACATGCGTACGGATTCAGGGCCCGCAAACTCATCGAAAACAAACAAGCCGCCACCGCCAAAGGCGAGGTAGAAGAGACACATGAACAGCAGGCAAGCCGCCTGGAGAGACGATCCGATGCGGAGTAGAGCGGACGTGAAAAAGTAAATGAACGGGCTGTGGTGCTCGCCGCGCGGAGTGTCGTCGATTTCGGTAGGAGGCCGCAGGTTTTCATTGATGGCCTGAGTCAATTGTCTCGTCAGCTGCTGTCCGAAGTCAAAAGACCCACTTCCTGGCGACCTCATGCCATTCTGTCCGGTAGGCGCTTTGCTGTAGCCCTCGATGCTGGGCGCGGAGACGAACGCCTGCTGGGCCGGCAGCGTCTCGTCTCCTTCGACGCCGAGAGAATACATTTTGTGTGGAAAGGGACGAGTTGAAGACGACGAAAAACCTCTAGCCAGAAGGGAGGCTACCCCGAAGCCGAGTCCCTGGCAGCCCGAAACAAAAGATCGGAGAGCAGACGACAAAAAGAGTTCCTGCAAGCAGACAGAAACGGGAACATGGAAATCGTTTTGTGAGAACGGACGTCGTGCAGGCATGCACTGTCACGGCATTCAACGAGCAGGTGCGCTTTGTTTTTTAAGGACGTGCATCAGAAGTGCTGCGTGTGAAGAGTAGTCAGCGTCACTGTGGGGAAAAATCCGCAGCGCAGAAAGCCAGCGGTCAGCACGTACGAGCAAGGCAACTGGTACATATGGCGGCAATTCACGTTTTACAGAGTATGCCAGAAATACGGTAAACACACCTGGTGGAAGACACGCAACACCGGAGAGAGTCGGGATCTCCCAATCTCCTAAAACGGTACCTAACCGTAGAAGCCCGGCGCCATCGAACCGGCAGACAGGGGAGGCTTCACTCTTTCACAGGCCTTGTGAAAAACCAACGGGCGCCACAGCTTGGACACAGAATTTGGAGGTTACAGACGTGAAGACATGCATCTATCAAGCGTGTGGAAGACAAGCAGACTCTACATTGTTCAACCCCAAAGTACGCAGATCCTTTTTTTTATCACAGAACAAGGACTCCTGAGATCCTCTGGGTTTGTCTGTGCCGGCGTTTGCGTGGACACTTTAGCGATTGCTACTTTTTTCATATACCAGCGCATAGCTTTGACATGAACGGAAAAACAGCTTTCTCTCCTTGCTTGCGCCGGTTTACGGCGTTTGCTGTGACCCACTTTTTCACAGGACCGCGCTCTCATCAATCGACACGTAAAGGTAGCGAGCGCGCGCGGATCTCGCGCTACACAGTCCCCGTGCAGATCCAACAACAAAACAGGATTTTGCGACTTGCTTCGATGGCACGAAACTCCTCAGGAAAACGCGCCCGTTTCACTTTCCCTCGCCGGTGGGAAAAATCTTGGAGTACCCTGTAAAATTGTCGGAGTGCCCAGAAACCCAACAATACTGCTGGGTCTTGCTCGACGCGGGTATACCAGGCTCTGTACCGCCGCCGTCAAACAACGGTTCCGCCGTTCCGGAAGACGTAGACCAGAAAAACGCTCGTGGAGTGCGGGTTTCCTGTTTGTGAGCTTTAGAAACTACCGGAATTGCAAATCAAAATAACGCAGGGACGAAAGGTAAAGTATGGCCCAAGAAGGTCAGGTTGCTCACCTTGTCGAGAAGCGTAGCGCGTCAATGACGTCGAGCTTCCAAGTGGACGACGTGGTCCAGCAAAAAACTGCGTCATGCAGGTTGAAGAGCGACTGAACGGTACCCCCGACTCGAGAAAAACGGAAAGAAACACTTTTCCCTCTCGTTTTTCAAAGCTCATCCGCAATCCCAACACATGCCAACCAGTTCTTGAAAAAATCTCCGTTTTCCGGGGAGACCACCGAGAGGGCGTGCTAGCAGACAAGCGACGGGCACCGCGCCAGCGGTTGCGAGTAAAAACTTCGTGTCGAGCCTCGTCCTCAGACCTGGTCTGACGCGCTCCCAGTGTGCGCTGGGACGGTCTTCCTCTCCGCGGCGGAGCAGTGATAAAAACTTTCATGATACTGTCGTGGCAAAAAGAGGAGGCGACGCTTCGCGTTGACGGGGACCGGTGTCGACGGAAACCGGACGACCTCGACAGGAAGGTGACAACGTGTGCGTGAGCAATTGCAATCAAGACAAACTGGATAGTTATTCGCCCACATTCCGTGATGCAGCTCTGCGGGAAAATATTGACGAACTTCCACGCTTTTTCCCAGTGCTAGAGAAATAAAGGCATCTCCTGCCTGCTGGCAATTCACGAGCGGCGATCGCTTTTCTTTCCGTCATGGTGCCCGTTCGCTTTGAAAAAAACTGATTCAATTTGCCATTCTGGAAAAACAACTGACTCCAGTGCGAAAAACAATAGGTTTTCGGGATGATCCCTTGGGAATGGTACTTCACACATCAACGATAAGCAGCAAGAATAAGCTTACCAACAATTTTGGCTCAGAGAGAATCACTTTTAGTACAATGGTACTGATCATACTAGCTTCTGAGTTGCAGTTTTCTCGCTCTGCTGGTTTTTTTGCACGTTGATAATCCTGAACACAAGGCGCAGCGCTGACACACCAGGGTGGGTTCTCACAAGGAAACCGCACAAACGTGGCGAAATGGGGACGTAGGCCTGGGCGATTCTCGACGCAGTACGGACTCACACGACACTCAATTTTGCGCATCCTGGCCCCGAGGATGACCGACGGGATAGGGTTCACCGTTTCTGGTAGGGGGCTGCGGCGCGTTTACGGTTCCCGGCTTTTCTCCGCGAGGCCTTCAATCTCTGCACCTGTGCAAGTGTCACTGTCTCCTGCTTTCTGGCATTGTTGATGTGTGTGCAAACATCAAATGGGTGTTCTCCCCATGAGCGGACTTTGAAGTACTCTGGAACTGCGATACCTTGCAAAGCACAATATGTGCATCATTCCGTCAGGGCGCCCTGCTAATCAGTGCGCTTCAAACGTTTAGTTCACGATCTTGTAAAGGGCCGTCGATATGCCCACTGTAAATAGTGTCTTTGAAAACTTTGCCTGATTACAATCCCGTCGTGCACAGATCTACACTCCAGAGGTACATGCGTGCCACCATTGATACAGTGTCGGCCCCCCGCTGGAAGAAATATCGAAGTTTAAGGATTCCCTTTGCCCAGTCCCCTGCCAGAGTGTTTTCTGTGTGGATGCGTCCGTAGTTCTGTCACCGCGTGGGATGCGCCACATTTCTTAACGACGAAATGGCTGTTTTACTTTCAAGTGTCCGACACCCCAGTGCGCGTGCATGTCTCTGCCGCCGAGGAAAGGTGCCCATGTTTGGTTGCCTGAATGCGGGCAAACCAGTGATCTTCTGCGAGCAAATACTCTGGAGGGACACTTCTCCCCTTTGTGAAGAGTTGGTTACCTCGTGGGCAACCGTTCGCGTGCCACGGCTCTAGCCCGACGAAAGAACGCCGTGTACACGATGCCTCTGTGCAATGACCACAATTCCTGAACTCCAGATCAAATGTTAGACGCTTCCAAGAAAAGAACAACTAAAGTTCCTGGCGACAACCATATGGCGAAGCTGCACAATGATTTCGAGGAGGCTGTACGCGCCGACGAAACGCGTACGGCCCTGCGAACTCGACCAGAGGAAACCTACCCCACCCAAATCATCAACTTCGACCTTGCTTGGTGCTGGCCCACATTCTGAGGTGCAACTATAAGCTGTATAAATGGGGTACTTCGTACACCTGATAACGGCTGGAGTAGAAGCTTCGTGCGCTGTGGAGCTGGTGCTTACTTTTTTGCCTTTCCACGTACTGCGGCTAGTTGCCGCCGCAAGCGGAAGACCCCCTCCGCAGCTTCCTTTTAACACCTGCACGCCAAAGTGGCGTTGCCCGAATTCCCCATCCCATGGCTAACTGGAGGAAATATGGTGCCTGAAGGATGAAAAACGAAGGCTTTCGGAGTTGGCCTGAATTCCACTGATGTTGGGACTCTGGCTTAACACCGTCCAGGCTTTCCTCACGTGATCTTCATGGCCGGCATCTCCACAGAGTGCACGCCATCTCCAATGCGCGTTTGTCATCGCTGAGATTTAGCACGAAATAACGTTTTATGCCGTATGTTCAGACAGCGTGCTGGAATCTGCCACAAAAGGCCCTCCACGCCGTGCTGCTTCCTTCCGGCCTGCATGTTTGTCTTCGGGGTTGATGTGACGCATGTGCATGCGTTCGTCCGGGCTTGGAACAGAATCAGCAATTCTGTCCGTTAAGCGTTTAACTGCTTGTCCTGCCTACATGTATGAGGTCAACTTATTCCTACACACTCTCTCTAGCCTTTTCAGCTGGGTACGCGGAGATTTTGAGCCTTCCGGAGGGGGTTGCTCCTCGTCTCCCCCTGCCCCGACGCTGCGACGCCGGCTACTCGGGAAATAGGACCAGTTTCGGAGTCTTCGAAGACAAAGGCTCTTGACTTTGTGTGTGTCGTGTTTACTGGTGCAACCCTTGCCGGCGAGATCGCGTTTCCAGTGCGTGCTCACACGTTCAACGAACTGACTGGACGTAAAAGACAGCACACGCGCGCGTTGAGCGTGATATCGGTACCTGTGTGCCCACCGTTGCAGGACGACGTGGCGTAGGAGTGATTCTGTCACTGTTTTTCAACGGCCTTTTCCCTCTTTTCTCTGCAGGAAAACTCCGGTGTAGTCTCTCCTCAAACTTCTTCGCGTTCCTGAGGGCTTCGTACTCCCCGGCTGCGGCACTGCTGATGTGCCACCGTTTTGTCCACCGCCTGCCTCGACGTTCCCGCGTTTAACTTTTTCCATGTTTTCTCATTCTTGTCGTCGTTAAACTCTGGAGCGCACCTGCCGTGGAAAGACGGTTCGTTCAGTCTTGTTCCCTCTCTCCGTTTCTGAGGAAGTGTGATGCGTCAGCGGCGACCGGAAACTAACAGGGGTTCTGCAAAAAACATTTCGGAGCAAAATGGCCCAGGAGAAGACAAACTGTTTGCATCGCATGCACGAGGAAATCCGCCTGGCTCGAACGGCTGAAGCCATCACGGAGTACCCGAAACAACTTCTCCGTCTAGTGGAAGAGGAGATCTCGATGCACTACAGACACGCCCATGAATGCCGACGACGCATTGCCGCGTAAGAGCCCTTTCCCTTGCTCTGACCCATTTTTTCTCTGCGCCTGCGCTGTCACAAATACGGGTGTAGTGCGTGACTCCTGAACCCCGACGAGAAGTGTGGGTATGAGTTTTGAAGCGAGGGTGAGATGAGACCGAAGACTCCCGTGTCCCCTGTTTCGCTTATGGCCACACAAAGTAGAGTACGGACCAGCCCTTGTTCAGGACACAGGGGTACAGTGGGTTTTCTCTCTTGACGTAGTTTTCTTGGCTTTCACGCTTCCCCGCAGCGGGCGACTGTCTAGGATTTCTGCCTATTTCAGCCTGTTGCGTGCAAGCGTCAACACCCTCGTGCGCCGTGCCTTGTGGGATCCTCTCCTGTTGTTCCGTTCTCGCCTCAGTGCAAATCGGCAGCACTCAGACCCGGGCGAAGCTGCGGCGTACGAGCTCGCGCATGCAGTGGCGGAAAAGAACATCGTCATTGCGCTGCGGGTTCGCGGGGCGTACCATCAGGAACGACTGCGGCTCCTCGAGCGCATGGCGGTCGAGTCGTGTGGACAGTTTGAGGCTTTCGATGGAGACACAATCGAAAAGCTCGCCGATAGGGAGAAGCTGCAATTAAAGCGGTTGTGCGAATCGGAGCACCGACGAAGGGAGAAACTCGCCTGGAAGGTCGCCTCGGAACGAAACGGAAAGTTCACAGCGGTAAGCGTCGCGCACAGACAGCACACGGGTTCTTCACAGAGACGACATCTTGAGAAACGGACCAGCTAGACTCCTTGTTACCCTTTATCCACAAAGACTCCTCGGTTTCTACTACCGACGGTCTGCATTTGGACTGGTGATAACACCCCATCTCGGCCCGCGCTCTTCGTCCCTGCTCTCTGGAAAGCTTTTGCATATGTAGATTGCGCGAGCAGTCAGCGTGTGCCGCGAGTAAAAGAGACGTGGGGAGAGACTGGTAGACGCCAACAAAGTCCTGTACAGTTCGACATCGCCTAGCACCGTGCATGCAGACAACCAGGGAAATCAGCCGTGCAAATCTATGTGCCCATACGTTGACATCGTCCTTTCCTGCGTACACACGAGGAAATGATCTGTTGTGGCGGGGAGTCGAAACCTCCCGGTCTTTCTCTCGCAATGTCGCTTTTTACAGGTCGCAGACGTCGTGTTTGAGAAAGATTGCTTGCTGGAGGATCCGTGGACCGACGCGCCGCGAGACGAAGACGATGCCCTGAGCTCCCCGTGGGGCGCGACCCCGTCAGAGAAGCCCCGAGTCAAGTTGTTCACGGCGGGGAGAGTTTGCCGCCTTCCGGTCCACAAAGCCGAACAGTTGTGTGCGCGCCGAGTCGTGCGACTTCTTCGCACTGTGGACTGCGGCTGGGTTCCACGGTCGCACGCGTTTTAGCGAAAATCGCATCCTCACAATCTCTGAAGTGAAAGCGCCGTCGGCTAAGACGCGCGCCTGACGCGTTTGGTGTGAAGTTGAGCAGACAGATGTCAGGCTGAACACACGGAAAGAGAGAAACGTGACATGCTGGCTCAGCTGTGTCCCCTTCCCCCTCGATGCCCCGAGGGACACCCAAAGTTTAAGTCACCTTTGAGCGGGGGATGAGACGCCGGAAGGCAAGCAGGACGGCTTTTTGTGAGGGAAACTCAGTCGAGTCCCCTGTTGGTGAAACGCCCACGAGCCCAAAGAGATGAGAGAGATAGCCGCTCGTCAGACTCGGAACATGTCTCTTCGCGTGGAACTTTTTAAAGCGCACGGAAAGCTCAACTTTTTCTGCGAAAGCTACGCGGCGCCAACGTTCTTGGTTTTTTGGCGACAGGAACTGGTCGCGGCTCAAAGCCGGCAGTTCAACTGCCGGTGCAACGATACAGTTTCTTTGTGCAGCTCTTGGACAACGAAAGGCACGCGTTTTCACACACATCGGAACTCGCCATTCGATCTCTTTCGCTGCACAATCCTCTCTACCACCCGTCCTAGGCCGCACCTCGTAGCGCGCACAGAGCAAAAGTAGGACACACGGTGAGTAGGCAGCGGGGGTAAGCCGCCCAAGTCTCCTAAATAGTTGATCAATTAAGCTTCAAGGACTCGAGGAGAAATTGAGAACCTGCCCCCGCTTCTCACCGGCTCGTCTAGAATAACAGGCCTTCAGACACTGCGAGTTAGGTGTCAGATGGATTTCCCTCAATTCATGCGTATGAATGTCTGTGCACACAAGACGTGGTTTTTTCGGAGAAACGCTGCTGAAGTCAGCGACAGTAGACCTCGCTCCTAGGACAGCTGCGAGCGTCGTCAGTCGCCAGGTTTTCTCTGGAACGGCAGGCCATGCATCTTTCTCCTCAGACGCCACCCGAGGAAGGCTTTACCGTATCTGAACGGATTTAAAGTCGTCTTCCCCAACTCGTTCTCATCCCCCCGTCCCCTGTTTAGTATTTTTTGGACATAAGAAATACAGACTGTAAACGCTGAATGTGGTGTGGGTGTCGAATTTCGTGGAGGTCCGGTGCAAATGCGACCGACGTTTGGGCCTCGCGTTTCCGTGTGCCTGGTTTTCGTCTACTTTTGTCTGTCTATTCGAGGCGCGTGGATCGATTAAAGCTGGTCGTGGAAAGTTTTCGCCGAGGGTGCGGGGGACGTGGTGAGGCGGCATTCCGACTTACACATGTACTGTCCTGCAGCAAACACTGCCCATGTGTGTCAGCCAGGGAAGCAGGCGCCCACGTACACGTGCAGCTTTCTTTTCGGCTATTTGCTGAATTCTCCTGGATCCGCCTGCAAAGAAGAGCAGATCCCCCCGTTAGAGAACATCCCCCCTTTTTTTCGTGCCTCGCCTCAGTATCCGAGACCTCGAGGGGGGGAGGGAAGAACGAATGCGTGTGACGTGCGTTTGAAGCTAGAGTGGACTTACAAATGTATAGGATCTCCAGCGTATGCTCAATCCCATCCCGAGGCTTCCTAAATCCAGCAGTAGTGCATAAAGGAACACAATCGCTGCAGCTGGACCACCGCCGAGGTCGGCCTCATACGCACACGGAGTCGAGTGCTCTTCGGTCCGTTTCCTCCCGGAAGCACGTTTGTCCATTTTCTTCTTCTTCTGTTTTCGCATCGAAAAGAGCGATGGCTGAAAGAAAGGACGGGAAGCAGTTAGAAGGAACGCGCCCTTCTCCTCTCGTTGACGACTAACCAGCGAAACGGGAGTACTGCTGACGCAAGAAGAAACACATGTGCTGTCGTGTTATCGTGCTCTCCGTCGAGAACCCGTCAATCACTTCGACGGCACTCTCTGCTTCCTTAGGTTCGCTGTCACAAGAGATGTACAGGACCTCGCGTTTCCGAAAGCTGGAGACGATCCCTGTAGGCAGTTTATGTTCTCTTTTGCAGTATTGCCTCACACAGCATAGCGACCCCCCCCAAGCATCTTTTCAGGCTCCGCTTGTCTCTCCCGCTTTTTCGGTTTCGCTGCCATGAGATCGAGAGCGTCGTCATCTTGGCCGGGAACGTGCAGCTTCTTCATGGCATTCGCTAGCGATTCTTTTGTCAAACGGTATTTGTCGGGAGGTATTCCTCTAGGAGGATCCATGTGTTTGATTTGAGCTCCTCGTCCACCCCAATGTCGCCAGCCTTCACACAAGGCCCGACCCATGTCCTGTAAGAAGGCAATGACATGCACAAGAGCGGCGGCGGCTGCGATGGAAAACGAAGCGAAAGAGGGAAATGCGCAGATGCACGCACATGCAGGACGGAGCTAGGAAACAGGTGGTGGAGTTGAGAGAAGAAAGAAAGAGCGGGATTCACGCACTGAACTCGCGATGAAGGGAAAGCGGAACCCACGAGATTACTGCGAAAAGCAAACCGCATCAGAAAACCAACAGATTTTACAGTCTCCCCGACGTCCTATCGACTTCTTTAACTCTGGCCTTCTGCGGTCTCCCTGCTTTCCCCAACTCTTTCCGCATGTCTGTTGCTTTCTGTCGAATCGGTAAGGAACTTTTCCCCAGGCATCATCTGACAGAAACTGAAAGGAAACAAATCGTGCATTTTGGCTGAAGCATTCCGTCACTCCTCGATCCGGTCGTCCCGGCGCACGATCTCTTGTCTTCCACCTCTTCCGCCGCCCCATCCCCTTCACGCGTTTCCTCGGTTTCACTGCTGTTTCCCCTCTTTCCTCGCTGTCTCCTCAGCTTTTCTCTCTTCCTTCCTCTCGCTTACAACCACCAAGAATGGGCAACGCGTTACACTCTCGATGCCTTCCGCATAGGACTTGAGGCGGTCGGAGGATACGGTGCAGTTCTTCGGATGTTTCTTCCTCCTGAACGCATCAGTGGGTACCAGAGAATGCGAGAAACTGCCTTTGCGATACGTTTCCCGCACGCATGCATCCTCTTTTGTACCGAGGATATCCCTCAATTTCAGGGCACATTTTCGCTGCCAAAAAACGAGACGGTTCACCCTGTCTTCGGTTCGGTCTCCGGATCAACGCGCATACAGAGGATTGCCGCATTGCGCTCGCGAGCGCCTGCCCAGGGCGAAGTGTCCCTTTGCTTCTTCTTTGACCAAGGTTCTGTTCCCGATGCAGGCCTTTCTTAAATCCATGCAGCAAAGGCACATCTTTAGGGTTATCGAAAGGAGGTGGCGTTTACCTGGTGCGCGCAACTCCTTCGAAGAGACGAGGAAGTCTTCCATCCGCCACTTCGAGGTACTTGATGACCCGATCGTGGTTCACCCCTGAGTGAACAAAAGAGATACACAGTTCTCTTCTCTTCCGTAGCACCATCTCACGGGTCGTTTCTCGACGCGGCCAGTCTTCCATTCTTTTCTTTCCAGTCCTTGTCTCTCAGCCATGATCAACCGCTTCGTTTTTCCTTGTGTCGTCTTCGTGTCCTCTCTACCCACTGCTTCTCGATAACCAATACACGCACAGATGCACGCGCAAGTGCCTACACACGGGTCCATGTTTGCATGCCACGTGTGGGGTGTCCTCAGCCGTGTTTGTGGTGTGGTTCTGGCTTCTTACGCGTCTTTCGCTGTCTTTCCAGTTCAACCTCGACGCGTTTCCGTTCTTCGTCCAGCCTTTTCTGTTTGGCCTTCCTCGCCACCTCTTGCTGATCCAGGAGCTCGTCGATACACGCCGTGTAGTCTTCCTTGTCCAACGTGATGGACTCGTAGTACGCAGTCCCGCCCCAGTCCGGGCGCGGCGGGGAGAACGCCTTGAGTAGAAATCTCTCGTAGTCTTCCGCGTACTGACGCTCTTCCCAGTCAGACTGAAAAAGCACCTGGAAGCGCAGAGGCACAGCGAGGGCGACCGAGGAAACATAGAGAAATGGGGGAAACACAGCGGGAGGAAGCGGAAAGCAAGAAGGATACGACAGTCGCGAGGAAATGAGAAAGCGACAGCTGGGGTCACCCCCACAGTGTCGCAAACCGTCACCTACAGCGAACGGCGTCCTCGGGGGATTCGTCATGCAGTATACGATACATCCGATAACCCGAGAAACAAATGCAAAGGAAGCAAACAAAAAAGGCGCCGTGTCCGAGCGAGGCGAGGCATTTCAAAAACGGAGATCCTTGGGATCCTCCACTGAGACTTTGTCTCTTCACAGACTCGAAAAAGAACCTTGAAAGGCGTCAACCCGGCAAGACGCCTCCGAGCGCGAGGCGACTGAAACGTTTCTAGGCGACTTAGCAGCACCAGTTGGTTACCACACGAAGTTCCCCAGTGCAGCACGTTTCCGTCTGTGGTGCAGCAATCGTGTGTCTGAGCGGGTGGCTCTTGGAGAAAAAACGAACCCACCTTGCCTTCTTTCATCAGCCTCCTTAAGAGGCTGCTCCGCGTCCACCGATCTCGATCCAGCATGGTCCACTTCCACTGGTCTCCTTCGACGAGTTCGTACTCGTCCTCGAGGTAAGATAACGCGGTTTGGTTCTTGTCGATGTCTTGGAGGACCAGCTTCATCAGTTCTTCTGCGAACTCGCTGCCGAACGGGTCTTCCTCGTCGTTTGCTGCTTGCGGCTCCGCAGCGCCCAATTTCTTCACCTCTTCGCGCACGCGGCGAATCAGGCGACGCACCTTCTCTTCCGCATACTGGAGAAGAAAGGGGTGGCGTTTGCGCCTGAACACCGCGCCGTCTTCTGCGCGTCTTCTCGCGAGTTCTTCAGGGAAGTTTTTGAGGCTCCGCACTTCGTCCTCCGTCGGCGGCGACACAAATGCGCTTTCTTTCCAGGTCGAGGGGAGAGTGAGCGAGTCGTCGTGCAAGGGCGGATCCCGGATGGGCACGGGTCGTACCTGCCCTAGAATCGCCTTTCGCCGATCCGCTCTCCGCAGACCAAAGACAGGAAGTTCCTCTTGATTCGCCGCCGAAGACAGGATTGGCAGAGACGCGCGTCGCTCCGAAGTGTCTCTGCGCCTTTCGCGCGGGGCCCCGGCCGGCCGCGACCGCGGTCGGACAGTGGAGCCCGACACGGGAGCGGCCTCGGCTGTCTCCTCCCTCTCCCCAGACTCCCCAAACTTCGAGGGGGAGGACGAAGGACGAGCGTCATTTCCAGAGGAAGAAGCGGGGCGCATCTTTCGAGCAATAGATGGGTCTCCGTGCTCGCCCTTCTCTTTTCTGTGCGCCCCGCTCGAGAGCTTTCGTTCTCTTCTTCGCCAGGCAGAAGCACCTGGTCCTGCGGACCTGTCTCGCCCCCGGTCCCCGTCCGAGGGCGAGACAGGGACGACCGTTCGCGCGGAAGGAGGGTAGAGAAACGGTCCGTACACGTATCGCGTTTCCGAGCTGCGCAGGCTGTCTTCGTCCTCGTCACTCGCATAGGGATCGTAGGCGAAAGGCCAGAGATCCTCAGAGTCCGAGAGGTGAGGAGCCCGCTTGGTTCTGCTTGGAGAGAAGAACGCGTGAAACGCGTCTTCACTGGGATACGAACACTCGGAAGGAAAGGCCCGAGAGGGGACAAGCCGTGGAGGCGGAGGCGTGGGAAGAGAGGCGCGGGAGGCGGAAGAGCCGGCCTGGCGGGGAGTTGACGGATGGGAACAGACGGGGGAACCAAACTCCGGAGTGACGCAGAGGTCGAACCCCTCGAAGCCGGTGTGCGAATCGTCCGTGTCGGCCATCTCCACTGAGCGCGCGCACGCCAAGGGCCAGAGAGTGGCACGATCGGTCGCAGGACCGTAGGAAAGAAAAGGAAAGGCGGCTCAAGCAGGAGACGGGAGGAGCGTCCGGAAGGTGGAAGAAGCGAGGACGGAAGACTTAGGTCAATCGAGACACGGAGATGCGGAGATCAGGCGGCAGAGGCAAAGTTGAGAGACAGCGCAGAAGTAGATTCACGGGCACAGAGAGAGCAAGTGAGGGGGAAAAGGACAAAAGAGAGAGTGGCACGCATCTCGCGAGACAGCGCACCCGATGGGGAGGACCGCGAAGGCATTCCAGAGAGAAACGAGCGGCGGACAACAGCTGAGAGAGAAAGAGGCTAAAACAAAGGGGAACAAGACGTAGAAAGATGTTGGTGAGCCACTGGAAAGTTTTGGGGGGCAGGAGAGACGAATCTGTCTCTTTGAGAGGAAGAAGAGAGCGGCAATCCCCCAGTTCTCATTCAGCCCTCCTGCCTGGGAGACACCCTACTTTACCTGCGGCGATCCGTCCCCGAGAAAAGAGACACAAATCGAGCCATGACACAAAGGGAAACCCCGAAAACAAGAGACCGGAAGACGGGGAAATTGAAGGAACAGCAGGGAAGAGATCGTTGCATGGAAACAGAGAAAGAGGAAAAATCGGGCGGAAACACTCGAGGACAAGACCACAGACAAAAGACGCTCGGTCAGCTAGCCAATTGGCGGCGCGTTGCTCCGGAAGGGAGTAGCAACCTGTCGCAATACACAGACTGTGACAGAAAAAAGGTCCGTCCACCTCTTCTCCAATAAACAAACTCTCCCGCGGTATTTAAACACCCGGAGGAGGCTCAGTGGGATCTTTCCTCCGCTGAGTTCCTTCTTGTTTCCCGCCACACTAGAGTACTCGCTGCGCAACTGCCGTGCAGGGTCTTGCATTTTTTCAAACCTGAAATTGCCACCGGCTCTGGAAAAAATCCTAAACAAACGGTCAGGAGTGTCGGGGCAGTCGTGTTCACTTGGGAGAGGCTGGACTTCCGCCGCGCGGAGAGATGTGCACCCCTTTCTCTCCCTGGGGCGAAAAGGTGAACGATAGGGATATACTGGTGTTTTCATGAGTGACTCTATACACGCGGATCGGAGACAGGCAGTGGCGCATTAGGACTGGTACAGGAAGAACCCGTAACCCACTGAGCCGCCTTTTGTGCACTGCTTGCTTGGTGCCTCCTGGTTGCAATTGTATACCGTAGTCTGTGTCTGGTGGGCCCGCGCTCGGTGGTTTCAGTCTCGTCACCGAGAGTCGATTCAACAAGAAACGAGCTTGGTGCCTGTTTCTGCTCTTTGCAAAGCTGACGCGCGACACAACTCTAATGGTAGGAAGCAGGCAACCCACTCCGCACACGAATGCTGCAGTTCACCTGGGTCCGGGACCGGTCAGATCCGTCGCATGAAGATTCCGCACGTACGTCTACGGCGAGTACCTGTCTTTTGTCTGACTGTAGGGATCTCTGCAAAGTTCAGGCGTACCCAAAAGTCTCTACCTCCGAACACATGTCACGTGCAAGTCTGTTTTCCTCATCGCGAGTGAGCGAGGCTTCGTGACGCGAATTCGAAACAAACAGCCGTTTTCTCAGCAGGAAACGGCGCCGCCAGACATTGTTTTCTCTGCCTCCGGTACTCAACGATAGAGCGGCGGAAGCTGCGTTTAGCCGTACTCCAGTGGCCAAATACAGCGTACGCATGCACGTGCGTACGCAGACCAGTTACGGTTCCACAGGATTCGCAGCTGACTGTTTCTGTTGTTTAAACCGGGCCGGATCTGCTGCGCACATCCGCTTTCTCAGAGTTAAAAACTCGTCGCATGTGCGCACACTAACGGGCGGAAGGCTCCGAAAGATGACAGAAACTTCGCTTTTCATGCAAAGCGATTTCGACATAGTGAGAAGGCGAAGCAGTCCGTCACCGCCGGAAGGTTCTGCGATCCGTTGCTGGGTCTCCACGCGTTTCTGCAAAGCACAGTTTTGCCACAGATCTGGACAAAGGGATGTATTCAGAGCGGGGAGGCGGAGCAAATCGAGGAAATGCGAGTGATTTCTTGGCGGTTAACACCGCTTTTGGTTCGGCCTTCTCTCTTGCTGGTCTGTTACCTCTGTTCCAGCGGGAGAGTCAGTGCAACGGGGCAGTCGAAAATGGAAGCGTAGTGTATCGGTTTACGGGAGCGCGAGCAGTCGCGAATGTACTGAATGATTCCTCCCGGTAGTTTCAAAGATTCCAAAGCGGAAGCTTCATCTGGTTCTTCCGAGAAGCAGTCCCCAAAACTGGCCAGACGCGGAAACGGCTAGGCATCCCCCTGTCTGACTGCGACACCCAACGGACCCCTTCTCCATTCACTGGCTGTGGGTTTGTCTCTTGAGTGCATTTGTCGCTCACATTTCAATGGCAAGCGAAACGCGTCCGTACTCCTGTCTTCCCCTTTTCTAGCCTATCTTGGCAGTTTTCCCCCGCTTCTTGCTCTCTTTGCGCTTCTGTCTCTGGCCGTCCTTCGCGCTCTCGGTCTTAAATAGAGTGCACGCCGTCTTCCCCTTCTTTCATGCGTCTTCTTCACTCCCTGCCGCACTGCAGTCTGTCACGAAAAAAAAAAGCCTCCTGGACGATAAATGAAGCTCGTGGACGGGCACTGGGTGAGCGTCGCCGCACACTGTTGGCGCCCTCGTTGAGAACGCGATTTTGCTTGCTTAACGTAGACATATCCACTTGCTAGAGTGCGATTGCCAGAACAGAAAACCCTCGCCGTTTTGCAAACGCGCAGTTTCCAAGGGTGTTTATCGTCCCATTTTCCTTGAAGAAGGAAGCAGGCCCAGTTCCTGTGGAGGACCCGTTGTGTTCTCTCCGGGGTGGTGTGCATCCCTAATGAAGGCTGCCTCATTTTCTCTGCCGTGTTCACACTTTCGCTTCCCTGCTTGCTTCTTCTCACCGTCGCCGTTTTCAACTTTTTTCGGCAGGGGACGAACATTTTCGGGGCTGATTCAGAACACCTGACAGCGGTGAGATGAGGGCGGCGTTGGCCGTGGAGCCCTCTTTCTAATTCTTGAGTCTCCCAAGTCGAATCCATCTTCCTGTTTTTCGTCGCTCCCGCAGCACCTTGTACGTATACATATATACATATATACATATATATATATATATATTTATGTGCGTATATGTGTGATATGCATATGATATTTGTACGCTACGCATGTACCTTTATGCTACCCAGCCGCACGCGTCGGACAAGATAAACGCATATACATATATGCATAGGAGTACTACACATATATATGCGTAGGGGTCGAAGTATGTACGTGTGTACTGGAACGTAGAGATATGTGGAGCTGAAACGTGTGTCTTTGTCCATTTCGATCCAGACCGGAAATAGTGTCACCCCGCCAGAAGGGCGGAACCTCTGGTGCTCGTTGCACTCCTTCGTTTCTTTCAGAGCTTTTCCCGTCATTCTCGGCCTCTCTGCCGCCTCCGTTCCTCTTTCTCGATTTCCTTCTTTCTGCTTCTTTGACGCGGGCGACGCTGCACAGCACGAAAATTCGCACAGCCCAGTCCGGCTTTGCGAAAGGGTCGCCCGTCTGTGCGCCCGGAATTTCGTTTTTGCAGCGAGAGCACTCTCCCCCGCCGTTCTTTCTCATTTTTGTCCACGGAAATCCCTTCTCCGTTCCCTGAGTCGTCACCTCTATCTTCACGAGGGCTGTGAAGTTTGCGCTGCGTGGTTCGCCTTTGCGGTTTCGGAAAAAGACAGCAGTTCCCCCCGAGAAAAATCCAAAAGCGAACCGGGGGTGGCGACGTCGCGGTGCGTGTACCAGAGGGAGAAAAACCAGTGCGTTTTTTATCCCTTCTCAGTCTCTACGTTCCTGTTCTCGGCAGTTTTTCTCGTCATCTCTGCTCTAGATACACTGACGCGTTCGAACGGACGCCCAATCAAAAGCGTCCTAGCCGCGAAAAGCTGGATTTTGGAGTCCACTTTCTTTTCTTTCCCGCTTTCTCCTCTCGCTACCGAACAAAAACGCGTTGTGTCCTTCGTTTTTCTGCGGCGTTTGGCCTTTCGGTGCATCCCACTGCCTGCGAAGAGACTCACTTCCAAGTGCTTTGCGCCGGCGCCGTGGACGTTTTCTCTACCCTCTACATTCACGCGCCTCCCAGCCGGGGCTTCCGGTTTCGCCGCAAATCTTCCCGCAGGCTTTCGACTGCGCCTGGCCGTCACGGTTTCCAGCCCTCACGAATTTGCGTTCGGGATATCAGGGCCTTCTGCAGCTGAGGAAGCAACGAGTAAGCACGCGTTTATCGAAGGAACGATTTCCTCGGCCCTCTCTGCTCGAGCACCCGCCGCTCGCACAGCCTGCGTCGTTTAGCCGCTGCGTTTTCCCGACAAAAGAAACCACAGACAGCGACCGAAGCACAACGCCTGGGAGGGTCTCCCGACAGAAAAAGTGAAATGAGGGAGCTGCCTTTTCACTTCGCACTAGCTCTCTTTCCTCAGCCATCTCTTCCCCGTCTCCTTTCCCCGAATCCGACTCTTCCTTTGTTCTTCCTCTTTCTCTGGTCCCGTGAAGTGTGTGAGTGTTTCCGACCTCTTTCCCTATCTCTTTTCCCTCCACCGATTGCGGATTATGCGTTGTGTCTTCTCGCGTGTCTGCTCTTCCTTTTCTCGACGTCTCTTTTCTCCCGCCGCTCCCCCCGCGACATGCTTGCACTTCTTCTTGTGAAAATGTGGAGAGAAAGACAGGCGCATGGCTCTAATCAGAGTGCGGTTGTGAAGCGGCACGTTCTGGGGAAAACGGGAAAGACTGCGGGGAAGAGGAGGCAATCATTCTCGAATCTTGTAGACAGAAAAGAGACAAACACACTGCAACAGACAAGAATGAAGCTGTCTCTCGTACACCTCGGAAACGCTGGCTTCGGCGCAGCACTCACCAGGGGGCGTCTGGCTTCCGCAGCAGCCGAGCGTTTCTTGCCACCTTCCCGGGAGAAGACGCGCGAAACCGCTCTAAAGCGAACAACACAGAAAGAGGGGTAGATATGTGTAGGGAGAACGGAGACGCGTTTGGTGTTTTCGGCTGATCTGGTTTTTCGATCTTTTTCTCACATGTCGCAGAGAGGTTTTCTCGCCACGAGAGATTCACGAGACTCATCACGATTCCACGACTGCTTTTTTTTCTCTTGGTCAGGAAGTGACAGCCGGGGATGGCCTGGAAATCTCAAGTGTATGTACAGTCTGGATCCTCGTAAAGTGTGTGGGGGTGGTGAGACGGCTTGTCTGCTTCCTTCACGCCCGTCCAATTCTCCGCTTCCTCGTCGTGCCGCTTTTCTTTTCAGCCTCGACACTGCCTCGCGACAGTCCCCCCCAAAGACCCGGAATCTCCCTGAGGGAAAATGTCGATCCCCAAGCGCATTGAGAAGGAAACGCAGAACCTTGCCAGCGAGCCCCGTACGTCCTCCCCCCTCTCTGGGGTCTCTTGAGACAAAGCGCCGTTTCGTGCTCTCCTTCCGGCCTTCGTTTCTCAAGCACCTCCGTCTCTCTCTGGTTCCCGAATCTCCGAGGGAGCACAGACCCTCTGTGTCCGGGACTGTGTGTCCCCATGCATGCATGTACATGCAGAGATACACGCAGATGTGTAGTGGATATTCTGTACCAAACGATCTAAAATCGTGATGTCTTTTTGTTACGTGACGAGCGGTGTGTTTAAGACTAGTTTACATGCGCTCATTTTAACATGCATTTGTGCATTGATGTAGCCGAATACGTGGTCTATGTAAGGATTCCGCGAAGGTCGGGTGTGATTGTGGGGCGAAAAAACATATAGGCCGAAAAGAAACACGGACTCACAGGTCTGTGTAAACCTCGTCATTCTATCCCTGGCTAGGTATCGACAGCGTGGCGCCCTGAGCAGGCAAATAGGCCTCGTGTAGGCTGTCCAATGCGTGCGTGTGCAGCTCTCAATCTCGCATATAGTTGTCGGTCCCCGCAGCGTACGAGAACTACGTGCGCAAGCACCCTGGTCGCCGCAAGGCGACACGTACCGCTACAAATAGATCTAAAAATCTCGAACGACTTATCTCTTCACTGCCCGACAAGCATACATACATGTATACGTGTAGTTCTTGGCCTTTTTGCAGAGAAAGGCGAGGTCTCTGATGTGCTTTGTAACCGCATGACGAAGCTGGCGTTTGAGTACGGAAAGATCTTTCTGTTGGTTTTCTCGTTTTTCGCGTTCCCTCCTTTTCTGCAGCTCCTGGCATCACGGCACAACCGGAGCCGAACAACTACCGTCACTTCAAAATTCTTATGGGAGGACCTCTCGGCACGCCCTACGAAGGTGAGTCGAGTCATTTTTGAAGAACGGTCTCTGCGTCTCGGGGCGCTGCAGCCTTCCCCGAACTTTCTTCTGGAAGCGGGAAGCTGACGAGCAAAAAGTGCTTTGAAAGAAACGCACCGAAATTCTCGGTGTGTCTCGGCTCCAGCAGCCCTGCTTTCGCTGACGTTTTGACGGCTCGACAAAAAGGCCGTGTGGGGGGGTTTCAAGAAACGGACTTGTTTGCTTGCATGCATGCGGCTGGTTATTTGTAGGCGGTCAATATAAACTCGAGCTCTTCCTCCCTGAAGCGTATCCGATGGAGCCGCCCAAGGTCCGGTTTTTGACGAAAATCTACCACCCCAACATTGTAAGTCGTTGCAGAGGGTTTCTCTCTTGGCGCACGCGTCGTCCGTGCCGGGCGAGATTTTTTTCCCGTGAATGTCTACCAAGCTCGTCCAAAGGGGGTTTCTTCGTACTTGTAGTTTTTGTATATCTCCGTGCAAAATAACGCAAAATGGGGGAAAACGTAAAATAGCTGAGATACGCCCGATCTGTGGCGACTTTTCGTCTGCGTACCCCCGTATACATCTAAAAGTGCATCTACACACATCTACAGCTGTATATGTGTTTATATGCATGTGCACATGTGTATAGGTGCATGGTGTGTTTATGCTTTTGAATTGAAATGAGCGTTCATGAATCTGTGATTTCCTGTCAACTTTTCAGTGAGACGTTTCTTCGTAGTGCTCTGTGAATATGCAGGGATGCACAAAGTCGCGCCTCAAGCGCGTGCAGGTGTATGTACACTTGAGGAAACTGCAGTGTGGGAATTGAGGGCGTGCACGTGTTTTTAGGACGCGCTCGGGCGCATTTGCCTGGACATTTTGAAGGACAAGTGGAGCCCCGCTCTGCAAATTCGCACCGTCTTGCTCTCCATCCAGGCGCTTCTCTCGGCACCAGAACCGGATGATCCTCTCGACACGCGCGTGGCTGATCACTTCAAAAACAACCGCCAAGACGCCGAGCTCATGGGTACCGCTCACACGAGTCGAGACTGCACGGTGCTCACAAAAGAAAACATCCTCTACACATCGAGACACACCGTGGGGTTCTCCGCACTTGGTCGCATGCAGCACATACGCATCTACACCTCTATACACATCTATACATATATATATATATATATATATTTCTGTAGATTCAGATGCATGTGGGAAGGCTGCAGGTGAGGAGACACGTGGACATATCGGCATAATTTTTGTCGAGGAAGGCTGGGCTGCAGGGACACAGATGCGTGACAGATCTTTTCTACCAAAGTATCTCACGGTGAAATTGTCTCTGGATATATTCACATATAGAAGGAGAGTGTGTTCTGCGGGACGGTACGTTTTCAGCTTTTCAGCTTCAGAGTGCCTGCGTTTTTAGGGCGTTTTGGAACGTGATGCCTTAGCGATGGTGGTGTTGTTCGTTGCGTGCGTGTGCAGCCCGCCAGTGGAACGAGATGTATGCTGGGCAACAGTCGATCGTCATCGACTAGAAGAGTTCGATCGTCACCTGCGAGAACAACCCAAACACTTCCTTCTTTTGTACCTTCCCACTCGGTCTCCTCCCCTTCGCCCCCCTGTCTGCAATGTGATCCGTCCCTAGGCGTCTCGACTTGCTCTTGTGGTGCTGTCTTGGAAGTCGATCTTTTTTTGCGTGTCGCTGTCTCTGAGTCGGTTCGGCCATCTGCATTTGCTTCGCTCGTCCGTCTGTCGCTTTCCAGCACGTGACTCGCCTCACTAATCTAACTTCTTAGACAGGAAGCGCTGTTGTGCGCGCTGTAAATGAGGCGACGGTGGACGGGAGGCCCCGCAGGACAGAGAGAACGTTTTCTCTGCCTTGTGTCTCGCTCCATGGCGAAGCCTCAGACACGTTTCGCTTCGGCGCGTCGTCGTGTGTTGCCGTAGCCCCACGAAGTCAGTGTGAAGAAAGCTTCGAAATCCTGCTCTCTGCTCTCTCGTCTCTGTCGCGTCTCGTCTCCCTTTTCTTTCAACGAGGCCCTGTGCCTCGCGACTCCAAGTCGACAACAGCCGCTCCTAAAACTTTCGGAACTCGAGCACGCGATAGGGCGTTCTATACTTCGAGACGTGCACAGACACGAAGCTGACTTCTCCCGTGTTGCCGCAGTCGCTTTCTAGTTCCTCCAGATTCCTCGCTCCCACACTTTCCTGCACAGACACCGCAGAGAGTGTACGGACGCGATCGAAGAATATTAGCTGCCGAACTGGGCCCCACACACGCTGCACATCACGCTCCTGTCGCCCCTAGCGAGAAATGAGACAGAAGAGCGGTCGCTCCCGCGACCGATGCTTCTTTGGAAGCCTGCAGGTGACTGTCCTCCGTCCTCTTTCGGTGTTCACCGAGACGGTAGGAAGCAGATTTCCCCTGAATCTGAAGAGCTTGCCCCCATCGCACGTGTTCGCACACGGAGACTCCAGGAACTCCCAGTCTTCCTGGCGGAGGAAAGCTTTGCAGTCTTTGCGAGGCAGAGCCTGCAGGAAGCACGGACGTTTTTGTCCTTCACACAGGCACCGCCGCCGTCCCCTATTTTTCGAGGCATAAGTCTCCCGCTTCGGCCTTGAGGCTTTGCACTGACACGCGGGAAGGGCCAGGCCGATGCCGTCTGTTTTTAAGAGCGGGCGAGCTTCCAGGGGGATTTGCCCTCATATGAGAGCGCTGGACTTCGTGATACACTAACGGCGCCCTTTGGCCGCGCTCCACCTGCGATGTGAAGCAACTCGTGGTTTGCTCCGATCCTAGGAATCCCCCTGCTGGTCCCTTTCACTCGCGCAAGTCTCCACCCTGCAATAAAGGCCAAACTTTGCTGAGTATGTTGGTGCCCGACACGCGCTAAATTTAAAAGAGAAAGACTGAAAGGAAGCACCGATCGCAGCCCTTCCGAGGCCCCAGCAGGTTCCGCTCCCTTTCGGTCTCAGCTGGGTAATCTTGTCTCAGCAACGGCGGGGATTCGACGAGGGAACAGATAAATACCTACAACTAAAACTATAAATTGCAGCGGGCACGCCCGCAGCAGACATCCCGTTTTGGGTTTCAACAGAACGCGTTTTTCTGCCAGGTGCCTATTTATAGGCGAACTCTGGATGCAGCGTGTGGAGATTTCTTTCCGGGGGCAAGAGAGAGGAGTGCTCTCGCCTCCCGTTCTGCAGTGCTGTGTCAAGCGAGGGGACCCAAATACGTCAAACAGATTTTGGATCATCGTGTGTACCTCATTTTACGGGCACGACATGTGTGTTCACAAAAAACCCGCGTTCCTCACCCGCTCGAAATCCCTTCCGCCAAAGGCCCTGCCTCGATACGGTTGATCCTGTTCACTTATTTCTTTCGTCATACATCTGGAAATATCCACGAAACGAACACGCTCACGCGGATACATCGGCACCTACGCGCCTCGGTGTATATACACGCCCCCGGCAGAAAAAGGCCGCCTTTTTGTCTTCTCGCTTCCGGAACTTTCCGCTCGAAGAAACACCTCGCTTGCCACAGGGCGAGAAAACTGTTTTCTGCCCTAATGCCGCAAGTCGTCGCGGTAGTACCCGAGCGGCGCGTCGCCCCCGCGGTCGCCGCCGCGTCCGCATCTTCGGCCGTCGTCGCGCAGCGCATACGGCCTCTCCATTCGCATGTCTTCGCGCTGCCGAGGCACGTGTACATACTCTCTGTCGGCGCCTTCGCGTCCGCGCACGGACCGGAAGACTTCAGGATCTCTCTCGAAAAACGCTCGGCCTCGTCCGTCGCCTCTCTCACTTTCGTCGAGGGGTCTGTCCAAGCAGCGACCGTTCCTTCCACTCGCGCCCGTAGGGTAGAGAGGATGGAGGTGCGAGTAGCCTTTCCCCGCACTGTCTCCGCGGCCGCTTCTGGGCATCGGGTCACAATGCCCACTGAATCCGTCGTCTTTCCGGTCGTCCTCCCGCCTCAACGACTTCCCGCCGAGGGTGCCCAGGCCCGCGCCGCCGAACTGAGGGGGGTACTGCGCGCCCGCGAGCGGGTGTGGAAACACATCTCCTCTGCCGGGTTCTCCGTCGTCGTACATGTAGACTGGGCGCTGGACAGGAAGCCTCTCGGGGCCTCGCCCTGGAGCCGGTGCGCCGCGGAAGTCCCGGACGACGGCTTCTTCTCTCCGCGCCTTCACGTCCCTCTCCCTGTCGTCTCGAAACAGGCTGTCGCCTCGCTCTGGTTGATCGCGGCGAGAACCAAAGTGCCCGTGCTCGGGCCGAGCACCCCTGTCGCGCCGGGCCCCGTCGACACCCAAGTCAAGGCGTCGGTGTCCCAAAGAGACGCTTCGTCTCCGGCCTGCCTCCAGCACTCGCGGACCGTCTTCATGGAGCAGCTCCTGGTCGCCGCGTCGAGCCTCTCGTCGCCTCTCTTCCTCGTGGTCTCTGCGAAGAAAGGGCATGTGCTCGCCTCGCCTCGACCGGCGCAGGTCGTCTCCGCCCAGATACGCGTCGCGGTCTCTCGCGGCCCCAGCACTTAGGCCTGGCGCGAGAGGCGCACTGTCGTCCGCAGCGTAAATGTGCCGGGGTTTCTCGTCCATGGGAAAGGCAAAGTCGCGACCGCCCTTCTCATTCCACTTCCGAGGGGCCAGAGGCAAGCGCGGCGCCGGCTCGTAGTGCAAACCCGTCTCCCGCCGGCTTTGGCCTCGCTCGTCGAAGGGGACTTCTCGCCTGTCCAGGTCGCGGCCGAACTCCCCGCGTCGCTGGCTGTCCTCCTCGGCCCGGCCGCCGCGCTCGCGCCCCGACGGCGCGTCGGCCACAGGGTCCAGTCTGTCACTGCCGTGGGGACGGACGGGCGGGAAGCGGGGGTCAATGCCCTCGGCGTCTCTTCTCCAGTCGTCTCGGAAGTCGCCGCCTGGGCCACGAACAGGCGCCACCGGCAGGCCGCGCGGATCGTCGCGCCCCGGTCTGAACGGCGCCGCGAGAGGCTCGACCTCCCGATCTCTGCCGCGCTCCGCGTAGCGAAACGCTGCGTGCTTGCTCTCGCTCCCCCCACCAAAGACCCCGTTGGGAAAGGCGTCGAGGGCCTTGCTCCCCGGTCCCTTGGCCCGCCCGCGCCACGCGCCCTTGTCACCCGCCGCGTCTCTCTCGCGCCGCGACCGGGCGAGATCCAACTCGAGGTCGTCCCTGCGCAGCCGCTCGGCCCCCGCAGCGAACTCGCGGTGGGGCGCGACTCCCGATGGTGGCGGGAGGATCACAGTTTGATCCCCAGGCGCCGGCAGCCCCGCGGGAGGCCCCACGAACTCAAAGTCGTTTCTGCGGCGCTTCGCCGCGCGACCGTGAGCCTCGCCCTCCTCGTCTCGAAAGTGACTTCCGCGGCCCATTCCGTCCGGCTCGCGTGCATGCAGCCGACCATTCACGCTCCCTTTCTCCGCGTGACCCGCGGAGTCCGGCTCGGCGCCGTCGACGTAGAAACACCGCCGCGGCCTGCCGCTCTCGCCTTCGTCCGAGTCGCGCCTGTCTCGGGAGGACACTCCCAGCGCGTCTCTCTCTCGCTCGTCTCCGACCCCTGGGCGCCAGTACGGAAGGCCCGCGCGCTCGTCGCGACAGCTCCCGTGGCGTGCGTCTCGAGACCGTGCGGCCTCGTCGCCTTCAAGCATGCGTGTGAGCTGCTCGCCAGGGTAGCCGCGCGCGTCGCCGGCGTCGCTCGGCCCGTCCATGAACGGCTCGAACGCCTCGTCTGGGCCCGGTTGTCTCCTCGGCGGCCACAGCGGAAGGACTGCGGGATACGCGGCCGGCGCATGCAGGGGCTTCTCCCTGCCCCGGGGCTTGAGAGCAAACCCCGCGGGCGGGAGGGCCTCGCGCCGCGGTGACACGCGCTCTGCGAACCCGTGACTGTCGGTGAGAGCAGGCGGCAGGGCGGGGCGCGAAGATCGGGGCAGAGACAGCTCGCCGCTCCCCCCCTCCAGTTCGGCGCTGCGGCGCCCTCGCGGGAAGGCCCCGCGGTCGTCGTCGGGAAAGGCGCGAGCGAGCGGCCGAGTCCGAGAGGCTCCTTTGGAGCCTGACGCGGCGCGCCCCGAAGCGGGCCGCGTCAAAGCATCCGGCGGAAGCGACGACGAGATCTCCGCGAAGGACGGATACGAGGCATTCGCCTCTTCGCGACGAACCTCGACGCGAGCGTCAAACAGGCGCCTGCCGTTTAGCTCACGCAGCGCAGTCTCCATGTCTTCTTGGCTACAATATTCAATAATGCTGAAAGATACAAAACACAGACACGTACAATGTGCCTAAAACCATGCTCAACACACACACACACATCTCCATATATATATATATATATATATATGTAAATGCATGTGAAGTCGGTGACTCTGAAAGGCGTATGTGTAAATATGAGTCCAGCGACAAATCGTTGCGTGTGCAGGAGTCTCTAGGTGAAGACGTGCAGTTGTGTGTGAGCACAATGCAAACTCTGCACAGCGGTACCAAACAGCGGCAGCGAGCGGAGATTCCCTGAAAGCTCTCCCATGATTGCTACTCAGAAAGATCTGTGCGCGTCTGGGAATGCGTCGCGCTGGACGTGGATGGAAGAACGCACAAGAACTCTCCTGCCTTTGCGTAAAACCTTGTCTCTGCATCGCTTCCTGCGCCTCCCATTTCTTCCCGCTGTTCCTCGCGGGGCTCTGCCCTCACCCAATGCGAAGGCCGTCTTGGTTGTGAAGGACGTTCGTAAAGTTCACCTCGCCAGCTGTAGAACACCAAACCACGGCAGACACTCGACGGCGATTTCGCACACAGGCCTCCACTCCAGCCCTTTTCTCACGTCTGCACACCCCCCCGCTGCCTGCGCCTGCCTGTTCAGCTCCGCGACCGCCTTCCGTTGTTCCTTATTCTCGCGTCTCCGCGGACACAGAGGCGGGCGTCTTTCCGAAGACTGCCGGTTCGCGAGGTATACGTGGGGCGAGACACCGCTCCGTCGAGGGAAGCGGAAGCGCGAGAACTGGTCTGCTCACCTTCTCTCCCAAAGTCCTTGAGATCTTGCCAGTGGACCCGCGGATCTAGGTTGTGGCACACCTGCAGGAAGCAAAGAGAGACAGAGAAAACTGTGGAGACAGAAGAGACACCACGCCCCGCCCCGTCCTGCGTCGACTTCGTCGACTTCCCCGCTGCAGGGTCTCCTCCCTCGTCCGCTATCTCGTCAGCTGCCCCGTCTGTCTCTCGTCTCCAGGCGACTTCTCCACGGCCTCGTCCCGTTATCCGCTCCCCTCTCGCCTCTTTTTCGCAGTCCACGAGGCGACTCCCGACTCTGCGCGCCTGCCTCCGGGCGTATCCTCCCCCAGCTCGCCCGTCCGCGGCTCTCCTGTTCACTTACAACTCGGAAAGGCAGTCTCTTTCCGCCTGGTCCAGCCCCTGCGACCCCCCGACCGCGCCCGCCGCGTCGGGCTCCTCCGAGGGGCCCGCCCGCCTTGCCGCGCCCTCCGCCTCTCTCGCCCAAAGCGGCGAAAGTGTCTCTGTCTTCCCGAGCCAGCACCACGCTGCGCGAAGGCGCGGGGCCAGGCGGCCGCTGAGACGCCGCCCCCGGCCGCAGGGGCTCCACGACGATCTGTGCGAAGGCAAAACGCGAGTCGAAGACAAGATAGATTTGAAACGGAGACTCCAAAGGCGAGTGATTCGGCGAGCACGAACGACCTTCTCAAAGAGGTCAGCAGGGAAGACTCAGACTTCCCATGGATTTGGACGGAGAATCGGGCACCTTGTACCCGCTGAGAGAGACGCGGAAATCGTGCCCCCCCAGGTCGACCACGCTCGCCTACGGATTCCTAAACCGATACGCGAGTTTTGGAAGGGCTCGACTTCGTTTTCGGGTCTGCATGCCACGCGTCCCGTCGCGCCGACGCAGATGCCTTTTTTTTCAGGGGGGGGGGTTCACAGCTCGCCAGAGACTCACCCGACCTGCCCCGTCCCTCTCTCTCTCTCCTTTGCTCGCCGTCTCTCTCCTTTGCTCGCCGTCTCTCTCCTCTCTCCCTCGGGGCCCTTGCAGCCTTCCGTGCCTTCGTTTCTTCCCTACCTGAGCCCCCCATACCACTTTGTCGTTCAGCTCTTCGATGGCGCGCTTGGCCGCCTCGGGGTCGTCGTAGGTCAAGTGGAGGAAGTGCTTGAAAATCTTGATGCCACTCAGCTTCCCAAATTCGCCAAACACTCCCTCGACGCTGGAGTCGCGCACCGCACTGTGCGCAAAGACGAACACGGAAGGAAAAAACATTTCTCTTTCAAACAGGCAACACCCAGCCCTGCGTTCCCCCTGGTCTTGCGCAGGCAGTCGGCACTCGACGCGGCCCCATTCCTTGCCCGAGGGGTGACACCGAACTCGCATTCGTGTTCTTCCCCTCTTAGCTCAGAGCATCTCCGCTCGTTCTCCGGTAGGGCCTCATTCTTCTTGCTCGCCGTTCGCGTTTCGACCTTCCGGTGTCTCCTCTGCTCTCTCGCCATTCGCGGTCTGTGCCCGTCTCCTCTCCCACGCCGTGTCTGTGCCCCGAATCCCCTCACGTTTGTCCGTCTTTCCTCTCTGCTGTCTCTGTACCACTGCTGTGCCTGTCTCCTCTGTCTCTCTGCCACTTGGGCGACCCCACCTTTCCCCCCCGGCCCCCCCCTCCGACTCTCTGTCTGATTCCTCTGTTACCCCAGCTGCTTCTTCTTTCCCTGGTCGCCCGCCCTTCGCCATTCGCGCACTCGCGGAACTCCCACCACACGGAGCCTTCCTGTTTCTGGTTTTTTGCCGCTCTCCTCTTCAGCTGCTTTCAGAGCCAGTCAGCGCTCTTCCAGATGTGGGCATCCGCATTTCTGAGGACACACAGTCTCTACCCGGAGACACACGCCGCAAGGCCCTTTCGGCTCCTCCCGCCGTACATCGCGCCCGTTTTCCTTTCGCTCTCTCATGAATTCATTTGTCCCCCGACGGTTCGCCTCTCTGCCCCGGTCTCCGATAACGACAGGCGGCGTCTTGGCAGACGGCGAGGCGTTGTTTTTGGACTTACAGTGGAGTGTTTCCTACGAAAACCTTGCCTGAAAAGAAGGACGAGGGACAAAGAACCCAAGAGTTAGTGAGTGTTGCTCGCACTGGGCACCTGGGCAACCGACACTACTGGTGCTGGTCTCAAAAAGTCTGTATCCCCGTCCTGTCCTGCGGCCCAGACGCAGTGGTGTCTCGGGATCGACTCCCGCCTCCGCGACCGTCCCCCCTGTCTCCTTTCGCCTCTGTCTCTTCCTGGCGACGCCTGGGGCCGCTGCGTGTCGGCTCCTCTGCTGCGCCCCGCTGTCCCTCGGACACTCTGAGCCACTGACTAGGAGGCGCCCGCGCCCCTCGCTTGGGGTCCGCTCCCAGTCCACAGCTCGATCTTTGTGTAACATACGTTTGTCAATCTGGGAGGAATCGTCTCCTGCCTCTCCACTCGTGGCGGTGCGGCCTTCCCCTTCGCCTCGCTCTCGTCGGGTCTCGTCCTCGAGGCCGTCTCCTGTCTCCATTCCCTCCTCGCCCCTGCGCTCGCATCCCTCACTGGCGTCTTCGTGGGGGCCTTCGCCTTCGTCGCCGTCGTGGTATGACTGGTCGAGGTCGCCTTCCCCGCAGGCTTCTCTCTCTGCTTCCCTGGAAACGGAGTACGAGACGGGCAAGGCCTCCTCCGCGGGGCCCTCTGTCCTCTCTTCTTTCCCCGAGTCCCAACTGTAGCACTGCTGGTCTTCGCCTCTCTCGCCTTCAAAGGCTTCACCTTCGCCGCTCGAGGCCTGGAGAGGGAGCGCAGAATCGTCATCCCCTTCATAGTGGACCGGAGACGCATGCATCTCCTCCCGACTGACAGTCCGGCTGCGGGCGGTAGGCAAGGCTGGCCCGTCGTCCTGGTCCCCGCCGCCTTCCCAGCCCTCTTCTCTCTCGCCCTGCATGTACTCTTCCTCCTCGAGCGACGCCGTCGCCATCGCCGACCGAGACACTCAAGGTTGCGGAATAAAAATGCGAAGCGAGACAGAGGACACGAGGCAGGCGCAGGCGCG
The DNA here is from genome assembly GCF_000208865.1 of Neospora caninum Liverpool. NCBI lineage: Eukaryota > Apicomplexa > Conoidasida > Eucoccidiorida > Sarcocystidae > Neospora > Neospora caninum. Next base: position 5,025,608 of record NC_018390.1, read on the forward strand.
GTGCTTCAGGCCGGACAGTGGAGAAAAAGAAAGAGGGTGGGAGAAAGTGGAAACAGAAATGTGCGCGGGGCATAAGTGGAGACGAGACCCCGACAACTCACAAGGGAGCACGCGTAAACAAGCACGCGAAACGGTCAGAGTAAAACCGGGAAACTGGAGCGAGAGGAGGCAAGAGAGTGGCCGTTGCCCAGATTATGTCATTAGGCGTTGGAAAGGGAGAGAGAGACAAAGGAGGGGGAACCTCCCGAGGACAAGACGCGAAGCGAGACGAGGAAAAGGCGAGAGAAATCCGCGCGGCGACTTCACCTTTTTCGCGCGAAGAAAAAACCTAAAGCAGCGCGCTAAGAACGCAGGTTGGGGACTGGACGGACCCACACAGGGCGGAAAACGTGTCACGCACAGGCAAAAAAGGGGACGAAAAACGACAAAACAAAGGTAGATTCGTTACCGCGAAAAAACGAGAGGAAGAAAAGGAAATGTTCAGTGCTTGCGTTAAGAACTGCGAAGTCGACTCTCCTGCGTGGTTTTTTGGCCAGAGCGAAAAAGGAACCAGATATCAGGGGACATAACGACAAAGAGAGTGACGCGAAGAAAAGAGGGGGAGAGAAAAGTTACAACGGAAAACGAGCTTCGTCTGGCGTGCAGTTTCGACGAGAAAACCAAGGAGAGGGAGAGAGTGGGGTGGACGAACCCCCGCTCGTTGCGCCGCTTCCCCGCCACACATGGGACCGCTGCGTGTCCCTCTTATGGAATTTTTCTTTTCGTCGCGGCGAAAGCGGAAACGCTACATGTCCTTAAAGATCCGACTGCCTTCTTTCGAGGCAACACGGCCGAACTCAAAAAAAGAGACGCTGAGAAGCTGCCAAGCGCACTCACGGCAAACGCGCTCGCCTTGCTAGACATACACCGGACACAAACCGGAAGGGCCCCCCGCCGCGTTGGCCCGGGATGGCGAGGAAGCGTTTTACTTACTCGTCTCTCTGTCGATTTTTGGTGTGTTTGGCGAAATGCGGACCCGAAGACTTGACCTTTTTGCGGTAGGCAGAAAGCGAGGATCTCCATTTCTGGTGCGGCGACACCCCCGGCGTGGATCTCAACGCGCCGGAACGGTGCGGGTTTTGCGTTCCGCAGTTCTCTGCTGCGCGTTTTCCTTGGCAAAAATACGGCGCCAACCGGTCCTCCGACGTCAATTCAGGCGCTGGACGCCTGAGAAACGAACTCTGAAAGGCCGTCACGCGAACGCGCTGGCGGCGAGCGACGACCGCTTCAGGTGCTGTCCTGTCTGCTGGTCCACGTGTGTCACGGGAAGGCAAACAGGAAAGCAAACAGGACAGCAAAAACAGAGAAGCAAACAGGAAAGAAAGAACTCACCGTCTGCCCCTCTTCTTCGACAGAGGCAGGGATGAATGTCGCGGGAAGCAATGATGCAGTCTACTAGCCAGAAGGCCGAATTTGAGGCTCACGAGGAACTTTGATGGGGGGAGAAACCCGGGAGACCCCAAGAAGGGCGTGACGAAAGAGACATGACAAATGAAGATAGCCCTTCTCACTTTTTCGAGGGAATTTGAGACCACACAAAGAAACCACGTCCCCCCGTCCCCCCCTCCCGCCTCTTGTTCCACGCGGTATGCGCTTTCCTACGAGAAACGGCAACCCGTCAAGTGGCGAGGCGAACGACTTCGCAGTTACAAAGGTCCAGCCTCCTGAATCTTCAATCACACGCGATAGGCTGCCACAAGCAAATCTGCTGGTGTACATGAAGGCTAGTTTTTGCTCTCCTAACTGGGTTTGTGAATTCGAACTATCCAAGCGTCGTCGGTACGAACAGCGGTTTACGCCCGTCACCGCACTGCCTCCTCCTTGACAGCACAGGGATAACGCGACCTACCGACACAGCCTTCTCTCTGCGGAATTGTTGAAGAATTGCATCACGTGCCTTCCCCCGTAACCAGAAGACACTCAAAAACGTACAAGGGCGAAAACTGCGGTCAACTGTGCCGAGATGGTCGACTTGCCGGTGTCCATGTCAACCACGTGCGGAGGCGGCAGGCCATCCTCACGGTCTCTTCTGGAACACTTGTGTCCTGTCCTGAGAGGAGACAGCTTCCAAAGGTCTCCTCTCGCCATTTATATCTACGTACCTAACATGTATATATATATATATATATATATATATAAATGCCGGTATATGTAGACAACGAGAACCGTCTCCGGATTAGAGATAGATTTCGAAAGCGCCAGTTTACGTCGGGGACGAGATCGCAGACGGATGGCAAAGATCTACACGATCTAAGGAAACTCGTTTACTTCTCGCAACAGATTTGTTTTCGCTGGTCTGTTTTCACGTAAAACTATTAGGCTTCACCGTGGCCGCAGACGTTTTGCGTGCTTTCCTGGGGCTTCCGTTGCCTGCCGACTTTGAGCTCCCCGATTCCTGTTTTCGATCAGATAAACAGAGTCGTGGAAAGGCATGAGCGGCGCAGCGGATCTCTTCAGTGCCCAGCGCATTTGTTCCTCCAAAAAACCGGGGACGTGTATGGTCGCGGGTGCATCAAAACATCCGAGAAAACACAAAGAAACGGGGCAGCTGCGCTGCAGCTTGACCACGCGAACGAAAACCCCCGTCTGCCGTAAACGTTTTTGCTTGTCAACCTCTGAACAGGCAGCAGACTGTCAGCGCAAGAGACACTCGTCGGCGTTCCTGCATCTCTACGGTGTGATAGTAAGCGACTCCAATACTTTTAAAAAGATGTTCAACGAACTCGTCTGAGAGAAGACCCAGACTCGGGCCTCCACGGACTCTGTCCCCATCGTACTGGGCGTGTCTTTGTCAACCGCTCCCCTCTGCGTTCCTTTCCTTTTCTCCTGCGACTTCCTCGGCGCTCGTGCTTTCCGCTTCCCCTCTCTACGCCCGCTTTTTGTCCTGCAAAACTACGAACGCTCGGGAGACGACGCAAAGACGAGGAAAGCTCCTGGACCGGATAGTTCTCGCACCTCTCGTGAAACAAAGACACCAATGGGTCACTTTCAAAGATACTCACAAATCTCACAAACATGCGGCAGCACAAACTCCGCAGAAACCGTTGTCACCTGCCATCGGATTCCCTCGTCGATGGTCTGTCGTTTCTGGGCAGACTTATGCTCACACACAGCGCTGAAGGGAAACCCTACGACTTCTTTACATCTTTCACTGTAGCAGTGACTAAGGAGCGTCGACTTCCCCTCGGCTCTCGCACTTGGCCTTCGTCTTGCTCCTGCGAATCCCCTCCTTCTGCCGCTGGGCCTGAATCGTCCTGAAGCTCCACCACACCCTTCACCGCCTGACGACACGATGGACACCTTCCGTTCCTACAGGCAGTCCGAAGCACAGGAAAGGCGCATGCGTCAGCCGTCGCGAAGTGCTCTGCTACAGGCCATTCTAGAGGGAGTCTACTCAACTCTTCCCTATTCCCACCTCTCAAAAACAACACCCCTCGATCTAGCTATAAAGAACAAGTTCGAAGTTAGGTATAAGAACGCATATATATATATGAATAGATGTATATGTAGATATGAGTAGACGTATATGCAGGTACGAATAGAGTATATATGTATTTACGTATGTGGAAGGATGGATAGTTATCCCTGTGGACACACAGCGCGGTAGATCTTGCGAATTGAGGCTGGGGCTCCATTCCCTGTGAGCCCCAGAGGCGCAGCGACCCCGCTACACCGCGGCAGAGTTCCCGTCCCTTTCCTCTGATAAAGTAACGCGCACATTCTCTGTATGCCTCAGAGAACCGGCGTTGATGGATGCCAGGCCTGGAAGCGGCTTCGAATCAGAACGGCCTCTCCAGAAGCGTGCGGAAAGAAAGGCCTTGCGTTTCCGAGAAGGAGAACGCGCCACGGGGTTCTTTTTCCAACTCCTCCAATTTCGTGTGTTTGCTTCTGCTGCGTATCACGTAACTGTTTGTCTCTTCTCGCCTTCACAGTCGTCGCAGGCACCACCTTTTTCTTTATTTATCCCCTTCGCGACGTGCCGATGGGCCGACACCTTAGCGACGGCGCGCATCAGGACATCTTCTCTCCGTCTTACCTTCGGAAGCAGGTCTGGGCGCAGGGAAAGCAAAGGCCCCCGTGACCGCAAAACAGGAGAACTGCGTTTGGACGCTGCACGTGCGAAAATCAGGGGAGACCGGAACAGTGAGGGGAAACAAAAATGCGCCACAGAGCGTCCAGTCGACACAAGAACTTCCTGTATACGAGACGCTGCGTCTGAGGAAAAGGATCGACACGAAACCCCAAGAAAGTCCGATTCTGGGGCTGCGCCGGACCCGAGCGACAGACGCATGTGGCCTCTCACCGCTTGCTGAGGAGATACACACGGACTTTCTTCCGAATGAGGGTCTCTCACCACGTTCGCTTTGCAGTCTCATCGGTGGCTGCCTAATTCGAGCCGCATGCACACCCACGGAGAAAAGCACCCGAACACGGCTACGATGACGCAGGCAGAATCTCTCGAGACGGAGCCCCTGTCTTGCACGACGGATGTAGCCTTCTGCTTACACTCTGGAAGCAGATGATGCACGAGTCGCCGTCTTCGCTTTGTCCCCCCGAGGACGCCCTGCTGGGTGCCGCAGACGGAGACTCCACCGCTTCTTCAACTGCCTCTCTCGGGCTGCGGAGCACACACCGGGAATGGCGGTCTCCACCCTGTCCTTCCCTTCCCACTTCCCCTTCCGACCCAACGCCTTGCTGCCTCCCGTCGGCCGACGGAGACACCTGGCCCCACGCCACAACCGCGCCGGCATCGGATCCTTCACTTCCCCGAGGTAAGGAGACACCTTGCACACTGGCACAGCATGCGGCTGCTTCTCCGTGGTCCAAGCCTTCACCGGGTCTGGTTGTTTGTTGGCTTTTCTCTTCGCGTGTGTTTACACCACTAACCGCAACGAATGGCTGCTCACGCCGCCTCCCTTCTTGCTGAAACGCCTCCGGTCTCCAAACCTGATTCCCTTTTCCGGGTCTCGAGAGATGGAGTGCTGCGTCATCCGGGGCCTCGCTTGGTTCATCGGCATTCGCAGCTGCGTTGCTTTCTCTCCTCCGCGCACCCCCTCCCGTCCCCTTCTCTCTCTTCCTACCAGTTTCTTCTTCGAGAACGGCCCCCAAGTTTGCGCTATGCCCTGTGGCCTGCCTGCGAGACTCCAGAGACAGACGTGAGCTTGTGGAGAAGGGACACGTGTCCCTTGGGAGCGACGAAGGAGACAGACCCACAGACTCCCGTGGAGACACCGAACAACTGGGGTCGTCTTCAGCGGAGAGGACAGCAGGCGCAGCTGCGAGCTCCAACTGCAGTTTGTCCTGCGCGAAGTCTTCAGTCTGACGAGTTCGGTCTTCTCGGCCCTCTCTGTCTTGAGCTTCCCTGTGCTTCCTGCCTCCGTGCATTGCTGGCGAGTGTTCTCCCGGAGAGACAGGAAGGTCTGTCGCTTTCTCTAAGGCATCCGGCGGGTCAGGCGCCGTCCTTCTGTTCTCTGACATCTTCGTGTCCTCGCGTTCTCTTCCAGCTCCTTCTTCGGCCCCTGAAGAAAACGCCCCATCCGTAGATCTGTCTCGCCCATGCGTTGCGTCTCGCCGCCCACTGCGTCTCTCTCTCTCTCTCTCCGCCGCAAGTCTCCAAGCTTCTACGCGCGCAAGAACACTTTTCCCCTTGCCGCCTTCCTCGCGCACGTCTACTGCTACAACCGCCGCAGGTTCCATGCTGCCGCTGTCCCCGTCCGGACCGGTTTCGGCGTCTCGGTCTTTGCGCTCAAAGGGGGTCTCCGTCCCCGCCGGTGCGTCTTCTGTCTGTCGGGCGCGGGTCGCCGCCTTGTCGTCCCCCTTGAAGGCCCCGTCTCCTCCCTGCGGTCGGGCTGGGGGGAGAGCATCCCGAAGAAACGCCACTGGCTCGGCCAGGCCGTTCGGTTCGGGGCTGTGCAGAATGCGGTAGAAATGGTGTCCAACCTTTTCGAGGGTAACGCGCATATTGCAGGTGAGGGCAGGTGTCTCCTCGGTTCCGCGAAGGTCTCCGGCTCCATCTCGGCGGTGGCTGTGGGGTGCAGCGTTCGCGGCGGCTGAAAGAGACAGGAAGGGCGAGTCCGGAGGCGAGGAAACCGCTGTGTGGGAAGCCACGAGAAAGACGAAACAGGATCCCGCGAAGATCTGGACCAGCAGGAGAGCAAAGAGCAGCGGAATGGCCCAGTACGTGGCTGTGATGGAGTCGGGCCCTTCGGCAACAGCTTCCTCTGGAGCGAGAAGAGACGGCCCCTGTGGCGAGGAAGGCGCGACGGGCACGGAGGGGAGCGGGGGCTGGTCGCGGCTGAGAAACGGGACGCTTACATTGTGCCTTTTGTGAGGCGAAAAGAGGAAGACCAAGAGAGACAAGAGACCCGCCCCCCTGCGTGACGGGTGGGGTGCGTCGGGGACGCCTCCGGCCTCGCCCGGAGCGAGGAAGAGGCCGACGGCATCCGGGGGTTTTCGCTGATCCAGGAACTGAGCAAGGAAAATGACAAAGAGGAAGAAGGCGAAGGAAAGATGGAGCAGGAGGTTGACTGCGAGACGAAGGAGTGTGTCGTGCCGGAGGGCAGTGTCGGTGATCAGCACGTACCACAGAAGAAGCGTGAGCGCCAAGAAGGCGACGCCGAGAGCAAAGACGGGATAGAGGAGACACGAGGCGGACCAGGGCGTCGCAGAGAAAGAAGACGCAACGACGTTCACGCTCGTCAGAAACACGACCAGGTCCAAGACGTGGAGGCGCACCCAGGTGTACGTGTCACCGGCGTAGGCGTTGATGAGGAGCCCCCCTAGGTAGCCAAAGCAGGGCGGCACGGGAAGGACGCAGAGCGGCAGGAGATCCAGAAGGACCAGGGACAGGGTGAGCGACGAGAGGAGACGAAAGAGGAATGAGAACAACAGCAGACTCCGGACATGCAATTCAGACGTCAAAAGCCACTCGCGGCCGATCTGGAGGCGCCGGACGCCCAGAAGTACCACAACGAGGTCGAACACCGCGAGGGGCGCAGGCAGGGTTGCCCAGACGTCCCGCGACACGTCCGTCGCCGCGTAACACCACGCGAGAATCGCCATCAACAGCAGGCTCCCCGACTCGAAGAGCACCCCACTGCAGATCCAGGAAACCTTCCACATGGAGTGCCCGCGATATTCGTCGCTGGGCAGAAGGAGAGACGGCCGAAACATCTTGGGAAGACGGACGAGAAACAGCGGAAACAGCCCAGGGCGACGCGTACCTCCGCAGAACACCGGCAAACACAGCCGGCGGCCGGGAGACAAAAGCGAGAAGTGAGCAGGGGGCGAGAGGCATGCAGAAACAGGAAACGGTGGGAAGAGACGGCGGCGAAAGGAACAAGTCCTGGAAGAGAAAACGAAGGGTGACGCGAACGGTGGCAGGACGGGATCTCAGAAGAGTGGGTAGTCGGGGGACGGTTGCCAAATAGACAGAAAAGAGTCACGACAGCGAAGCCAAAGAAGTCACGCACATTCGACAGAGATGCTTCATTTGTCGTCTCCGTCTCGCGCGGCGATCCCGTGGCTTCGGGTCAGGAGGGAGTCCCAGAACGAGGACGACGGGGAGCGAGAGAAAGGGTTGCGCAGACGGTTCAACATAGGAGGGGAAGGCCTGACGTGAGACTGAGGGGAGATCGCCGAAAAGGAGCAAAACTCTACGGCGCCCGACACCAAACTGGAATGGGAAACCGCTAAAAAGGACCGTGTTCGTATCTACACCTCTGGCCTCTGCAGTGTTAGTGGCCGCCAGGCACACACTCACGCATGCTGAACAGGAAGAGAACTGACGCCCTTTCGATGGCTTTTGCGAGCCGTGTCCCCTTGCGGCTCTTCTTCCTGTTTTGATGCACAACCTACGCCCGTCGAGGCCCGCGAGGGGAAAGGCGCAGGGCTGTTCCGAAGGCCCTTGCCGTTTCCCCGGTGTCTGTGCGGCTTCCCTTGACTACCCACCGACTGTCACCGCATTTCCTCCTTCCCTTCTGCAGGGAGTCGAGATGCTTGCACAGATTTAGACCACAAAGAGCCGGCCTGAGGCCTCTGTCGCTGTCTCAGTCGGCGTCTGTCGCTGTCTCAGTCGGCGTCTGTCGCTGTCTCAGTCGGCGTCTGTCGCAGCGCGGTAGCGGGGTCTCCGTCGGCGCGCCCTCTTCACGCGGACGAGATTTTCTCGGGGGTGCCCAGGCGCTGATGCAGGAAGGAACCGGGAGAGAAAGACCAGCTTCACGCACCTTCTGCTCCTTCTCAGAGTCCCCTCACGATTCTCCCCTCGCTGGCCATGATGCCGGCCGAGGACGGTCCAAAGCCTGGGTTCGTCACCGCATGGGATATTTCTGAAGAACGGCGCGTCGGCACCCTATCCGCTCCCACATCCTTCGCTCCTCCTTTCGTGTGTGTTTCGTCGTTTCTTCTCTCTGTCGCTCGTTGGAAACGCGGGGTTCGCTCGGCAGAGACGGAGACAGCGCGGCTGGCAGTCGAGCGCGTGGACGGTTCCCGGAGAAAAATCCGGGCACACCCTCAGAGATCGCGACAGGAAGTGCCGAAAAGACGGAAATTGCAGCTTTCCAGAGTCTTTTCCGGGACGGGAAAAAGACAAGCAAGCGGTGGAGGGAAGACGTCCATTGGTTCCGACCGATTCAGCGTTCGCGCTGCCTCGACTTCGGGAGACAACCACCGCCGAATCCGTCGGCGGGCTCTACCCCAGTCTTGTCAGACGGGAGAGACAGCCTGGACGATGGTCAAAAGGCCAGAGCACCCGAATTGCAGGACCACGAAAAGAGCGGAAGGCAAAGTTCGAACCCAAGCAGGGCGGAAGAAGCACAAGGAAAAAGCGCCGAAACAGAAAATTTTCCGCGACTTGTCCCGCGCTGTTCCACATAAAACCGCGGTTCTCATTCGCATGCCCCGCCGCACTCGCTCAGCAGTTTCGCGACCTCCTGACGGAGGCCGTAAAACCGCTCTCTTCATGTTTCGGATCTTCGCCGCATCGCCATCATACGAATCGTTTGCTGCCATCGAAAATTGTCCTTTCGTCTCCTAACGGCGCCCCAGGTCACTTCCTCCCTGTAGTCGCAAAACCAGAGGCAATGCTCCTCGGGGGTTGAGGCAACGCGGAGGGGGTGTGCTCCGCCGGCTGACCCCCCGTCTTGATGGCTGGGACGTGTGACCTTCGCGTAGACAAACAAAAACAATAAGCGGGGCTGTTTTCGGGGCATTTCCGTAACTCCAGGAGGAATTACGAGAACCGCTCATGCTCCTGATTCGCAACCCTCTAGAAAGCGGCTTCATGTTCACCTTCAGTCTTTTTGAAACCCCCCCACTGCCAGGTCAGAAGCCACCGCCAAGTGAGTCTCGCGCGAACGCAACTTCTTGTGAGCTCAGCAGAGACCAGCAACGCTTCTGAACTTTCGTTCCTGTCACGCATGAGGCCTCCCTAGAGCTACAAAGGAAGGGAATATTTGCCCCACGCTTCCATCGTGTTCGCTCAGGTGTGTGCCTGTCTCTAGGATTCGGGTTTTTCTGCTGAGTACGGCAGCGACTTCAGCCCCGCGCCGCTCACAGCGGAATCGTCCTCGGCGACGCCCCGGCCGAGCTTCGCCTATAAAAGATCCACTGCCCTCATTCCGTGTGATCTAGAAAGGGCGGGAGAATGATATTAACAACGCTACCGAAAGACAAAAAAGATCGCTCAAGATTTGGCGCAGAGTGAGAGACTCTAAGTTTCGTCGCAATGCCCGTCCGGTGTACCTACACCGGCGACGCGACAACTGCGGAGAGCGGTGAACGTCGTGGAGTGTACTCTAGGATCGATATGTGAGCTAGGAAATGTGAAGAAACCAGCTAGGCTCTGTTTGTGTGTACTTCTGGCGTAATTTGGATAGGAGGCAGAGACGGAGGAGCACAGATGTCGCGCTCTCGTGAGGCGAGTCGAGACGGAGGAGCACAGATGACCCGCTCTCGTGAGGAGAGTCGAGGAGTCGAGACGTGCGGGCGCGTCCGGAGCGCTTCTCTTCCGGCCATTTTCCAGCGTATGGGCAATACTCAGACTTGAGGGATCGGAAGCTCACACGGCACAGCAGGAAACAGGGTGAAGCTGAAATGCTGAATCTGTGACAGGCCGTGCCACAGGGAGTCTGGCCTCGGTCGTGTCGCACCTTGCGATGTGCTGCGGTCTTTCGCGCGCAGCCGCTCGCCCTGCTGCCAGTTTGTTTCCTTCGCCTCGCGGCGGCGCTCTCCCCACCTCGCCCCCAGTGGCGTGTTTGAAGGAAAGTGACGTTAGAAACGCGGTCTGAAGCCTGGCACTTCAGTACAGCACGGCCTAGATGCTTTCACGCGCTCTTCGCAGCCATTCACTTCCTGCGAGTTCCCATTCCCGTAGTAGGAGGAAGAGATCGATTCAAGGGGAATTCGTGTGTCTGTGCGGAGCCGCACAGAGCCATCCGATTGCGCGGGTTCGCGCCTGACGCGTCGCTGACCACGGCGGGGCGTATTCCGGGAAATCAGCCTTTCAATTCTGATTTTCGATCTTCTTTGTTAGCATGTCTCTCAATTGGACTACTCGCCTCCTGGCTTTTCGTCGTTGAACCCGGACTTTGGTTTGCTTGGCGTTGCGAGTCGCATTCCGTGGCACACGCCCCTTTCAAACTTGGTAAACGTTATGTTCGCCGAGAAACCACCGCATTTCTCCGTTCTCTCTGTCTCAGCAAAAACAGGGGATATGCTTTTTTCTCGGCAAGTAACGCCACGCCTTCTTCTTTTGTGATAGCATCTGCAGGGCGACGCCCTGCTTTTTGTGCCCGTCTCCCTCGATGCCCCCCCTCATTGACGGGACGGGTTCCTCAGCAGTTGCAAGGGGACTTTCTTTCCGTCACTTTTTTCTAAGAGAAAGGGACTATTGAGACGTGATTCGATCACTGCTTCCGTTTTCTGGGGAGGTAAACTTTCCCCCGCACGAGGACTTCTTCTCTGCGCACCCTGGCGGCTTTCCCATCCAGTGTCAGGCCGACAGTTTTTCTCTTCCACCTCCATCAGAGAATTTCGTGTCCTAACGCAGAGAGTCGGGAGGAGCGAAGAATCTCTGTTTCGGGAGCGCTTTTTTGTCGGAAGGAAACTGGACAGATGCGCCTTTTCCTGAGGGGAATCGCAGTCTGATGGCGTCGTCTTGCATGTCCGCACGTCGGAGAGGTCGAAGCCGTTTCACAGCTGCTGATCTCGGCTCCCATCGCTTCGTACAGACTGCCCTCGGGCTTCCGAAAGCAATCAAACAGATTTTCAGTCTCGGATTTTAAGCCGCACCTTTGTTTGAGTCGTGCAGCTTCCAGGGGAGACCCACGGCAGCCTGTGGACGAGGGGGGAATTTGAGTCCGTGGCTTCGTTCGTTCTTGCCGCACACCAACCTCCGAGCTCTGGCAAGACGTTTGCTCCTCGTTTCTCCGGGTTTATGTGCTCTTTGCGCGGCTTCTGAGGACGGGTGCCGTCCCCGCGTGTGTCGCTTCCGTTTCGTCCAGATTTTGCCTGTGTCTCTCTTCACGGTATTCCACTCAGATAAATAAGAAGAAAATAGATATACCTGACATCCATGCAACCTTCAGCGCGAAAATTCTCGCGTCAGAAGGCTCGTCAGTCTGCGGTTCCGGCCCTCAGCGCCTCTGCGGACTCCTTCGAAAACCGTCTCCTTGTTCTCTGTCCAACACAACGCGCCATCGCGCGTGGATCGTTTCAAGTGTACCTACATTCAAGCGGAGGACCTCGATGACTCTAGTAACGTTTTGTTCATACGCACGCGTTTGTATGGTATGACTTCCAGCGGGCGAAGAACAGGGCCGCTGGTGGCCTGTTTCTCGTTTCCCGACCGTTTGGCCCCGTCGGTGTGTTCTGCGTAGCGCAAGGCGCGTAGCTGTCGCTGTCGAGCGTTTTTCGCCACGTCGTCTGCGATGTGTCCGAGGAAACAAGGGAGAATGAAGCGCAGAGGTGGAGCTCTCGGTTGGTGTCGGGCGATGAGGGTCGGCGCGCTGTTCGCAGCATTGTGCGCGGTCGAAGCAGGCGCGACTGTGGCGAGCGACTTGCACATCGAGACGGCATACCCTCCGCCTGTGGAAGCTTTGCGCTCGTCGCTGCTTCGAGTCCCCAGAGTCGATGCTTCCAACGGACCACGCATGTCTCCGTTGGAAGAGTCCCCCCAAGTGGAGTTCGGTGTCGGCCACCCAGGCGGGAGCAATGTACCCAGACGCCTAGGGGAAAAGGAAGAAGTGGGCGACGGCCAAAGTCCGCTGCAGAACGCTCAACAGCTTTTGAGGAGTCCTGATACACAGGATATCGGGTCGGCGCATGCACGGCTTGGTCGTCTCTTGGATGGACAGCAGAGACAACAGAGCGAACGTGCATTTGCGGCCGAGCCTGTCGCCACCCCTGATTCTGACACAGACACCGAGGTCGATGATAAAGTTGAGGAAACCGTGGGTGGGGCTCCAGATGAGGCCGAGCGACCGCGTGCAGAGCGGCCGGTCCGCAACCGTGGTGGGGATGCCCCACACCACGCCCAAGTTCCCGACCGCAACGCGGAGCTGTCTCGCTTCGGAGAGGGCTTCTCAAATGAACACGAAGGAGTTAGCGACAGGAGGCTCGCAGAACTCGGAGCAGGTGCGGCGCTGGAGGGAGGTCCCCAAATGGATCTGGGCGGCAACAGTGGCCGCGGAGCTCGGCTGCTGCGGGCACCAGGGTGAGTGTCGTGTTACACACCGGAGCGCTCACCAGCAAATGCATGGGCCACGGGCGCATGCAGTTATGGTGCTTGGAGGTGTTTTTGCAAAACCGCAAAGAGAGGGCGAGGGGTGTCGTGAAGAGGCTCCTGGCAAGCGCGCAGATCTCTCCGCATTTACGAAGGAGTATGGTCAGTGCGTTTACGGAGGTCTGGTGCGTCAGTGGGTTTCTCTTCCACACAGAAGCGTGCGCATTTCCGTTTCGTGCGCAGTTCGGTTCTGCGGTGTACTTACTGCCTTACTCTTCTTGTACTCCGCGTCCATATATTCACGTTTGCCTTTTCTTCCCCGAAAAGGTGTCTTCCCTGCTGTCGTCTTGTGTCTCTGCAGTCGTCCTCTTTGGTTTCGTGGCGCTTTGCTCGTCGCGCGTTGTGCTTGCGTTGTGTGGGAAATGCGCGTCCCTTTGTGTCTGATTGGTGTGCAGGTGGACGAACATTATCGCCCTGGCAGCTGGATTTCTCGTGTCTGCGTTCGGATACAGCGCATACACATACGGCGGACCGAGGGTAGCTTTGCGAATTCACAAGCTTCACCTGAAGAGTAAGGCACACTGTGCGGGGGGGAAGGCCTGCAGAGGCGAGCAGGAGAGGGAGAGACGAAGCGAGGCGCGGCAGCCGCAAGAGCGCGTCCAAGCTGTTTGCGAGCGCAATTTCGGGCGCGTGAATCTGTGAGGGACGTGGGCAGAAGGGGCGAACGCGGGGTAAACAAGAGAAGGCGCGATGGCTCGTGCGACAGCAAAGATGACTGCAGCCCATATTTCTTCCTGTTGAGCGATGCGGGTGTTGCAGTGGAAAACGTCCATGAGAGATGGCAAGCAAACACGAGGAGAAAGGGAGCGAAGACAAAACTACGAGGTTTTGCCCGTCCCCCGTCTCACTTGACGCATCCAGCGTGTGTTTCGGGTTGCCTTCCGCTTCTTGTCTTTCAGGGAAGATGCCCCTTTCGTGGAACCGGTATTTGAGCAATTTGCCTGTACTGGATGAGTCGCGTTTCGAGGAGTTCGATAGCATCATGCAGTGGCTGAAACCCGGGGTGCGGCTGGTCAAGCGCGTGGCGCACGTGTCTTCGGCGCTCGCGGATTTCTTGGGGTTGGACGAGGAGACGCGGCGGACAGGCATTGTGATAAAGGTCAAGTCTTCGATGGGCGCTGAGGCACGGCGCCTGATGTACGAAATAAACGCGCACACGAACATGGTTCCGCGGAATCCTTTTTTTCTGCCGCTCATCGGGGCGTTCCGGGGAACCAGCAACCGCGCGGTGTACCTGCTTCTCCCTCGCGCGCGCGCGGATGTGGCTGACTATGTGAAGGCACGGCCTTTCGACGTGGATGTTCGCCTCGCTGCCGCCGAGATGGTTTACGCGGAATACATTCTCCACGAGAGCGGCTTCTTGCACCGGGACATCAAGGCGCACAACTTCTTCGTGGGCTTCGACGGCCACGTCCTGCTCGCGGACTTTGAAGGCGTCGGCGTGCTCCAGCAACGCACGCCCGTCGTCGGCACGCGGGGCTACTTTGCGCCGGAGCTGTCTCGGCCCACGGACCACACGGAGAAGTCCGACGTGTTTGCTCTCGGCCAAACGTTCAAGCGGATCGCGAAGTACCTGGGGCAGGCCGTGCGCATCCCGCGGCTCAACGAGTTCTGGTCCCTCGTCAAGAAGATGACCGCGAAGGATCCCAGGGACCGACCGACGATGAAAGCGATCATGAGCGATCCCTACTTTGACGGCATCGATTTTGCGCGCCTAGAGTTAAAAGACCAGGGTGTGCCCTTCAAGGGGGACTTCTCGATCGACGTCCCCGACGCGGCCGGGCCGATGTTCGTGCAGGCGAACGTCAGGGAGCGTGAGGAGGACAGACGAGAAGACTGACGCGACACACACACATGGGGGCGTGACAGGGAGCGCGAGAGGTAGAAGTCTCGATAGAGCGCGGCGAGGCGCGCGCGTGTTGGGCGGGGAGTGGGGGCACAGCAAAAACCCGGGGTGGACGAGCCAGGCGTTTCAAAGGAACAGACAAAACGATTTGCGACCGGTTGAAGAACACGATCAACGAATGCAGCTCAAGCGTCTGTGATGCTGACTGGAACCGGTGGAAGGCGAGAGCGCACACGCCGCTGCGATGCAGAGAGGAGGGACTGAGAGGAACTAGAGAGAGTCCAGCATTTGGTCGCGAACGCATTGGGGACAAAGTGAAGAATTTCCCACGGTTCATATGGCCGACTCTCGGCTACCTTTTTCTTTCCGCCGGTGTGTCTGAACCTCTGAGACTTGTACCGGATGTTCGTCCTGTGTTTGAACCCCGTCCTTTGCGGGTTTGGTGCTTATTGGGCTCAAAAGAGAATCTTATTCGTGTAGGCGTCCGCCACACTCTACTCCGTATACCCGTATTTAATTGCCGGCGTTTTATGTACACGTGTGAAGATATGTGCGCCTTTATACGCATGTAGGGCATGCAATTCTTGCTTCCGTGCAGCGGTGGTTAGTTGCTGGGGACGTCTGGAAAGGAACGGGGAGGGGCGGAATGTGTGCCCTGGTTCTTGAGCCTGCGTGGTGGGAAAAAATGGTGCGCAGGTAACGAGGGAGGATGGAAGTGGGATTGTTACGTTTTGTGGAAGAATCGAAAGGGCGGAGCTCCCTAGGACGCACGGGGAATGCCTGGGACGTTGCCGTCTGTCTCAGGTTTTGCTTTTCGCTGTAGTCGCTTTGCGGCAAGGCAAGAGGGGAAAAAATCACTCGCTTAGCAATGTGGCGAGAGGCCAGGGAGACAAGCACTCGACTATTATTGCATCGTTTATCGAGGAATCAGTTCGTGTGACAAGGGCACGTTTTTGTCGTGGATTCTGTATCGTAACTGCTTTGGGCATGCGGACGACGCTAGAAAACCTTTTTGTTAAGATAGCGAAAACAGGAACTTCTTGCTTGTTTTCAAGTAAACGAGCACTTCTTTTCTCTATGGGAAGCGGAAGTGTGGCACCGGTACAGAACAAGGCATCAGATGCCGGCGAAATGAACTAATGCGTCAAGGGGCGTTACTTGGTCGACAAAAGTTGCTAATAGAAAATAGAGTTTCTAGACAGCATTGTAGCTTGCAGGAGCTGGTGTGATCTGCGGAGTCGCCTAGGTGTCGCTTGGGCACATGCCTTTGATGCTGCAGAAAGAAGACTTTCCTACACCGTGCACGGGTAAAGATTTGGCACGAGCGGTGCAGCTTGCAACAGAAGCATATTTACGGAACTGGACAAAACCGCTACCGGAATATACACACTTGTAGGTACCGAGACTGCCCACTGACAGCTGAAACACTCCCGCGAAATCTAAACGTATGAACATACCTGCCCGAAACAGCATGCGTGGGACACTCGCTTCTTTTGTTGATCATCGAGCAATCCATGTCAGACGACAGCTTTATCAATGCGTGTCTCGCGAGAGGGCTTTACGGCCAGACATCCGGGGGTAGAGACTTGCAAACTATATATGCACCACTAGGCATACAGGCACAAAATTAGCATATACTTACACAACTGACAATGTGTGGGCATTTTACTTAAGTCTTTGAGTATAGGTGGAAACCATGGCGATATATTTGTAAGCCGAAAGCGTACACTTTGAGGTCAAATTTGCTTCATGCCGAGGCCCTCCGGGGCCAGATCGCTGCTTTTGCTCTGCATCTGATCTCCTTTATCAGCGCTTGGAAACACGGTCAAGTTTCCATGGACAGAACCCCTGCATTGCTCTGAGTCTGCGAGTTGCTTTCCCGCTACTGCAAGAAAGCATGCATTTGCACTGATAAGGCGGTCAATGTGTTTTGCTCAAAAGCATCTGCTCCAATGACAACGGGTGGCGGTTACACACAGTAAATCTGGTAGTTCTCCTTGGGTACGGAGACGAAATTGAGTGCTGTATGGATGTACGGAAGCACCTCCTCATGATGTGCCTTATTTTAGCAGGTTGACTTGAGGCTTCCAACTGTGGTTGCACTCGACTGTTCATACCCCTTCTTTCTTTCCCGTGGCTGTCCTTTGCAGCCTCAAAAAAAACCCACGTAAACCCCGATCGTCGCGGGGGCGTTGCGCGCACTGCCATCGCCAATGTGTTCCAGACCCCGTTCACGTGTAGAAAGAATTCAAAAGTCGAAAAAGGGCTTGCAGAGGACCGCTTTTCTTGGTCGTTCCTCCCTTCTGTTTTCTGTTTCTGTCGACCTATGTTGTTCAATGTTTTAGTTTTTCCTGATCCTCGCTGCGTTTGCTTTTCACTATGAACTACTGGACGTCGTGGCGACTTCCCCGGCCTTGCGCGAGAAAGGCGCCTGTCGAAGGTAAAACCTGGTTGTACTTCTTGCTTATTGCACAACATTGTCATCAAGGCCATTTTCGCAGTTTTTCCTTTCACTTGTCCCTTCTCTGGCTTTCTTTGGTACCACCAGCTTTCGGCGTGGGCCGCTGCAGTGACACTAAACGAAGAAAACAGCAAGGGTTTCCTACGTTTTAAGTGATACGATGACGGCCCTAGATGCAATTAAGAACGGATGATGAATCTCCGCCCCCGGGAGTCGAAGAACCAAATCAAATCCCGTTCCTCGTTCCGGTCAAGGGCATTCGCTTCCTCATGCCAAACTTGCGCATATTCTTTGCTTACTGAGAAACAAAAAATACCCCACTCCGCTTTACGAAACTGGGGACAGTCTGCGAGCCACAGCGATGCAATTCTCGTAGCTTCATGCATCGAAGACTGAAACGTTTTTTTCACTTTCTGCGATGATCGGCCCGTTTGCGTTGACATGCAAGTGCCTCTCAGTGTTTGCGTTACTGCAGTGGAACACAAATTCGTAGAGATACTGTATTTATGGATGTGTACTAGACCTTCGTAGTTTGCAGTTCAAACTCCATTCGTCGTTACGTCGAAAGCCATGCTAACTATTGTTTGAAGCAACGGGCCCACGTCAACGGCTCGCCGGCTGACTTCCCGCCAGCCGTCGGTGTTCCCCGTATTTCCTCCCCGTATTTTCACCGTTTGTTTCTTTGTTTCAGGAGGGGGCGCGAATGGACCGAAAAAAACCTCCCATGTATGCGGCGAAAGTGAACGAGATGAGCCAGAAACGTCAACAAGTATACGTAGCGCAGCCTTCCTCACGCATCCGCCCCGATGGGCCATGTAAGCCAGCTGTCGGCAATGCCGCCACGGCACTTGCCAGAAAAAGTTCGAGGGTTATGCCTTGCTTGTCGTTATGGCACACGCTCAAAGCGCAGTTGTTATCCGTCCCTTTCGCGACCTGGACTCCAAATAATTACAGCTATCACTCTAGCATTTAGATATACTTCAGAAGCATCTTGTGCATTTGCTAGCGTTCAACATCTAGTTAGAGAAGTAGCAGCAGTGCTATTCCACAAGCGACTTACATCTTATATGGTAGACTACTGTGCCTCACTTCTCTAGTTTTTCATTTGCATTTCTCTTGATGTGTCGATGTTGGCATGTGTGCATTTACTCAACCGCAGATATCAACATGCCTCATCTTGTACACCTGTCTCGTCTTCGCACCCGTTCGCGATGCCGTGCTCTCCCGGTGACGCGCTACACTCATCCATGTACCTTCGTGCCAGGCGACGCCGCTTGCTGCTGCCGCGTTTGTGTGTTCTTAAAAAATCTTCAGGACCTTGACAGCTGCCAGGGCCTCTCTGGGGAATCAAGTTCTGCCCCTGGCTGTGAAAATGCCTGCAACTTGTGTGGATCTGAACGAGTGGCTAGCTGTAAAAAGTGCGCTGGACTCCCACCGAAGAAGACAACCACGTTCACGCATCTCCGAATGCTTACAAGGAAGACAGTTATGTCCACGCACCAGTGCAGCCTAATCAGCCACCTGCGTACACGCACATAACTGCAGACAGTTCATGTACACATGCCGCTGCAAGTAGGAGTACAGCCGCGCATGCCCTTTTATAGATACGGTTTCATGTATGTGGTCACGTCACCACGTATGAGAGCATATATATATATATACTAAACCCAAAACCCTGAAGAGATGCATGCATTATATGTATATATATATATATATATATATACTTTGAGGTGCTCAGGAAAACTCAGACAATAGTACGCGCAGCGTCTAGGTAGAACTCTGTTTTCGTTTCCGTTGTGAGTCTTCGTCTCCTCAGCCTTTGACGTTTTCAACGAAGTCCAGTTGGTATGGAGTTTCGTTAAAGACCAATGCCAATGTCGAGGCTTCACAGCTGGAGAGTAAGAGCTGTCGCACGAGGGGGAGGAAATCGAGTATCTACGGTATGGCCGCCGCCGAAGGCGAAGGCGTTTCCGCACGTCCCAACCACAAGGCTGCAGTGTGTGCAAACACATCTGTCTACATGGCTGCGTGACACGGCAGAGATATATGCATGCAGTGAGACAGGGCATGGGCGGATATATTCATTTACATATGCATGCGCTACAAAACGCCGCAGTCTTGTGTTTTCCTTTCCAGGCAGGCGCTTCCTGGAGTTGATGGTGAGGCCAGCCACTCTGCGAAGGAGCACGTGAGGCTGATTTGTGTACAATTGAGGAGCCTTCTGCAGGATCCGACAATTTTTGTTATTGAGCCAGGTGAGGGCGTGTGCGTCCGGCTTCTCTTTGGTCTCGCAAACGAGGCCACCAATCTGTCGTTCCTCTTTCTTCGGAAAAGACAACTCTACACTGGCATTGGCAACGGCACCCGGCAGCGTGCGTGGCGACTTTTGCGTTCCGCATATCTCGACCTGAAGTGTGTGAAGCTAACGCGCTAGACTACTTCCTTGTCTGACGCTGCAGGCTCGCCTTTCCCCGATGACTTTCCGCAGCACGTGAGCTTCATCTTATCTCAGCTCATGCAGGTCTACTGCCACATCTACAGACAGCATTTTGAGTATCTGGTGGAGGTGAGTTTAGCTCGCCCCAACAAGGGAATGAGCCTCAACGTCTCTGTTTCTCCTTTTCGTCGCCCCGACTCTGTCGTTCGTCTCCATCTATCTGTATTAATGCACTGTAGGAACACAGCTATGGCGTGTGACCTTCTTGCTTCTTCTCTCATACCTCGCAGGCTCGTTTCTGTCTTTGGTTCACGAGGATTTCCTCAACCACCTCAGCGATGCGCCGGCGACCTTTCCGTCTCTTTGATCGATCTGTGAATGTGCGTTCTCCCTCTTCAATGTCCCGTGGGGCACTCTTCTGATAGGCCGTGCATGTGTCTACCGCGTGGTGGTCGTCTGCTGTACTTGGTACACGAGCCGACAAAAGGAGCTCGTGAGATGATATTTTTCCTTTCCATCTCTTCGCAGACAGACACAGTGGCGTACGTCAATTGCTGCTTCAAGCACGCTCTGCTCTTTGGAGATGAATTCCAGCTGATCACCGACAAAGACGTCGCCCCTGTGGCAGTGAGTTGAGCCGTGGTGGAAGCGTGCCTCTCGTGCGTTTGTCTTTTCATCAGCAGTCTGTTCCTTAGTTCACCGCACATCTCTTCGCCTCACCTACACTGCCTATTCCTAACGGTCTCGACACCTAACGGTGTGCAAATCGACGCCCGTGATTAAGTGGCCAGTTCGTCGACACGTGAGTACACGTATATACGCATGCACTGCCACGAACGGCCGTAGGGTGTCAAGCCACAGGCCGTAAAGCAGCGGAACATTCGTATCTATATATATATATATATATATATATATATACGAACAACTACACCTGGACCTGTAGAAGATGCTGTCTGTCGTATCATTGTCCGAGCTAGGAACGCCAGTCTCTGCTGAAGAAGGAACGGCGTCCCGTGTCAAACTGACAAAAGCAAACAGAATCCGCGACCTATCACAGAGCACCTAGCGCCGACAGATGAACGGGATGAACCCAGAAACGTTTTGTAAAATACAATGTACCAGAACACTGAATACGAAGTGGTGGGGTTTCCGTCCTTCATGTGCTCTCAGAATCTCGTGAAGATCTTCCTCGGCCAAGCCCAGCAGGAGCAGCACCGCGCGTGCGAGGCGACGGACTGGACCTCTCCTGCGGGCTGTCGAAGAGGCAGCGACAGGAATCCAAAGGGCGCAAGCTTGCCGCCTTACCACTCAAACTGCATGCGCGAAAAAGGACACTTGCTTGGACCAGAAAGTCAGACGACGTGTACAGACGGCCACAGCGACAAGAGTCCGCGGAACTCTCAAGCGAGTTTCTAGCTCCCCTCATCTTTAGACTTTCTGCGTAAATGCATATATGCATAGACATAGGTTGAGGTGCATACATGTATATATATATATATATATGCACGTACAGAAAGACATGAATCTTTCCTGGGAAACGAATTACTGCACATCACCTGTAGACACACAGAGGGAAGGAAAAAGGGGGAAAAGCGGAGCGAGACCGACATTCCTCTGGCGGTAACTCCTACTCCGGGTCTACGTTACTCTCCGCGGGAGGGGGGGGGGGGTGAGAGTCTTGGTTCTGCTGTCGTGGAAGAGCGAGCGCCTCTCCTGATGCCTCTTTTCGCTCGTGTCGCCTTTTCGTGGCTCCAGCAAAAAGTTTTTCCTCTCGGCGTCTCGTTGGACAGCGCTTTCTTTTCTCTTGTCTCTTCGCTTGGCGTTGTTTTGTCGCTTTCAAAACCTGACACTCTGTCGTTTCGTCGCCTTGAACGCGTGTCCTCGCGTCGTGCTACGGTCCACATGGAGCTGTTTTTGCTCGGCCCTGGAGCCTCCAAGGCCCTGGGCGCTTGTGGCTGTCGCCTAATATGCGGGTAGGCGCTCACGCACCGGATTCGGCCGCCCCCGTTTGGAGCCCAAGTGTGGGTCACGCACGCGTTTCCTCCGGTAGGAGTATCTCGGACGTCTCCGAGGTTCCTTGCCAGGGCGGCTCATTGGAAGAGAGGAAGACCATGAAACATGTGATTCACAGAGAGACACGGAGAGATGCGTGGTGACGCGAGACTGCGAGACAGACTCGCATGTGTCTCCCCTCCGCAGTCTGTCCCCTTCTCATTTCCGGCGTTCTCCTGCCGCTCACAGGGCGATGCATATGCCAATTCGATTCTCGCGCCACTGACGATAGGGATTCACAATTCTGTAAAACACCGAAATAAACATCAAAACCAAAAACATGGCAACAAAGCGGCCCAAAGCAGATCCACATTTGTACACATATACACACGCAAAATGGCCGAGACGCACCTGCAGACACCTCTCTCTGTATATATATATATATAGGCAACCCTATCTAGAGTCCTGTGGATTAACGAATGAGTCCACACCCCAGTGGAGAGGTAGCCTCTACCTCTGTCCACCGGCGAAGCCATGCATTGCCTTTCCCTATTGTCGGCTCTGTTGTCAAGGGTCGGTGTCAACCGGTTTCGTACAAATTCGCAAGCGCCAACGACAGCGTAATTTATCCACAGAATGTAAGCTTCAACTAGCTGGAGCCATGCACGAGATGGCCAAACTGTAGATCGTGGAATTCCAAAGGACAAGGCATCTACGAAGTTTATCCGGGAAGGGAACCTCAGCGACCAGACGTTCTCCGTGAAGCGAGACAGTCTGAGTCTCGCTCTCTCTTTGGTCACGTACCCCTTTGTGACGTGCAAATGCTGGGAGACGAATGGAAAGCATCGGATGAATACACCACGTAACCCGAAAGGCCTCCCTCGCAGCACGTTTGCAACAGCAGAGATAAATGAAGAGATTCCGTAGTCGCGGTTTCGCGGCACGCGGCTCCGGAGATACCGACAACTTACCTCAGAATCCTCGGTTGCTCGCCCTCTGCGTCCAGCACTCGGTATATGTGGAAGTGGTCGCCCTACACACGGATACACGAAAAGGGAAAACGCACAACGAAGGCCCAAAACCGCTTGACTGTTTGACTCTGGTTCCCACTTCGGCAATACAAAACGCACGCAGACAGCGACAGCGGACACAGTTTAAACTCGACACAGGCACCTCTCACAGCCCGACTCTCTCCAAACAAACACTTATATATATACACACGACTCTATAAATATATATATATATATATATATACATATTTAGATACAGATATGTACAACTATATATGTAGGTATGCACATGAGTATACGCGAGTCGTGTCGAGGCTTACGTGTTGCTGCGCAAACTGCCACTCCTTGTGAGAGACTTCGAAGAAGGATTTGGATTGCGAGGACGTTGCCTTCACTTCGATGTAGATCGACTCTGGAAGCGCTGAGCTGCCAACCTGACCATATTTCTGTCGCCAAGCAGAGGCAAGAGAAACGGGGGAAGCACAGATCCGGAAAGACCGCAGAGCCTGTCGACCAGTCTCTCTCGAGTCCCGATCCACACACGAACACCAGCAGCAAGTGCAAAATAACTCGCGAAGACGTGCTCCCTTCCTGCCCCCGTATTCATTGGTGACGCTTAAAGGGAGAAAGGAGGGAAATCGCCTCTGCAAGTTCTCCGTGTCTGGTTTTCTCCCCCTTCCCTTCTGTATCTGCCTTCTTGTTTTCTCCTGCGCTTGCGTGGTCGTGTGCTCCTTTTCTTCTGCTTCTTACCGTGACAAGAATGTCATACGGCGTCCCGCTCTCTTCGTCCTCGTTCACCCACAGAATGCGGCATCTTCCCTCTTGAATCTCGTCCTTGAACTGGAGAGAAAGAAACGAAAAAACGATGCCCTCGCCCCTGCGTCCCGTCCTGTCTGTCTTGGCGGAGGAAACCCCCTCGGAGGTGGGGAGCTGGCGCCGAGGCGCGACGTCCTCGAAGCTGGTAACAGGCAACGCGGAGGACACGACAAAGAAGACACCAGTCAGATTAGCCGAGCCGAAACGGCTACGGACGTCTCCAAACATGCAGGCAGTGGGCTGTAGGCCGCCTGCGCGATTGTGAAGCTTCACATGTATGTGTACACAACCTGACCACGCGATCGTCTCCGTTCCTCGCTGTACGCAGTCGCGATGACCAGAGAGCGAAAAGAACGGCGGGAGCGACAGACTGACAGAGCGGCCGTTTCGCACCGTGGCAGAAAGGGAGAGAAACCGTCAGAGAGCGAAGAGGCAGGCGGCGGGGCAGGACGAGGACAGCAACGAAGGCAAAAAGAGAAGAGACACGCGACGCCGAGAAAAAGAGGGCGCACACGAAACAACGCAAGCAGTCTCCGTGTGAGACCTAGACGCGTGGGCGCGTTTGTCTGTACAGCTGTCGAGAGGGCCTTCGACGCCTTCTCGCTTTCTAAAACAGACAAACTTACCCTGGAGGAAGCTCCAGATCCTCTGCAGTGAACGCGCCGAGGCGCAGGGTCTCGCGAACTCGAACAGCGTTCTCTCTTCTTTCCGATTCGCGTTCTTCTCCCTCGTGGTCTCTTTGTAGACTGTTGAAAGTCTTTCCTGTGTCTTTGGGGTCGCGACCCAACTCGCCGGCGGCACTCTCTCCCTCAACAACGCCACCCAGCTCTCCGTCTCGCTCTCGTCTGCGCACTTCGCTGTCCTGTTCACTCCCTTCTTTCGCGCGAAGACGCGGGTCCGTGCTCTCGGTCTCCATGCCTTCTTTGCCGAAAGTGAGGAGCCCTCCAAAGATGTGGGGGACAGTCTGGCGATCCAGGTCACTGACGAAGAACTCATCCATGAGCGACTCTCCCCCGTGTTCCTCGCCTGCGTTCCGCACCGCAGTCTCTGGGCCTCGCATGCGTTCCGTGTCCGGTCTCTGTGCCTCATCAGAGACACTGCCATCTGCGTCCTCTTCCTGGTGGCGTTCGCCTTCCTCTCCGTCCTCGTTTCGTGCCTCGCCGGAACGGGAATTCTGCTTGGTCTTCAGCTTTTCGTCGCACAGTTTACCGTCGCCATCCCCTTCTACACCTTCGCGCTCTTTCTCCTCGTCGCTGGCGACGCCCTCTCCCAGTTTCCGCCACGCGTCGTACTCTTGTCTGTCGTCCTCCCTTAGAGCTTCTCGGATCCACTCGTCGGCCCACAAAAGACTTTCTCGCCCTCCATCCGTCGTGGCCAGCCTCGCGGGGTCCATCGACCGGGGAACGGCGCCGCCTTCGTCCCCGTCTTTGTCTTCTCCGTGGAGTCTATAGAAGAGAGTGTAGTCGATCGCTGTATCGCCGGCGCTGCTCCCCGCTCCTGGAACGTCCCGCAGGCCATCTGCACTTTTGCTGGCGGCTTCGTCGCTCTTTCTCGACGCCAGCGACACCGAAGTGGACCGAAAATCCGACAGAGACGGAAGGCCTTGCGCCGTCAGGAAGCGACAGATTTCGTCTGCGAGGGAAGCCTGCAGGCTGCGATTTTCGGCAGAGCTGCCGGGAGACCTTGAGGCGCGTTTCGACCTCTCTGGCGACTGACCTTCGAGCTGCTTGACGAGGAGACACTGGAGCTGTACAGTGTAGCAGAGATGCAGAAACGTTGCGAGAGCTTCCAACGGTTCGCCGCGCAGGGAAAACACTCGAGAGAATTCTCGGAAGACCTCCGGCGGAAGGGGGACAAAGCGCAGTTGAAACGGCGGGCAGTCCGGGGCGGCCGGTTGGGTGAACCAGCGGAAGTGGTCTGCCTCCGCGATTGCCAAAAGGAGCGGCAGCGAAGACGGCGCGTCTTCTTGACGAGGACACGCAGAGAGTTCCTCGTCCTCCAGACTCAGACGGTCGTCTTCCGTTTCCCTGCCGGCGCCTCGATCCTTCTCTCGGGCGCCGTCTTCCACTTCGTCTTCGGCGCTGCCTCGAAAGCCCAGCAGGAAGGCGTCTTGCCGCTGAACAGGGCTGGCGACGCCAGTCGCGCGGTGAAGGAGACGCAGCCCCAGATCTCCGGTCGCGTAGAGCTTCAGCTGTCTGAGTCTCACGAAGATTCGAGGCCTTCCGCATGCGCCGTCTGTCGTGTTTGCTTCCCCCTGCGTTTCGGATCGCTCTGCCGGCATCTCTGCTCCTTTGACTACGCTGCCTGCGTGCAGAGAGCTGTCCGGCTCCGCAACGAGGAAGCGATAAAGGTGAGGCAGGCGAACGAAAAGGTAGCGACGGACGAAAGGCAGCAACGCGCAGCAAAGGAGGCGTTTGAGTGAGGGGGCGAGGAAGAGCTCCAGCGCTTCCAGAGGCAGGGGCGGCGAGAACGACCGCGAAGGAGACAGAGAGAGAAGGCGCGAAGAAGAGTATCCGGCGCCCACCGCTGACCCCGGAGCAGGCAGGGAGGCCGAGGTCCGTCCCGAGGGGCCACGCCGCGCAGAGCCCCGCGACCCAGGCGAAGGTGCCGACGCGCGAGCAGAACTTGAATTCAATTCTCCACAGAAAGAACTGAAAGAAGTGATTCCAGGGAGAAATGGAAGGGATGCAGACACTTGACGCACACACTCGGTGTGGAAGAACCGCGCCGCAAATGCCTCGCGAAGAAAGGCCACCCAAAGAGAACGGAACGGAAGCGGTTTCTCGCGGGTCAGCCTCCACGAGAAACCCGCTGACGGGGGCCAGGCGCCTGCAGGTGGATGAGACATTGAATTCGGAGTTTGGCCGGAGGCGAGAGCGATGGCGTCGGGGAAAAGACGCGAGAGACTTCGTTGAAGGCGGAGAACGCCCAGTCGCGCTTCAGCGCGCAAATAGGCTTCGACGTCCCGAACAGATGGGGACGGTACAGAAGAGACTCCAGGAACGGCCGAAGCAGAGGACGCGGCCCAAGGCGAGGGAGACAGAATGTGCGCCACCTTCTTCAGCTCTTCTCTCTCAACGACTTGGTCGAGAGTCAAAATCGATTCAGGAAGCCAAGTCAGGCGCGAGCGAAGGAGATCCGGCGACGGTCGCGGGTGGGTCTCGTTTGCCTTCTTGCTGCTCTCGTCGCCGTCCCACCCGCAAGCAGAAGAGTCCGAAGACGCACACGGTGAAGGGGAAGAAGCCGAGACGGTAAACAAGGAAGCAAACGCTGTCCAGATCTCCGCGTCGCGTTCGTAGGCGACAAGAGACAATCCGTCGCGGGGAGGTACCCAAATGATGCGTCCTTCTTCCAGTCTTGTCTGTCGAGACTCTTCCTCGTGTTTGGGGATGTCTTCTTCATTGAACCACCCATCTCGATGCGCAGGGCTGTCTCCGTCGCCTCCGCCGTTCTGACACGACGGGCCCTGTGTTTCCTCACTGGTCTGCTTCGCGGGGAAGGGGGCAGAGACACCTGTCTCTGCGCAGGCTCGCGCGGGGCGGGAGGCAGGGACGCACGTGGGGATGATTGGCAGCTCCCAGAAAAGGGCCCTGAGTCTCCTCATTGTCGCGTCTGTCTCTTCCTCGCGCCTTCGTCTGGCCTCCTCTGCGACGCCCACTCGCGCCTCGGCGGCCGACCCCGCTCTTTCCTTGCAGTCCTGGCCGCTGCGCGTCGCCTCCACCGGTGAACCTTGCCGCCCACTGATATGTTCGTCCCTCTCCTGCTTCTCCTCCTCGCTCTCCCCGTCGCTAAAAATGCGTCCCTGGTCGAGCCCCGACTTGTTCCTGTGGCGCGTCGCCCAGCCCCGCTCCCCTCTGGCGTTCAAGTGCGGATGCAGCAGTCGGCCGCGGGCGTCAGCCGCGAGGAGACTGGTCGCAAGGCTTTTCGTCCTGGCAGAGAGAGCCGAGACTACGTCGCTTCGCCGCTCTTGCTCGAGGAGTTCGCAGGCGAAGAAAAGGAGAAGAAGAACCGCCTGCGTCGTCCGACTTTCCTCCGACAAAACACTCCTGGGGCCCTGCGGCAGCCACGCAGACGAAGGTGACGGGTTGGAGACAGGCGAAGAAGCAAAGGAGAGACCAGAGGCCGACGTCAACGAGCGTGGAGGGGCCTCGCCGTTTCCTAGGTCTTCTCTCGCCAGATTCACAAGTCTTGTCTCTGCTGCCAGCTCCGATTTTCTCGGTGCGCCCGCCTCCCGCTTTCTTCCTCCCCTCCGCCGCCTTCCGTGGATGTGTCCCTCGACCCGTGGCACGTCGCGCCTCTGCGCTTCGTCTTCTGAGGTTGTCAGCTTCAGCAAAGCATCGAAGCAGTCCGGCAGGGAAGGGTTTGGGCGCATCTCTGCAATATCAACGAGGAGACGCCTGATGCTTCGAACTGCGTCTTCGCTCTCGCCCTCCGCTGCAAAGAGCTGAGGAAGGGTGGCAACGGGAAACAGAGACAGCGACGAAGGCCGAGACGATGCAGAGCTCCCTGCAAGTGTCTCCTTCCGATCGCTCGCGTCCTGCGCTTCGCTCTCCACCTGGGTGGCTGCCCGGCGCACTGAACTAACGGAAAGCAGAGTTCTCGACAAAAACGAAAAGAACGAAGACGAAGAGAAACAAACCTCAGAGACGCCCGGCGGCGCGCTCCAATACACCTCGCCCACACCCAGCCATCTAAGACAGCCCGCGGCCGACTCGCCACACGCGCCGCCAGAGACTGGAGACGACGGAGAAGCGGAAGCGAGCGAGGAAGATGAGGACACAGGCGACTGAGAAGCGCCGCGCATGCACGTTGCGAGAGTCGCATGTGGGGCCGTCGTTTGATCCAGTTCGGTTCCTCTCGTCGAAGAAACGAGGGCAGACGGAACGGGCAGAAGAAGGAAAGACTTCCCGTCTCTGTCTCGCTGGAAGCAAGAACGAAGAAGCCGCCAAAGCGCGGGTGGAGCTGCGTCGTCGCCTGGCCCATCCGACAGAGTCTCCGAGGTAGACGAAGACGACCACGCGGCGCCTGCCAACAAACGGGGCTCAGGACACGACCCCTCCAGCATTTGGAGCGGAGGTACGGCGCAAACCCCTAGCTCCGTTTCTCTGCCTGCAGCCTCCGCCAGGAACAAAAGGAGGCGCGCGACGCCGTCCAGAAGCGCGGCACACGGCGCGCATAACTCGGAGACGCGCTGCGAGTGCGGGGTGAACGCCACGCTTCTACCGGTGTCTCGTCCTGAGAAAGCGACTGACGGCGAAGACGGAGAAGAGAAGACGGAGGGGCGAGGAAGAGCAGTGGACGCAGGGGACCGTGGCGACAAGCCGGAAGGAGATGAAGAGCGCGACAAAGAAAGGGGGCTGTGAGATGGCACCACCGAGGAGAAACACGAGAGGCCTTTTCCGTCTTCCAGACAGGGAAGTGAGGCGACGCACTGAAGGCCTCGCACATGCCAGAGAGCGAGCGAGGGAAGAGGAGGAAGCGAGAAGTCGCAGACGGAAACGCGGCTCCGCCTTGCTTTGTCGTTGCACTCTCTCTCTTCCTTTCGCTCGGTTTCGCCTCGGTCTTTGAGTCGAACGGCCGATCCGCGCCAAACGGGGAAAGCATCAGATCTTCCCGTGAGGACCTCAGCGATGTCTCCTGCAGCTTGGCTTCCTGGAATTCCCCTTCCAGTACAGAAAGAAGAAACGAGAAGAGAAGACAAAGCAGCGCGCGTGCCCGAGTCCCCAGCGGACCCCACACGTGTCTCCTTCGCTGTGCCTGGACAAGAGAGGCACACGCCGAGGTCGTGGAAGAGCGCCAAGGCTCCAACGACTGTGGGGCGCGTCCCTACGCCCAAGAGAGAGAGCGGATCGGAGGAAGACGGCGAGAAACAAGTCCTGGGGTCCAAACCCAGACAAGACGCGAAGAGGGACGAGGACGAACAGGAGGAAGAACCGGCCAGCTGGCTGCTGTGGGAGCGGCCTTGGAAGGAGAGAAGCGAATGCGGATGGACGCGATCCTGCTCGCTTAGCTCCCGATTCTCTGCTGGTTCAATTCCGCGGCCTTTCTCTCGCTTTCGCCCGTCGTCCTCTGCCTCCCATTGTTCTCGCCCTGCGGTGCGTGGCCTGTCTGCCCCGTCCCTCTTTTGTTCTGCCTCCTCGCCGTTCGCGCACACGCCTGACCACAACTGCGAACACTGGGGGTCGAGGAATCGCACGAGGTGTCCATACACCGCGAACACGCGGTCCGACGGCGCGTGAAGCGAGGCGGGTGCGGCGAGGCCGCTGTAGGTCCACCTGAGAAGCTCGTCGCCAGTCGCCTGTCTCTCTTCCCTCTCGTTTCCACTCGTGCGCCCCGTGCGTCGCGAGCCGTTGGCCGACCGCTTTCGCTTTCTCTGTTCTCTCCACTCGTTGTCAACCTCCTCCGAGGACGACAGGTGTGACAGAGAAGAGACTGGTGAGGGGGAAACGCGGCTCCGCCGAGACTGGCGCGGCCCCGAGCGTCGCCGTTTGCCCCTTGGCGGGGACGCGCTATCGGCTGGGGCTCGAGTCGCGCAGGCCGCTGCGTCTCCAGAAGGACAGAGACACTGTCTCTTCCAGGCCGAAGGGCAAAGGCCTTGAGGCGCCCGCTCCAGATCCACTGATAAGGCGGACTGCTGCCGTTGTGGGGACCTTCCGCTCCCACGTCGCCGTTTCCTCCCACGGGCCAGTCCGTGCAAAGGCCCTTCGCGAGGCCCCAGTGTCTCGTCCTCGTCAGCGCTCGACGAACTGTCGAGGCTCGAGTCGCTCTGTGACATGGCGTCCCCCTCAACGTCCATAACGACGGTAACTTCGGGAAGCCTCTCGCCGGGGTCCAGACGAGGCGTGTCATCTCCTCGCGCGTGCATGCAGCCGTCGAGGCTTCGCCGCCCCTCGGCAGCTCTGCAGACTGTCAACGCTGCGCCGCGCGTCTTCTCCAGTTCTTCGGCAGCTGCCGCCGTCGTTACTTCGCACGCAGGCAGCCACCGACGGGTGCGAAGTTGCAGAAGGAAGGCCGAGGGGAACGCAGAAGAAGAGGAAGAAGAAGACCACAGAGAGAAAGGAGAGGGACCGCGGCTCGTGACATGCGTCCGCGTCGTCGGAGTGTCTCGGCAGGCCGCCGCCAAAAACGGTTGAATGCGCGTCTCCCAGCTGTGGCACAAAATGTCGGAGAGCAGGAGGGCGCGTCGCCGTTCGTCGTCGGCTTCTGTCCGATCTCTTGGGTCTCGTTCGGGTTCTGTGCCTCGCTCAGGAGACGAGCGCGACGCGCAGCCTCCCGACGCAGGAAGGAAAGAACCCGCGGAAGCAGAGGAAGGCGAGACCGGGAGAGAAGCGTTTTGCGACATGCGTGGAAGCACGAGTGAGTTTGAAAGCAGCTCGAAATCGAGAGAAATGAAGTCCTCGACCAGCAGCGACACTCCCTCTGGGGGATCCTCTCCCGCGTGTTCTGATGCTTCGCATGTCTCGTCCCAAGCCGGATACGCTGCCGCTCTTTCGCTCCGATCCGCCATGCCGGGGCTTTCACGCTCGTCGCCCTGTCCTGTGGAGAGGTCGCGGGGAACCTCGTGACCGCAGCGATTCTTCGCCGTTCCCGGCGCTGCCTCCACATTGACGCTTGACTGCTTGCATGCGGCCTGGTGCGCCACGAGGCTCTGCCACTCTGCGGGCGTCCGACTCGCCACGAGAAGCTGGAGGATGTTCAGCGGCAAAGTTGCGACACCCAGGGCAGCTTCGGCCGTCCGCGACTCTCGCGTTTTTTCGTCTCTGAGCTTCTCGCTGCTCGCATCCGACACCGCGCCCGCCGACGCCGCGCTCGCGGAGAGAGAAGCGAACGAAGATGTCGAGGCAACGCCCCCCACTGCGATGGCGCACGTGTAGTCCGAAGCGGCGAACACTTGGTCCTCGATCTGAAGCAGACGGAGAGAAAGGAGACAGTCTGCCTCCTTTCCGCGCCCCGCCCTGCTGTCCAGCGCCTCCCCATGCTGCTTTCTGCCCTTGTCCGTGTCGCTCAGGTTTCCGGAAGCCCCCAAAGGCGGCCGAGCCGACTGCCACGCGAGTTCGTACACCACCTTCTGGACCGGCAGGAAGTTTGTGAGTCCCAGAAAAGAGAAGAATGCAGCCCAGGTTTCGACTGGGGCGTAATCGAAGTAGCGCGACGAGAGTTCAACTGGTTGCGGAACCTCGAGGAGACTACGCAGCTCGCCTTTCTTCCTCTTCCCGCTGAACAGACCCTCAGGCTCCCCACTCGCCACCTCGCGCTCCCCTGTCCCCTCGAGAGGCCTGGCCCGAAGGGACACCGGCAGTCGCAGGCGCCAATCGCCGAGGGCAACCCGCTCGCCGGCTGCCGTTAACACTTGGAACGACTTCCAAATTTCCTTGCCCGCTTCGTCCAACTCTTCATCTGTGGAGGGCGCCGCCCTCTGCGCGTCTCGCCTTTGTCGCCTGTCCAATGTGCTTGGCGCTTCGTTTCCGGGGCTCTCGGAGGCTGGCCCTCGTCGCGGCCTCGCCCACCTTCCCCTGTCTCTCCATTGCTCTCTCGCAACCTCTCTCTCGCTCTTTCTCTCTCCGCTGCGAGGACGCTGCCTTTGCCCCGCCGAGCGCAAGACGACGCGCAAGTCGTCGAGGTGGAGAGCGAGGAAGGCAAGGAGAGAGACGAGGGTGGAGTCGGCGAGGTGCTCGGCGGCCGCTGGGTCGGAGAGAAGAGGAATGACTCGAGACGAAATCAGCTGGAACGCCCCGGCCTCTTGAACGCCGAGCCGACTGAGACTGCGGAGCGCGCGAATGCGCTGCAGTGCGCGTTCGTCCTCTTTCTCCTTCGGGAAGCCGTCCGCGTGTTCTCTGCCTCCGTCGTTTTCTCGACCGGACGCGCGAAACGCCTGGAACACTTCGGGCGAGAGGATGCGAACCAAATGTTCGACTGCGCGTCGCGTTCTGTGGCGCATGTGCGCTTCCTCCCGCGAGTTATCTCCCGATTCCCTCTGCGCGCCTTGCGTCTCCTCTGGCTCGTGTTTCGTTCCTCGGAGCAACGCCCGTCGCCGCTCTTCTTCCCGCGCCGTCTGTCGCTTGTCGCCCTCGCAGGCTGCAGAGGGCGAGCTTGAATGCGAGCACGCCACGGCTGTCTCTGTTTCGGCTTCGGCCCCTGGCGGCTTGAAGCCGCCTTCGCCCTCGGGCGAGCCGAAAGGGGACAGCTCGTGGAACGCAGCGCGGGGCGACAACCCTGAGTGCGAGAAGAGCGTCTCTTCTTGTTCACGGACGCCGTTGTCTCCCACCAGCACATAAAGAGGCAAGAAAGCGTCTCCGCTCGCGGCGCCTCCTGTGCGATAGGGCCTTTTTTCGTTCTCGCCCTCCTCGTGGGTCGCTGCTCGTCCCTCACCGGCGCGGCCTCTGCGTCCAGACTCGCTCCGGATGCCCGCCGCGACTCGCAACCCAGACGACGTAGGCAGAAAAGGAATCGTTTTCAAAGCCTCGAACGCAAAGTGAATCTCATCTCGCGTGTAGTCGCCCTTCTCCACAAGTTCATCAAGGAAACAGAGAAACAGGCCGACCCACGGCGCCGACAAAACCTCGTCGGCCTCGCCCCAGTCCTGCTCGGCGCCTGCAGAGGTGCGCGCCTCAGCTCTGCCTTCGCCCGCTCGACCGATAGCAGCGACGCGAGAGGC
This sequence comes from Neospora caninum Liverpool, assembly GCF_000208865.1. Taxonomy (NCBI): domain Eukaryota; phylum Apicomplexa; class Conoidasida; order Eucoccidiorida; family Sarcocystidae; genus Neospora; species Neospora caninum. Next base: position 5,058,645 of record NC_018390.1, read on the forward strand.
ACAATCCGTTGACCCAGCAGACGCGTTCTCTCTGTCTCCTCTAGCGACACACGGAGATTCCGCTTTCGCGCTCGTGCTGCCCCCACGCCCACGTGCCGTCGGCGTGTGGCAAGCGACAGCCGACCGAAGAAACTCGACGGCGTCCCAGAGCGAGAAGGCGCGGACGCCCAGTCGACGCAGCGCCTCCTCGCCAGTTTCCTGGAGCATCGTCGGATGAACGTAAAAGAGATTCAGGTGTTGTTTCAGAAGCGCCGGAGACACCAAGCGCGCTTGCAGATCGTCTGAGGCTGTCGCGCAGTCGCCCGAGTCGCCTGCCTCCTCTTTTTCTGGTTCCCCTCCCGTCTCTACTTCGCTGCGTCCGCGGGGTGGGGCCGCCGCGGGCTGCGCCCCGTCCCTGTCTCCGCCTTGGCCCTCGACAGCACGCGCCTTCGAAGACGCCGGCTCGCCCCCAGAAGCGCGATCAGCCAGGAGCGAAGACTCCGAGAGGCCGCCCGCCTTCGCAGCTCGGCCCAGCCCGTGGTGAGCAGCAAAACCCGCGACCTCAGACGCCGCGTGGTGGGGCCAGCTTCTCGCTCGCGTCGCCCGATTTGCTGGCAGAGAAGCCGAAGGCAGAAGCGCGATCGTCGGCGCCGCCCAGATGAACGGCAGCGGCCTGCTCTCGCTTCTGGGACGGGAAGTGCCTGCTTCCGCAGTGTCGCTTGCTCCTCCAGAACCTGTCTCTGCAACTTGCCTCTTCTGGAGCCGAGAAGCCGACAAAGACGAAGACGAAAGCGAGGTAGAGGAAAACAGCCGTGCCGCGGGGTCGATTACCATGACGCAAGGCTCTTGTCTGAGGAGGCGGAGGATCTCGCGCGCTGCAGGCGCGAAGAAATCGTTGTCTTTGGCGGCGAAGAAGGGAAGGAAGCGGAGAAACGAGGTCTGCAGCGGGAAGAGATCTGACCGCTTGCAGAAGTGAAGAGCCGCGAGAAACGTCTCGGGCAAAGCCGCCCGCAACTGGAGGTTGAAGAAGGACGAAACGACCAGACTCTCGCGGGAGGCAGTCAATTCGAACGGCGCATGCAAGACGAACGGGAGGCCGAAGGAACGAATCGGCAGGTAACAAAACACGGGGCGAGACTCAGGAACAGCCGGAAGAAGAGCGGACGAGATGCCAGAAAGACGGGAAGAAGAGGAAGCCGGAGAGGCAGAAGAAGGGGCTTCGGGATCGGGAACGAGATCGAATGAAGGGCGAGTTTCGAGACCGTAGACAGGAGCAGCTGCATGCCCAGAGGAGAGGAGAGGAAGCGCCACGACGATTTCAGTTCGTCGTCGTTCCATTTCTTCGGCCTCTCGATCTCCCCCTGACAACGCAGGGCGAGCGTCTTCTTCCTCCCTTTGTGCAGGGACGAGAACGGAGAATTCGCACCGTACGAGGATCCAGTCTTCCTCTTTGCGGGTTTCGCCGTTCGGGTGTCTCGACGCTCCTGAGCCCCGCGGATTGTCTCTGTCGTCCTCCGCTGCTGGCGGCTCCGCCGCGCTCGCCTCCTCCTCGCGCAAAGCCGCATGCCTGCTGGCCAGTCTCACTCGCTGCACTGTGTATGACTTGCCCTGCCTTGCGCCCGAAAAGGACAACCGCCGCCATGCTCCCCCTGCCTCCGCCTCGGCGCAACCCGCGCCGCAGTCGCCTGCTCTGTCTCCTTCGGGGTTGAGGGCCACGACGCGCTTCTCGACAACAGAGAAGACGGGTGGACGGCTCAGGCGGAGACACGAACTCACCCGCGTCAGCTGCCGGAGAAAGAGAAGCTCTTCGGGGCACAAGGCGGCGAGGCGGGCTGCGAGGCCTTCCTGGGGTGCGCGCCAGCACTCGGCGCCGACTCCCGACAGCAGCGAGGCCTTGAGGGGGAGCCACACGACCGTTCGCCATGTGGCGGAGGCCGAGGAGGCCGAGCTAGCCAGGGGCGCTCCGGAAGCAGCCGAAGGCGAAGACGAACCGACAGCAGGGCCCGCCGAAGGGGCGACCTGGAAGAACGACGAGGTGACTCGGGTGCCGGCTTCGTCGCGGAGAGAACGGCTTCCTACAGACGAGCAACCCACTTCCCGGCGCTGGGGGGCGACGCCGTTTTTCGCGGTCGGGATTTTCGTCGCGGGGAAGCGCGCGAGGCCGGGCGAGACGCACGAGCCGGGAAGCGCGACGCGTCGAGGGCTTCCCGGAAAGAGCCCAGAGAGGTTGGCACCACTGCTCACCCAGTTTGCAGAGGCGAGGACCGAGGCAGGAAGGTAGAAGTGCGCCTCGGGGGGCTCGAGCCAGTGCGGGAGAACAAAGCCGAGGCCTGTGGGGTCCGACGCTTCGAATTTGAAGGCGAACCCCTTCGAGAAGAGATGGGGACGATCGGAGATGGCGAACACGGACTTGAAACCTAATCCAAATTTGCCAATCTTCTTCACTTCCCCCGCCTTCTCCCTGTCTTTCCCCTCTTCTGGGATGCTGCCGGCGCCGTTCGCCTGCGTCGCCCGGACCTCGCGCTTAACCTTCGTGCTTCTGGCGACGTCGCACAGCGCTCGGACGTCTTTCTCCGTGAACCCGTTCTCGTTGTTGAACGCAGCGAGGCCCTCCGGAGTCACCTCGAAATGAAGCGAAGGCTCCGCGAGGGCAAGCGAGAGGCCGTCAGCACTCAGCGATGCGTTTTCTCTCATCCGCACTTGGCTTCGGAGCGCCTCCAACGCGCTGTAGTTGTTGTCGTCTGCGTTCTGAAGGAGTTCCATCTGTAGGTGGGAATCTGCAGTGTACAGCCCTCGAGAGAGCCGATCCAACGCGCGCGTCAGGCGCTGTCTCTGCCTAAGAAGGACGTCTTCGATCAGCGCATTCGTCTCCCGCTCCTTCTTCTTTTCTTCTCGCTCTTCAGGTGTGCGAAGGGCTTCTTGGGAAGGCGCATCCTGGTCCTTCGCGCCCGTGGACGAGCTCTCGGCACCACCACGCAGCTTCAAACCTACACCAAACTCCTCGATTCGTATCGCTTCGATGATAGCTCGCTGGCGGGCGTAGGGCGACTCCGAACAGGGAAGGCTCTCTTTTCCCTCGATGCCAGGCTCTTCCTTCGCCTCGAGTCCCTGGGTGCCTTGCTCCAAAACGCGTTGCCTTGCCTCGCCGTCCGCGCCTGCATCCATCTCCGATTTGCAAGACGAGGCCTTCTGAAACGGCACGAACTTCTCACACAGCGAAACGGGCTCGTCGGGGACTCCCCGAATCTCTCCTCCTGCTTCCCTTCCGCGTTCGCCCATCTCGCCAGGTTTCGGGGCTTGATGCGGCTTCCGGAGATGGAGCAGAGGCTGCGAAAGAAGAAGCTCTTCCTCGTCCGAGCTCGAGCGACGCCTCCGGTGCACGGGTGCCTCGTCGTCCACGCCCGAAACTGGAGAGAACGAAGGATACAACGGGCCTTCCTGAGGCGCCAGAGGGGACTCGAGGCGCGCACCCCGAACCGGCGAAGAGAGACCTGACGCGGGCTCTTCAGAGGCATCAGCGTGTACCGACGAGGAGTGGCTGTTTTCCCCCGTAGACGCACCCAGCGTGTTTGGAACTTGTGTTTCTGGGAAAGAACCCGCTTCGCCGCCTTCCCCCTCTGCGCCTGGTTCTCGGTTCGCCCCGAGCTGGTTCGAGACGTGTCTCTCGAGCAGCGATTTTCCAGCAGCTTCGCCGAGCTCGAGCTCACCGCATCGCCCTCGCTTCTCCCACGTCTCGGCCTGTTCTTCTGCCTCCAACACATCCCTGCAAAGAGAGACCGCCGCTTCCAGAGCTGCGCATTGCGCCTGCGAGAGGTGTTGAGCGCTCGTCTCCATTTGCCCCGAAAAGACGCATACTGGCCCAGCAGAAGAAGACGAGGACGAACGCGAACCAGGCCGTGGAAGACAGGAGGCAGACGGAACAGAAAGATGCAGGGAAACAGGAGGCGAAGCGGAAAGAGAAGACGGAAGAGAAGTCGAAGGGGCTGCCGAGGCTGAGCAACCTGAGAACCAGGACGCGTACGCCAAGCGTTCCATTTCAAGCAAGAGACGTCTCCGTCCCACACGGGCAGCAAGCGGAGACACCAATGTCTCGATTCCTTCTCTCCAGGCGAAGAACGGCAGTGAAAGGAGAAAGTGAGATGCAAACGCGACGACACTCTGGACATCTCGGTCGCTATGAGGCTTCGCGTCAGTTTGTTTCGCTCCCTGCGCATAAGCGATCTCTCCCCAGAAGCGACGCTGAATTTCCGTGCGAAGGCCAGATTCGTCGCCGACCCCGCGGAGCGCAGCGGCGCCCGCCGATCGCCCTGCTGCGCGTTCTGTGCACAGCAGCGACAAAAAGGAGACAGCTGTCTCCTGGCCGCAGCGTCGCCCGAGGCTCTGGAGAAATGCGGCGACCGCAGCAGGGCCTTCTGCCTGGGGCGCGGCGGCCTCTTCCTCGGCACGCGAGGAAGACGAACGCGAGGAAGCGAGGGTGTGACGGGGAAGTCGGACGAGCGTCTGGGGATCCAGGAGAAGGAAGAAGGACGACGCAGCCAGGGTGCCCGGAGACGAATGCGCAGCAGGTGAGGCCGAAGCGGGGACGAGAGGCAGATGAAGATGTCGTCTCAGAAACGAGAGGAGCGGGCCGTGAAGAGGCGCAAAAGTCGACTCCCAGTTCAAGAAAAAGTTCATATCGACAAGGGGGGGCGCCGTCGCTATCAACCAGGCGACCTGGCCGGGAGAGAAGCCCGCCGCGAAGGACGAGGGCGGAGAGGCAGCCGCCACGGGCACGCTCGACGCAGGGCAACTGAGGCGCTCGTACCCAGGGGAGGCGACAGCGCGAGACGCAGCGGAAGGAAAAGACGAAAGGAGAGAAGACGGAGACAGGAGAGACACTGCAGGAAGGATGGAAGCGCCGTAGAGGTCCCGGAGTCGAGCTTGGCCTTCCACAGACAACGTGGGATTGCCTCGGTCTCCAGATTCGTCTCCAGATGCGTCCTCCGAAGAGTCGTCACTTGCGCTGTCCTCGCCGAGAGGAGCCGAACTGAGCCCGAGGAGTCTGCGACCTAGCGCAGCGAGTCTCCTGCCTTGTCGCAGCGAAGGCAACGGAAGGCGCCCGGAAGTGCCGGAAGACAGAGAAGAAAACGGAGAAAGTGACGATCCAGAGACATGAAGCAGGAGAAGACGGTGATAGACTCGGAGACGATCCTGCTTGGACAGCGGCACATCTGTCGTCTGCCAAAGAGAACCCGGCCCCGGGGAGGCTAGAGGCAAAGCCTGTGTTTCCCGTCGAGGGTCTGTGTGGTCGGGAGCTCCCATAAACAGCGACGGGAAAGATTCGGCCAGAAAGAAGGTAAGGATTGCGGCTTCGTCCCTTGCCTGGGCTGTGTGCCTTCCTTCTGCCTCTTGCCACGACGCGTGCACGCTGCGGAGACCGCCGTCTTCGCCTTCTACCCCGTCATTCTCAACGTCGCTTGCGTTCCGCGATCGACCCCGCTCCTCGCGGACTCTGTGCCTCCTTCCTTCGCCTTTCGATTCTAGATCGGTGCCGCTGTCGAGGGCTCTGTCCCTTTGTCTCTCTCGGCGTCCCAGAGGTGTCTCCGCGTCGCCTGCTTGGCTCCCTCTGACTCGCAAGGCAGTGCCGAGCGCCCAGAGAGCCTCAGGCAGAGAAAGAAGACATTTTAAGAAACTCGCCTGGGCCTCTCTGCCTCGCTCCGGCTTCCGCGAGGAAAGCAAATCTTCGCCTCGCGTGTCGGCCCGCTCTGCGTCTCCGTCAACTTGGCCCGGAGGCCCCCGCTTCGAGACGACGCGTGCTTCCAGTGCAGCTAGACATTCGACGATTTCTTGCAGGTCGCCTCCAGTTTGCCTCTTTCTGCGGCGTCTTCTCTGCCATCGAGGCACGGGCCCCCCGATGGCCGCTCGCTGCTCCTCTGTCTCTCTCGCCGTCTCCCAGTTGTCCCAGTCTTCCTCACCATTCCACGAAATGCCCCGCCTTCTCTCGTCCCTCATTTTCTGCACTTCGCTCAAAATCGAAAAGAGCAGTTCCTCATTCCCTGCAGCTCCAGAGCCCCCAAAGGGAGGAGATGCAGGAGCGAGAGGGGAGGCTGGAGCGTCGGAGGCTTCCGTTGCCTCACCGCAGCCGCGATCTGCCCAGGAGGAAGAGGCTGCGGAAGAGAATAAATCCTCTCTCTTCTTCCCACTCTCCACCCCGCCCTCCGGAGAGGAACGGTCCCCCGCCGCCTGTCTCCCAGGTGAGGCCTCGGCGCCTGGCTCCCCAGCAACAAACGCGCCGCTCGACAAACGGTTCTCCTCCGATTTCACGCCGCCCAGTCCAGTCTCGGTGTCGCCCCTGTGACTCCCAGGAGCCGCTGTGGCTTGGGCGCTCGAGAAGAAGAGTGACAGCAGACGGATCGCTTCCGCAGATGTAAGTGTTTTTCTTCTCGGCATCGAGAGAGCCGAAGCGCAGGACGGTGAGAACGTGGAAGAGGAAGACAAGGGAAAAGAGGTAGAGGTAGAGGCCGGGCCAGGCACAGTGTCTGTCGCCCCGAGGTCTCGCTTCCGGTCCTTCGCTCCGTTTTCCTTTTCTGTCGGCGGCGCTTCCCCTGGAGTCGCGCCCTCCTCGCTCCCAACTTCGCGCTCTGCCCGAGCCAGCCTGCGGAGGAACTCTCCGAGGCACAGAAGCGGGGGCGTGGCCGACTCAGCGAGAGACAAAGGCACGGAGTCGGCCGCTGTAGAAGAGAGGAGCTTCGCGCGCCGCTTCAGCGACTTCCGCAGACGCGCCTGGACGCTCTGCTCAAAGCGACACCAGAGCTCCAGCCTCGCCCCGGGGCCCGCCACCCCTGCAGGCTCGCTCGCGACACCACCCTCTCCACATGTCGCTTGCAAAGTTTCTTCCTGACGAGACTGCGAGCGAGGTGACAGGGGAGCCGACGAAGCAGGAGAAGAGGGAGAAGGCGAGGCCGAAAGCGTGGACGCAGAGAGGAGTTCTTCAGCAGCTTTTGCGACCGCGCGTGCAAGGTGAGAGGCAATGTCGGCCCTAGGTACGTCGTTTTCCTGCTCTCTCGATCGCTTCTCTGTCTTTCCTGTCTTCGTCCCGGAGGTCCGCGGCTCCGAGTCGTCTTCTCGACTCACTGACGGCTCGCCGCTCGTCTCAGCCTCGTCACTCTCGCTGCTGTCGTCTGCACTCGAGTCGGATGCGCAAATTTGCACCGTGTCCTCTGTCGCATTTGCTTCTTCCTTCTCCGGTGTCTCTTCCGGTTCGTCGTCGCTGTCGCGGGCAGTCCCCTTCTCCTTTTCCGTCTCCTTCGCACGCTGGACTGTGGACGGCAGCGGGGGAAGTGTCCCTTGGGCGCGCTGGTAGAATCTGAGCAGCAGGCCGACGGCGGCTCGGACCGCCGCCTCGGCCACCTCTTCGGGCGTGTGACGCCGCGCAAAGTGCGAGCGGACAAACTTTTGAATGGCTCCGAAAGAGAGGGAAACTTCTCGAGTGGAGAGGGCGATGAAGGAGGTGGTTCGATCTGCAAACGGATTCAAGAAGCGGAGCTTCATCAGCGTCATCAACGCAAACTGGAGACGATCTTGCGAAGAGCCCCCCAGCGCTACCGCCGTCAGATGCGAACACGGCGGCTCGTGGTTCGGGCAACTGCACTCGCAGACCGCCAGGTCGACGAAGCGACAGTTGGAGCTGAAGACGCAAAACGTAACGCATGCAAGCGAGAACGCATGAAGCGAGTGAATGCGAAGCAAGAGAGCAGAAGAAGACGCGGGACTCGGAGAGGCAGAGAACGAGAGATTCAGGGCGACTGCTCAGGGGGGGGGGGGGCGAAACCAACGGGGAGAGCGCAAAATGGGGCGCAAAAGGGGACTGAGAAACAGGAGTCAAAGTGTACAGACATGAGGCCCAGAGAGACACGCGCTGTGCCTTGCGTCGGGACGAAACAGTGATAGTTTGACAGCTGCCAAAGGGGCAGAGACGGGACAAAGCCGGCACGTGAGACCGGTTCGAGTGAGAGATCATAAACGGCTGACGAAAGGGATTCTCACAGAGACACCCTGCTTCGTAGGCGTGCAGCGCGAGGCTGGGAACCGGCACCCGACAGCTACGCAGATGCAGAACGCGAGGCTGCAGCTACCCGGAGGACAGTGACACACATATATCGATACGTAGCTGAACCGAAACGTTTTTCTACACAGATATACACATAAGGGATCATCGACAGCGATCGGGCACCGTGGAGGTTGGGAGGTGGGTGTTGCAAAGAGGCAGAGCCCGACGACCATGCTGCAGAGGCGTTTTGCACTTGGCTGACTGTGGGCGGAAGATCCACCTTCCGGTGCGAAGGCAGAGACGCATACAGGCGATAGACAACGTTACCTCTCCGAGTGGACGATGAATGTCATTTCGTCCTCTTCCGTTTGGCGAATGCCGTCTTCCATTTCGGCGATTTTCTGCGCCTTGCCGAGCACGCCTCGGTGCAGGCGTTTTCGGGCGAGACTCCTGAACTCGGGGACACTTTCCCATCTTAATTCGTCAGACTGGAGAAGCCACTGACTCCGGCGCACAGCCGCTGCCTTCTCTTCCTCTCTTCGTCGCTCGCCAGGGCCCGTGCCTCGCGCTGTCTGCTCACCTCGACCTCGTCCTCCATGGCTCCTTCCGCCACTCGGCGGCTCTTGTGGCTTTCCTGCTTCATCGTCGCTGCTGTCGATAACCACGACATCGGTCTCCGCCCGCGAGGGGACATTGTCCCTTCTCGCAGGCGCCCCGGCCGCCCCGGACGCGGGCCCTGGAGACCCAGGAGGCCCTCCTCCTACAGGCTTCGCGGCAGTCTGAGCTGCGTGCCCGCCGCGGCGTCTCTCCGACTCCAGAAAGGCGGAGACAGTGGACAAGATGCTGCTAGCCTGAGGAATCCCGCGGTCTCCTCGCCGTCCTCGAGAGGAAGCAGCGGGCGGAGGCTGAGCGAAAGAGGTATGAGGCTGTGGGCCTGACCGGGGCTGTCTCGGTGGCGCGTCTGGGGAAGACGCCGCGAAAGACCCAGAGGAGGACTGAGACGGGTTGTGGCCACGAGTGTGCGGGAACGGCGCACGGGAAGAAAAAGGGGGACAGGACGCGCCAGAAGGCGGACAGTGAGAGGGAGGCACCGCGGAAGGAGGACGAGGCACAGAAGGAGGTTCATGTGGCGCATTCAAGTGATGTACAGGGAAGTGGTCTTGGCCGGACGGCGGAGGCTGAGACTCTCGCGGAGGCTGCCGGTATGGCGGCCTGGGGTGGTAGTGACGCTCGTGGTGGTGCCTCTGCCGAGGGAAAGCAGACAAATGCTGATAACCAGGAGCCTGTGGGACATTTCGACTGAAATGTCCCGGCGGAGGCGACTGTGGCGGGTAACCGTGTGGGGCTGGAGGACGGCGTCCTCCAAAGGGATGCCCCTGCGGCGGGTTTGACATGGCCAGGAGAAGTAAGAACGAGAAGGCAGAAGAAGCGAACTCGGGAAAGTCCCCTGTAGATCGCCTGTGACAAGGGGAATGAAGAAAAGGTAAGCCAAGATTCCATGGAGACTGGACAAGGGGAAAAGGGTCAAGAAAATGAACAGCCCGTGCCTCCGCTGTAAATCAGCTGGCCAAATAAAACAGTCGTGGCAGGAGTCGGGGGGAGACAAGTACGGACGAAGGAGGCGAAGGAGATAAAGAGAAGGAAGAGTGTGAAGCATAAGAAGAATAGGTGATGACGAAGGGAGTGGGCTTGGCGGCTTGAGACCCTGTAAGTCCCGTGTTGTGAGGCGTCAGCGCTGAGCCGAAATGGCGACAGCTTACGAGGCAAAAGAAAAGGCGGGACTCGCCGAGCCCCACACTTTTCTTCGTCCGCTCCAAAGTCTCAAAGTTGTGTCAAAAGTACAGAGAAAGGAGCAGGCGCCTCCTCTAGATTTTGTATTACCAACCCGACCGCTGTTCCAACTACATATTAACGGCGACACGCGGCCGCCTGCCGGTAGGACTCAACGAAAAATCGCTACGCATGCGCTGCATCCGCGAGACGACCTCTGCAACAAAGAAGGAATACACACCCATGCATGACTTCTGCTCAAAGAAAGGAATGTATATAACATTATGTATGCCGTTTCTGTCTCGTTTTCCAACAGCGACTTCTCTGTCTATCCTGAACGTAGAGTGTCGAAGGTCTCGGTAAGAAGGGTTCGCACTGACCGTGAAACAAGTTCCAACGTCGCGAACAATTGTTAGTCTGTGGAGGCGACAAGGCGGTGGAAGAAAAGCGTGGAAAACGAGAAGAACACACACGACATGGGAAAAAGCTGGTGCACGATGTGCTGCGTATCACGATGCCGGTCGTAACGTTGCCACTCGCAGTAGGAATTTGCCCTAGTTTAGAGCCTCTAAAGAGTCGACGCCTGTCACAGGAACGGTACACCGCTATCTCCGGTTTTCCAGGAAATCCCCGCGATAGAGTAAGACGGAGAAATGAGCGGCTTGTTCACTCACTAATGATTTATGATCTCAAACCCGAAAGACTCGCATGCATCTAGCGAGTTCACTCGCCGATACACAAATGACTTGTCTGTCCGCTGGAATGTCTGACACTGGCATGCGCTCGTCTGATGAACAAGATCACTGAACCACGCTCTTCGCGAAAATGGCGGCTGATGGTCACTTCTCCCGAGGTGTAGCCTTTTACTGGAGGTTCAGTCCTTCTTATCGAAACTCGAGTCGGTCCAGACGGTATCTGGTACGTGAAGACTGGAACGAATGGTGTCGAGTATGTGAGGTCTGAGACGGCTGCTTCCCACTGCATAGCCTCGTAGGGTCTCACATAGCTTCCATAAAGTGACCGACATCTCGTCTGATCTCGCTGCATTGTCGTCTTTCGCATATATGCCTATGTTTGTGTCGTATTCCAGGTGCGCCCCCCCACGACCCCGGGCGCGGCTGCACATCGTTGACGGGATTGGGGTGTATATACACTTCGTTTTGGTTCCCTGGATGCTTACGACCAGGTCAAAAAACTTCATTAAATCTACTGGGAAATATGTCGCCATATTTCTTGGGAAAACGTTTTCCGAATTTTCCGAACCCCGGATATGGACTTGCACACACACTGTACCCTATCCTCCATACAAAACCTGCATCGAGAACGTCCAAGTAGTCCTCCTGGGGAATTTCGAGTTCGAACAAGTTTTCCCAAGCGAATGCACTGCTATATGCTCTGAGTGCTCCGAGTACGGAAACAATCGTTTTCTACACGCCTAGATCTTGCAACAGAAGCGCACGTTCTTCCAGCGGGGCCCCTCCGTTAAGTTTGCTGCAAAAGACTTCTTTTCTCAGGCTTTCATACCGCTTCCGTTCCAGAAATCGCTCCGGACGGCCTAGTTGTGCGTGGCGGGCGGTGTCCACCTTGTTTCTGCCACCTGTGTTGATTTTCCACGTTACGCCAAAGGCAGCCTGGCCTCCGATTTAGTGTGTGTGCTGTGCTCGCCTTGTACTCTCTAAGCAACAATTTCTGATCCTGCCTTTTTTCAAGAACCGTGCAAATGGACCCCAGTACGTCTAAGGCGGCAGGCGACTGTTCGTTGTACGCACATAGATGGAGTTATCTTCACTCTGTGTGCGCGAAAACACGTGAGCGGCTAGAGGACTGCATGAACTTGACTTCCGAAGAAGCCCGCTTGTAGCGAACTGGCAGCCTTCGGCGGAAGCACCTTCACAATCTGTTTTCTTCTCGAGGGATTCTTTTTCAGGACAAACGGCGCTATCTCTCCTTGCTGGCTATCTGAAGGGCAAACCTCTTGTCTGTGGCGTCATATGTGTCGGGCAATTTACTGAACACGGAGGAACCCTTTACATCCCGAGCGTGCAGTTCGTATTCTGAATTCGTCTGGATTTTCTCCAGCGCGAGCTACCGAAAAATAAAGCAGGTACTGGCGACAATTTCATTCGCTTTGGATTTACGGACAAGGTAGCCTCGTTGGACAGAAAGGGTAGTCCACCGTTCTACCGTAAGGAAGTGCTATGGTTCGCTCTTTTTGTGGGTGCAGGCGGACACACCCGTGCAGATCGATACGTGGCGCTGAGCTGTTGAAGGCAGCTTCATGGAGTGTCACAGCGCAGTGCGCCGAAAAAAGAGTAAAGGCGTTCGAATCCTTCAACTAAGCTTGAAGAATGCACCACGCAAGATAGCTAGCGGACGGAAACTGCTATAGTATATTGAGCTTCTCTCGTCGATTGGGTGTCTTCGGGCAGCCATGGCGCCGGTTCCCCAGAGGGAGCGGGCCCGACTAGAGCCGTTACCGTTGTTTTAATGCACGATTTGTTCCTTTACAATGAAACACATACCCTTATCCTGTGGCGAAGAAACCTGTATTCTTTGAGTTACCATTCACCGAAGGGAAGATATGTTGGAGAGTCACCTATATGCCCCGCGGAGCGTGCACGTGCAGCCCCCTCTGGCTATCGATGGATTCTACACGTTGGCTACGCAGTACGCACCTCCCAATGCATATTGGAAATACAGTGCGTTCTCTGCATCTTCTCATGTTATATCATACACGCAAAGGCGAAGAAACAGACACTCAGCGGACCGTCGGGGTTGTGTGAGGCAGTGTGCTGCCTATCTGTGTCGGAGACGGCGCAGCTTCATCGAAGAGCAACCGTTTTCATACTGCGGCAATTCCACGCAAGGGGCATCCGCAAGACAAAAATAGAACATACAGATTCCTTGCCAAGCACATCACCTTTCGTTAAGAAACGGATAGACCACGATGGAACATCGAGTGGACGGCTGGTTTGCGAGGCTATGTGGGGAAGAGCGGAAGAGCGAGGCTAGAGCTTCGATGCGCACGGGAGAGGTGCCCCCGAGAGTTCGTCTTTCTCCAAAACTTTGCCCGTGAATTTTTGGACCACCTGCTTTCACCTCGAAGAGGAAGGAAGTCTGCTGCTCTCGAGAATGGAAAGAAGGTAAGCGAAAAGATAGCAACGGGTAGCCGGCCTCGCTCGTCGACGAGAAAAGTCGCCAGAGTGCTGGCTGTTTGCTCCCCTCCTGTCGGCTACGCTTCCCCACTTGGCGATTCTTCTCCGGTGATGTGAGAGACAGAGAATGCCGCATGCAAAAAGGACGCGAGGGAAAGGGCCGTACGCGTGTTTTTCGGAGGCTGTGTTTTTCTCCAAGTTCTTTTCGAAAGCATTCCGCCTCGGCGACAGTGCCCCTTCTCTCGCCTTGCGCGCCTTTCAACGCCTCTTTCCCCTGCGCCATCTGTCTCCGCCCGCCTATGCGGCGTTCGCGTTTTCTTTTGACTTCTGGACCAGTCAAAAACATCGGCGAGGTCAACAGCCTCGATAGTCCTTTGCAGAGTCCCGTCAATCCTTTTTGTTGCTTCGATCGAAAGGAAAGAGAGACGGAACCTGAGGACACCCCGGACGGAAGACGCAGAGGCTTCTTGTTTCCACCAGCTGTCTAGAGTCTGCAAGAAGGGAGATTGAGAAGAGCGTGTCCGAAGAGCAACGAAGGAAAAGAAACAGGCAACGTCGATATTTCGTCGCCGCCCCGTCTGTCTCTACTTCTCAATCGGATTCTGCTCCGTTTCAGCGTTGTTTTTCCTCCGTTTACTCGTGCTTTTGCCCTCCGAGGTCGGTCGGACTCGAGCTGCTTTCTGCGTTGCCCTGAGTGTTTGTCGCCTCTCCCACCTTGTTGGTCTCCTTTGTCTTTGCTGATCAGCGCTCTCGTGATCCAGTGTCAGTTGGAGGACCAGACTGGTGTCTTTTACGCTTCTTTTCATCGCCTCCACTCCGGTTTTTTCTTGTCACGGCCGTCGTCGACTCACGCGACACTGTTCGCCGCTTCTTTCCTTGTCAGTTCCAGTCAGTTCTCTGTTCTTCTTTGGGGACTTTCTTGGCTTATGCGAACGCATGTCGGAAGTTAGACGCGAGCCCACAGTGCCCTTGATTCCGTGTTTCCGCTAGGACAGCTCGGCTCGGTTCCCACCCTCGACGTGTTGTCTCCTTTCTCCTGGCGGTGTCTCTTCGAGATACGCGTTTTCTCTGTTCCCACTCTTCTGTCCCACTTTCCTTCTCTTCAAAATGGCGAGTGACGGGGACGTCGATACCAGCATTGAACAATGGAAGATCAAACGCCTGATCAAAAATCTTGAGAGCGCGCGAGGGTGAGTTGACCGAGGAGCTGCGAGGGTTTGCATCTCCTGTCTGTCTCTTCCCCTCCTTCTCTCATTCTCCTGCGTTGCCTCTTTCTCACCTCTCCTCCGTCTCTTACCGTCTTCGCTTTTGCCAAGTCTTTCTCTCGTGGGGCTGTCCCCAGCGCGAGATCATCAGAGAGAGAAGTGTGAAAGTATTCAAGCGCACATGGAAGCCTCTGTGTGCGTCTCGATCGGCCTTGGCGGGTCTCCTTGTGCTTTCCTTCTATCTCAATGTTTTGGTTCCTTCTCTCGATTTTCTGGGTTGTTTCTTGCTTCCCCTTCCCCCGTCAGGTCGTCCCTGCCCATCCCCCCCCCTCGCTTCGTCTGCTTCGTCTCCTCCCGTTGTCTCTGCATGCGCCTCCTGGGTTTCTTCCCTGTTTCCGTGTTTCTGCGTGTCTTGCGCCTTCTGGGGGGGACCACTCCCGCGGACAAGCGTGCAGGGCGCTGACAGTCTTTCCTTTCTTCTCCGTTGTCGCTCCCCCGTTTGTCTGTTTCCTTCTTCCTCCCCCTTCTCTTGCTTCTTTCTGCGCTGCCGTTTCTCTAAACTAGGTACAGACGGCAACCGGGAAGCGCGCCTTTTCGCGTCTGTGTCTGTTTCCAGGAACGGCACGTCGATGATCAGTTTGATCATCAAGCCGAAGGACGAAATTACGAGAATCAACAAAATGCTTGCGGATGAATTCGGAACAGCCTCTAACATCAAGTCGCGTGTGAACCGTCTGTCGGTCCTCTCGGCCATTACTTCCACCCAGCAAAGTAAGGCTTTTTCTCTTCCGTCTCGGATCCTTGCTTCCTTCCGTTTGCCCTTAAGGCTGCTCGCCTTCTCGCTCCCTTCTCGCCGCCCCCTCCGTCCGCAGCCGAGCAATTTTTGCGGATGCCGTTGACTACCGCACACCTGAAGGATCTCCCGCCTCTTAATCTCGCAAAACCACCTTTTTCCGACTGGTCGCCCTCAGTCGTCTCGCGCTTGATCAGAGAGGGACCAGACAGGAGAGAACCGAGAGGCCTACAAGCGCAGCTGGTCTGTTTTTCCTCTGCTGTCCTCAGGGCTGAAGCTGTATAACAAAACTCCGCCCAACGGATTGGTTGTGTACTGCGGAACCATCATCACGGAAGACGGAAAAGAAAAGAAGGTGTCGATCGACTTCGAACCCTTCAAAGCAGTCAACACTTCACTCTACCTCTGCGACAACAAATTCCACGTCGAGGTAAAACGCGATCTGTCTTTGATAACTTTTCTTTTCGCTCTGTGTACGTCTCACTGCGTGCCGTCTCTGACAGTCACGACGAACGCAGCGAGAAACGGAAGCACCGCAAACGCCTCTATTCCTTTTCGCCTCCTTGTCCTCTCGCACCTCATCTTTGGTTTCTCTCTGGTTCTCACCTCTCGCGTTCTTCCCCATGTTCTCTTGCGCGTGCGTTCTCTTGTTCTCTCCCTCGTTCTTTCTCTCTTGCGTTCTTGTTCTCTCCCTCGCTCGGTCCTTCGGCTGCATTGAGTGTGTGTGTCCCGCCGTCTCTCGCGCTCTCACGGATCACTGGCGAAGAGTCGCCGAGGCGTTCAAGCGCCTCTCGCTCTCGCACCCCCGTCTTCACGTGCGCGTTTGCGGCTTCGTTGTTTCTTAGGCACTGGCGGAGCTTCTCGAGTCCGACGCGAAGTTCGGATTCATCGTCTTGGACGGTAACGGCGCGCTCTTCGCCACGCTCCAAGGCAGCACGAAGGAAGTCCTCCATCGCTTCACCGTCGACCTGCCAAAGAAGCACGGCCGCGGTGGGCAGTCCGCGATGCGTTTCGCGCGTCTGCGCCTGGAAAAAAGACACAACTACGTGCGAAAGGTTGCAGAAACTGCCGTGCAAATGTTCATCACGCAGGACAAGGTACGTGCTGCGGCAGACAAACGAGGGGAAAGATAAGAAGGAAAAGAGAGGGACGGAAACAGGAAGCAGATCGAGGGAAAGGGGGGGCGGGGAAGACGAGAACGGAGAATTGTGGAAGAAGAGAAGAAAGAAGACAGGGAAGAAACGCGAATGCGATGAAAGGCAGAAAAACACGGAGTGGCCGAGAGTGGCGCAGGAATGTCTGTGCGTGTGGAAGCCGGGAGCTGCGTTGCGTGTTTGAGGCGAATCGGCATCTCGGGATTCTGAGGAGCAGAATGTTGAACGAGATCTAGGCAGCGCAAGGGAGAAGGAAAGCCAGCAGGAAGCTGGGATTACGCGAACGGGTCTCGGCGTTTGTCTCTCGCTTTCCAGCGCCGGTTCTCGAGCGAAAGGTCAACCCGATTTCTGGGCGTCGCCTGAGAAGGAAAGGACGGGAATGCCTGCGTGTCTCTCGGCTCGTTTCAGGTGAATGTCTCCGGGCTGATCTTGGCCGGTAGCGCAGACTTCAAGAACGACTTGGCGACCAGTGGAATGTTTGACCAGCGTCTCCAGGCGAAAGTGATTAAGATCGTCGATGTCTCGTATGGTGGCGACAATGGCTTCAACCAGGCCATTGAACTCTCCGCCGAGGCGTAAGTGAAGACGCGAAAAAGGACCGTTTCCCCTCCTTTCCTTTTTTCTGCGGTGCTTCTCCCGGCGTTTCCTGTTTTGTTGCCCGCCTGTCCGTCTCCCTGTTGCCGGCTTTTCTCGCCGCGCTCGGGAGTGCCCGCCAGCGGCCGCGGAGACTTGCAGAGCCGCGAAGCCACGCGTTTCTTCTCGCCTTCTGCGGCGTTCCTCTTCCCGGTTCCTCCCCGCCGCACGTTTCTCACGCACGAAAATCCGCCATGTGTTCCCTCCGTTGTCAGGTTGACAAACGTGAAGTTCATCCAGGAGAAGAAGTTGATTGGCCGCTTCTTCGACGAAGTTGCTCAGGACACGGGGAAGTACGTGTTTGGCGTTCAAGAAACCCTGCAGGCTCTTGAGATGGGCGCTGTGGAGCTCCTCATCGTCTACGAAGGCCTCCCCCTGGAGAGGTACGCACGCCGTGAGCCGGCGAGAACTCAGCCACGGAAGGAGCAAGTTGAGAACACCAGGCGAAACCTGAAGCTGTCTTCGCGAGGAAAAAAGAATGGCATGGAGAGTTCGACAGGGGCGGGAGACGCAACGCCACCAGGGGGGCTCACGGCAGTCTGCCGGACAGGCTGGAGACGGAGAGCGACACCGGGGAGAAGCAAACAGAGTGGGTGTCAGGCGCTGCGAACGCGCAGTCGCATGATGCCTCCACATCACCCAGTACCTGCTAGACTAAATATGCACATACACAAATACGCGTTCCTTCGCACACTACATATATATATATATATATATATATATATATATATGAGTAGATGGGTGCATGTGGGAGCCGCGTGGACAGACGGGCGTAGGTACAGGCGTTTTGGTTTGTTTCCTTCAGAGTGACGCTGAAGAATCCGGTGACGAACGCAGAGAAAATCGTTCACATTACGCCTGACCAGGCGCGAGATGACAAGCTCTTCAAAGAGGACGGAGTGGAACTCGAGGTGTCGGACAAGATCTCTTTCTCTGAGTGGCTGGTGAACAACTACAAGAGCTTTGGAACGACTCTAGACTTTGTCACCAACCGGTACGTCGCAAATCGCTCTTTTTGGTCCGGGGTTTTCTTCGCGACTGCGGGGCTGCTTCGACGTTCCGTGCCGAGCATCGATAAAAGGTTCATCCACTGTGCCTCTCTCGCTTAGGAACCGGACAGCTGAGTGCTTCGCGCCCAAAGGCGGCCCGCAGGTTGCTACAGCCCGGCAAAATGCTTGGTCTGTCCCCTCGCTATTTCTCGTTTTCTCTCTCGCTCTCTCTTTCTGTCCCTCGCTGTCCCTCTGTCTGTCCGTCTATGTCTGTCTCTCCTTGTCTTTCTCTCTTTTCGTCTCTCTGTCTTTCTCTTCTTCTTTCGGTGTTCGAATGTGCCGACAGAGATTGCTTCTTCGACCGTACGCCTTTGGGTTCCAGGTCGTGTTCGCTGGGTCTCTGTCTTCTCCGCCGGATTCCCTGGTCCGTCTTTTCGTCCGCCTGGCGACTGTGGCCTTTACGTTTCTTTGCTGCCTCGGTCTTCAGCTCTCAGGAAGGTGCCCAGTTCGAACGCGGTTTCGGCGGCTTGGGAGGCATTCTGCGGTACAAGGTCGATTTCCAGGACTACGACGAGACTGTGGACCTCGAGGACGAATTCATCTAAGGGACTCGTTGAAACCTTCGCTGTCTCGCTTTCTCTTCCTTTCCCTCGTCGTCATGTAGCGTCTGTTGAATTCCGTGATAGTTTCTTCTCGCCTCTTATTTCTTGTCTTGGGGTACAGGGACGATTTGAGAGGCAAGGGCGATCTTGAACAGTGCGCACGCGGCCGAAACGAGACGGCCAGCGACCGTGTGCTCTTTCGGGTTCTCGTTTTGCCCTCTGCGTTGGCGTTGTGTGGGGTGCGGGAACTGGGGTGAAGGAGACACCTCGTCCGCCTTTGGTGTTTTTCTCCACTCGTCGAGGATCCGATTCTTGTCTTTCGGCTGTTCGGCGTCCTCTGCCTTCATTCACGATGCGAATGTCACCACGCGTCGCTCTCTCCCTCGAGCAGCCCAGCCGACTATATATATTTCGGACTGGGGCTCGGTCGAGGCAAAAAAAAGAGAACTGTATGTCATATCCAGGTGTGTTATATACGTGCGCATATACACATGCAAATGTATTCATATATACGCGTACACATGTATGTATATGGGTGTATGCTGCATGTGAAGAGGGAAATTGACGCCTCGGCGTCGGTGTGTCCTTGCGTTTTTGCTTGCATGCATCTTTTATGCAAGCACGTCGAATAGGTCGGGGTGAGATTTCTGAAGGAACGAATCGCAAACGAGCGGGTTGACCGAGTAGCAGTCGAGAGGCGACACTTGGTGTCCTTTTCTCTCTCGAAAAACAGCCTCTCTGCCTTTCGTGCATGTCTTCCACTTCTCGTCCTCGCGGGAGCGTCTGAACACTCCGCTGCCACCCATAAAGAAGTTGTGTCTATGGACCAGCGAAGGCGTTTCGAGGCCTTTCCAGCTCGACATTCGCCGTCTTACAAGCGGCTTTGGTTGACGCGTGTTCACACCCAGATAACGAAACGGATTGTGTGCCCAAGTTGAGCGACAAAGGAAACGCAAAAAGACAGCGGTGTTTGCTTGAACATATGCGCAGATCCACAGTCGGAGCGGCGGAGACACAAACCCACGCAACAGAACAACGAGAGGAATAGAGGTCGATCCATGCACGGCAGGCACCCCCGTTGCCAGAAAGACGGTGTCTCTCGCAACCTGTTTGAGAGCCTCGTAGCCATTCACCCCGAGCTCCACACACCCAAAGAGCGATCTGCTCCCATTGAGAGAAGCCTCGCTCAGGCAAACCTCACCGCCGGAGGTTCCACTTCCGCCCGCAACACACGTACACATTTGCATGCCAACGGAGACAGTGTGTGCCCGGTCAAGAGCCTGGCTCTGTTCGAGACGGAGGCCAGCCCCGCCGACGCACAAGCGGGAGTCTCAAACCCCGACTGAGTTTGTCTTTCCCCTGCGCGCCGCGCGTCGCCTCGAGGTGCTCATTCTTCTCTCTCCGGCACCTTGTTCGTTCTCGCCCTCTTCCGATGCTGCAAGGTGGGCGAGCCGTCTATCCTGTCTCCGAGCAGTGCAGAGACAGGCCCCATTAGGCCACACAACGCGACTCGGCGAGCACGAGCGCGCTCACCATGCTTCTCTGCAGCTCTGGACTCCTCCAGTCCATCCCTGAGAAGAAAAGGCGCCAGACACACCAGCGAGGGACCCGAGACAAAGTAGGAGGCCACATGCAAACGCGAGAGACGAGCATCACATGCCCACGTGAGAGACGAGCAGCCGAAGTGAAGTGAGCAGAACGGCCCACCTCGGTGGCCTACCTGCGGGAGGCGCGTCAAATGCCGTCTGCAGGAGGATCGCATCTAAGCACCGCCGCCAAGAGGTGGCGAGAAGACTTAGATTTCTGCGATTGAAAGCGGCGATCAGAGTGTGGGAACTGGTGCAGAGCCTCAGGAGACGCAGGGCGTCGAAGAGGAGACACCCCACAAAGAAGGCGGGGACCGAAGGAGACACTTGTGGGGACCCCACAAAGGCGACCAGCGACACGAAGCCGGGAACCAAGAAGTCGCCGAGACAAGTGAGAGAGGAAGCCTGAACGCAGGGGACACAAGCGATGTCGCACGAGAAGAAAAGAGATATCAATTTGTGAAGCATCCAGCAGAAAAAGAACGGGAAAAAGAGGAGAGGATCGAGAGACCCGAGGGGGCAAAGAGGCAGACGGCAAGTCGAGACAGTCCACAGAGAAAAGGGGACAGAGGCAAAGCAGCTGTTTCGCCGCCTCTGTCTTCCTTCGGAAACGAGCGCTAGGCGTTGTGTCTTGCGCAAAACAGCGAATCGTTACTGCCCAGAAAAGCTTAGAATTGTCCTCTTCAGAGAGTCTCGCTATCAGTACGGCGGTACGGATCATACTAACATCTTCTTTGACTCAATACTTGGCCGAACAAGATCCTCCGTCCTCGCGCTCACCTTGTGAAGCCAAGCTAAGTCGTGGGCATCGTGTTTCCGAAGAAAAAGCTGCAAGCACAAAGCGCGTCGACACAGCTCGGCAACGCTCGTTTTGGTTTCTTGGCGTACAGAAACCCATGTTTGCATCAGAGGCTTTCGACCTGTGTGCCGCAAAACCTAGTTGAAATCTCGACTGTGTCTCTGTACATGTGGAACTCGCCGCATCTTGCTCTGTGCGGCTCTACCTAAATCTGCCCACGTGTGCATGTGCAAATGCCTGGCTTTCCTCTACGGGTCCAAGTGTCCACACGACCGCCCACGTCTTTCGACGTGCGTCGCCGTAGAGCCATTCCCTCGCTCCCGTTCCGGGTCGGTGTACACAGCCGCGTCACTCTCTTTGTCTCTTGGTGTGTTTCACGCACGTTCTCTGAGCTCATGTATATCAGTTCCCCCTTTTCGGTTTCTTTTGGTTGCTGAAGAAAGCAGACGGCGACGAGGCACTCGAGACGCACCTCCAGCACATGCCTCCTCTTTGCATAAAGAGCGAGGAAAACGAGGAAACAGGGGAGTGACGACCCTCCTCGAGCCCCGTGGCCCTGGTCGCATGCCTTTAAGAGACTGAGGTCTGATGTCCCTTCTGTCTCCTCCGCCGAGGACTCTGTGGGGTCCTGTCCCCCTCGCCAGGATCCGCGCTGCTCTGTTGGGTCTCGGGCGCGGCGGCGCTTCTGTCTCCTTTCTCCCTGTGCGTCTCCAAAGTTCCCCGCCTCTCCGCGTCCCTCCGTGAACGCACGCCGGCCCAGCGACGCGAAAGAACACCGCCGACGAGACGAGAAAGAAGACGCGCAGCAGGCGTCAAGCTCAGAAGCGACCGGAGACAGCGCTCGCAGCGATGCCTCCAGAAGCCGCGGAACCGCAGGAAGGGACTTTGTAGGAGAAACCGCGGCGTGCTCAGGAGTCTCGCCAGATGAAGAGGCAAAAGATCCGCTTAGGGCGGCGAGCAGGCAGGCGCAGTGGCGGTAGCCCAGACGGCAAAACCTGGGGAGAACACACAGGACGGCAGCGAGGGGTTTGAACAAGTCGGACGACGACTGCGCGCGCTCGACCGCATGCGGGGACGAGCGGCGGGACGAGCACGCGAGAGAAGCTGAGGCGGAGAGGAACTCAGACAGGCGCAGCGAAGGGCCGGAGGGCGCCGCCTGGTCTCGTAAAGATGGCTGTGCCGAATACGAGCAACGCATCTCAAGCGCCAAGCGAGTGTCCCTTCAGACAAACGGATCGAACCCAACAGCCACACAAAAAGCCAGGGCAAGCCGTCAACACACTGCGTTTTACCGATTGCCAAAGCTGGCGAAGAGAGGCGCCACTTGCCCACGCGCGGAGGACGCGCCGGAGCAGCAAAACTCTTTTCCCTTGCGAAGATTTTAAAACTCAGACGCACTTGGGATTCCCCAGGCCGCGCCGGGCGACGCACATGCGCGGCCGTTTAACACACGTTTTTAGGTAAGGTCCACGTGCACCTTTCCCGGCAGCTGAAATTCGGGAATAAAGAACAAGAGGAGAGTTGAAAAAGGAGCGCGAAACCAAAGGGGACAGCATGAGAACACAGGTACAGGAAACGTACCCTCGAACAAGGCAGTCGAGCGCCTCGATCTGCCTTCGCAGGGCGCAGAGTTCTCCTTCCCTCTGGTGTTCGTCGTCGAGTTCTTCCTCTCCGTTAAGGCAGGGCGACGAAGCGAAGGAGCAGACAGGCGGGGACGCGCACGTGTCTTTTCTCCGAGCACGGAAGAGGAGAAAACAGAAACTGTCTTGCAGAAGGAGAAGAGTGCGGTCGCGCTCCTCGTCGCTCGCGTTGGCCTCAGACGACGTAGGTCCCCCCGAAACAGGCAACGCGTGAGATTGAGGAGACAGCGAAGTCGAAGGCGACCCAGACAAAGCGCGCCGTGCTTCCTCGAAACAGGCGCAACCACAAGCCTGAGAACGACACAAGCATGCACAGGTTCTCGCACGGCGTACGCGGCTTCAGAGACAGCGGAGACACTTGTGTGGGGGACGGAGGGCGCAAAGAGCGCAGGAGGCGAGACCTGGCAGGCCGTGCATGCAGGCAGCGAAGGGAAAAAAACACGGAATTGGGGACACTCCACCGGACAGAGAAAGTGGAATTTGGACCTGCGGCCTCGTCGCGCGTGAACAAACGTCAGGAAAGAAAATCAGCTGTGACTCCGTTACGGAAAAGCGATGCAGACTTTAACAGGCAAATACTCATCTGCGTATGAATGCGAAATATACATACACCTGTACAACGATGTATCCGTACAAAGCCCACTACGCTAATACCTACACAGACAGACTCAAATTTATACATATTTATATATATATATATATATATACATACTTATATATATATATATATATATATATATATGGGTCCGATAGGAAGGTGAAGAAACAGGATAGACTAATACATGTATATAGGTTGATCGCAAAAGAGATATAGGTGAGATAAGTGATATAACGGTGTACATTTTGTCGGCGGATTGAAGGCGCCTCGGAATCTGGGCAGGCGTGGCTGTAAGTGAAAGGCAGCGTACTTGGGCAAAGTCGTGGAGCAGAATTGCACAAGGGTCAAGCGAAAAGCTGGGGCTTTGGCGGTTACAACCAGGGACTTCATTCGTGTTCACTTCATCGTTTAGGTCGGCCTCGAGCTCCTCCCGACCAGCATTCGCACGTTGACACGAGGGCGGCGGAGAAAGGTCCAGATCCTGGAGAGGCGCCGCGCGATCTCGGAAGTCCGAGAATGCATGCACGGAAGAGACGAGGAAATTCTGAGGCGCACAAAGAGACAGACAAAACGGAGATCAACCTCCAGACGTTCGTCACCTATCTCGCACACTATAGTCACCTGACAAAGAACGATTGCGTCTAAGTGCACCTTGAAGCACCAGGGAGAAATGGGATTAAGAGGTGCCGATAAACTCCAAGGATTGGAGAGCTGCAGAGCCGACCACAGGCGCCCGGGCGCACAGCGAGTGGGGCACGCACAAGGCCCAGGAAGAGCGTTAGAAGGCGACGCGCCACACGTCCCAGCAGTAGTGGTTAAACTATAGACGAGTCGAGTACTACCCATACAGACCAGGCGTAAAAAGCGTTCATCCAGCTACCGAACAGGTGCGAAGCCAAGAAAAATCCGATCCGTGTATTCCGTACAGAGTCGCCGCTGAGTCAGGCAAAACTTCTCGGGAATCAGGCTTTGCTTACTCGCAGCAAATCCAGGACTGCAGGCACCAGCGCCGGGACCCGCGCGGCTTCTTGGAGGTAAGGGATCGACGCATGCAGCTGGTTGTTGGCGAGCAGCGATGCTCCGTACTCCATCACAACGTCGCATCTCGCTTCCTGTTCACAAGCAAAAGAAAGGACCGAAGCGACGACAAAGTGCAGGTCCGTCTTCGCAGCCAAACGGGCGAGAGCACAAGAAAGCTTCAGGCATTTCTCCTCTTTCTGTGCGCTTCCCGTTCTCGCAGTCTCGCGCGGCTTCTTTCCCTCGCCTTGTGCGCCACAGCTTGTCTTCCCAGCTGGGCCGTGTCTTGCCCACTGCTTCTCCCTTTCCGTCGTGATCTTCTCCCTCTGCTTTTCCTCCGTGCTCATCTCTCGCTCGTGTCATGGTCTCTCCCGCCTTCTTCCTATCTCGGCCTTCACTCCACGCTTCAGCTGTCCCTTCGCGTGGTTTCCATCTGTCGTTGACAAGTCGGCGTTACCGTGATTTCGTGTCTTCTCCTCCTCTGTCGGCAGACTCTCTTAGTCTCCCTTGTTCTCTCTTAGTCTCCCTTGTTCTCCCTTGTTCCCCCTTGTCCTCTCTTGTTCGCCCTTGTTCTCTCACGGCCCTCTCTCTCTCTCGCAGCCACTTACTACCGCCACTCCTGGAGGGAGAGGGGCGAAGGCGTCGGCGAGGAAGAGCAGGTCGACGATGTGGGGGAAGAAGAAGGGCGGAAAGGACGCTGAGAGCCCCACGTCCTCGATAAGCAGATGAAGGAGCTGCATGCGCCACAAAAAAACGGCAGAGCGGTGGACGAAACAGGCCAGGATTCGGATCGACGCCAAGCCAGACACTGACACGAGAGCGAGGAACGGGGACGAACACAGGGCAGTACGTCGACACACAATCAGGTTGAATCCCTCAAACCGAGAAGGGCGATCGGGGTGCCATGGAGAGCCCAGCAGTACGTCGCCACACAGAAAAGGCGGACGAGAACGCGGACATGAGGAGACAGAGAGACGCCTCCAAATGCAATCGAGCTCGGGCCGAGCAAAACGTGGCGGCTGGCCGGTTGACTTCCAGAACCAAATGGATGTACTGTCGGACTGAAAAACCGCACACCGAGCCTTGAGAAGCAAGGCGGGTCCAAAGAAGGAAAACGCTTCCCAGTTTCCGGCCAAAACCAGAGAGACACCAATCCAGCACGAAAGGCTCCACGCAACGAATCTGTTCAACGCTCTCCTCTGTCCTTTCTCACCTGGAGGGCACCGCTGTGTGTCGCGCCTTCGGGGTTTCCTCTCGAGAGCCAGAAAGCGAGAACAAGGCGATCGGCTGCGTCCAGATCGAACGCCGCCAGATCGACATTCGCGTCTCGTTCGTTGTCTGCGGGCTCCGCTCGCCTGCAAACTCGGGTCGCCCCGCCACGTCGACTGCCCTTCGCAAGTTCGCCTGAGTTCTGGCCCCGAGGCGCGGCAACGCCTGACTCAGGTCTCTCGTGCTCGCGCGTCCCGAGCTCCGCCTGCGTCAGCTCCTCGTCGCCCTGAGTGGCGTCGGCCTCAGCCTGGAGGGCTAGGAGCGTGGGCGCGTTCACCCTGAGGAAGAAGAGGAACTGCGAATGGAGGGAGACCGACGGGAAGAGGGACCAAAAGAGAGTCGCGACGAAGCTCTCTTGGAGAAGCGCACACGACCAGCCGTCCCGCTGCGCGGACGGTGGCGCAGGCAAAGGAGATCGGCTTAAAGACGGGGCGGAAGAGAGGCTGCGCGATTCTTCTGTCGCGGAGGTAGAGGACGCGCAGGGAGTGTGTGACGAGGCCAAAGCAGCCAGCGAAAACGGAAAGACCTCTGCCTGCGAGGAGCAGACAAAGGCCTCGGAGACGTCAAACACACTGGCGACGGCTGCTGCGACGTTACCCACCATCAACGCGAAGGACAGCGAGAGCAGCCCCCACGCACGGCGCTCTTCAGGGCCGAGCGCGAAGGCGAGAGGCGGTGAACCCGACTGCGCTGGAGTCTCCGACGCGCTCGAGCCGGAAGAACTGGCCGTGTGCGCAAAGAGGAAGACAACCCTGGGGAAAAAGAGCGAGACGCACGCCAACACACACATCGCAGCGACACGAAGTGCTCAGCGGCGGGCTGGGAAAGCGAAAGAAAAGGCCACGGAGCTGCTGGTTGTGTCGCATGCAACGGTGGGAGAAAAGGGTCGGGGGCGGGCGGTTCAGGGGTGTGTGTCGAGGCAGCGGAACAGAGACAGAGGTACACATCCGGGCTTGGCTAGCGGAAGGCGAAAAACAGAGAGGATATGCTACCTCGCCATCGTCAGATAAAACAGCGTACGTACATATACATATTTATTTGTCGATTTCTTGTAGGCTGTCGCCTCGCTGCATGCAGAGTTGACCAGGTGAGCTTGGATTCACCCTACCTCGCTCCTACTGCGCGAACTGCCGCCACGGCTGCTTCGAAGTTTTCGTCCGCCGCTGGCGAGACGCTGGGTGTCTCGCGAGAAAGAGACGCCACGTCGACTGAATCTCTGCTCTCGGCAGCTGCGACGGCACGCTGCAGGTCTTCGACGGCGGCGACGACACCACAGAGACAGGAGACACTTTGGAGTCCCAGGCGGTCGCAGGCAGCGAGCCACGAGGCGAAGTCCGCCCGGCAAAGGAACCTGCGAAGGTGCACAAGGGAGGCGTAGACGAGACAGTCCATTTCCTCTGCAAGGCCAGGGCATAGTTTTTTGGGCACCCATCTCAGAGAGCCTTCTTCCAGACACGAAGTCGCCGGAAATGCTGGCACAGGCCTTTGAGAACAAAAAAAAAGGCGGCGTCTCGAGGACAGCGTTCCTCCGGCAAGGACGTCCCCGCCAAAGGCGCGAGATCCCACCGAGCCGCTACAGTGATGATCATCTCGCGCTCGGATGCACTTTCTCGGAGCACTCGAGGGAGTCGAAGGTGACCCCAGGAGACCGATAAAAGCAAAAGGGAGACGACAGAGAAGGAATGCCGGGGCGCCAGAGGACTCTTAGCAGGTCCAGTAGACACGCCGCCAACGCCAGCACCGGGTCGCGAGAAATCGAGGGAAACAAGCAGACGGGAAGGCCCCAACGTGCAAGTTTGTGGCGAATCTGCACCATAGGAAGCAAGTCGTTCGCCAAGTAGCACCGCCGAGAATAAGAAAACGGACCTGCAGAGAAGTTTGTTTATCCGCCAGGCCACGTTGACGGCGTCTGCGCGGGTCCACGCTCCATCCTGCTCCTCCAACGCAAGCTTCTCGAACTGGCTCCACAGCTCCTCCTCTCTTCTGGGATGTGACAGGGACGAAGCCACGGAAGACGAGAAGGACGAGGGCGTGCGACACACCCACAGCCGTTGCCACTCCATGAGGCTGCACGGAAGAACCGAGAGGCAGCAAGCATGTAGCCACGAGAGTCGAAAGCATACAAACGTCTGTCGCTTCGATTCTTCAAACTCCGGTGTGCCGTCCGTCTCCGGTTTGTATGCCTAACTGCTTCTGCGGTTCGCCCGCTCCTCCTTACACTCTCTGTCCTTCCCATCCACTTCGCAGCGACTCTCGTCTCTGCCCCCCCCCCCCCCCCCCGCTGGGGTATGCGTCGAATCATTCGCTTTCGCCCTCTCACTTGATGCGTCTTCGCCGAGACGGGAGAACAAACAAGATGAGAGCGAGGTCCCACACCTTCAGGGCCATGCGCAGGCTCTCCAGCGAGGCCGTGATGTCGGAGGTTTCGTCCTGGGCCTTCGGAGACAGGTTGGATTGTTCTCCTACGCCTTGACCTCGCGCGAAGGCCCTCGGGTCCGGGCGGGCCCCCGCATCTTGGGAGAAACGTCGTCCTCCACCGTTGAGGGAGGAGCCAGCGGCGAGTGTGGGGTCGATGCCTGCCAGTGAGCCGCCTGGAGACCGTGCAGCTTGAGCTGCGCAGTGCAACTCGAAGACCTGAGCACACGTGGGAAGAGACGCGTTAGCGGCCACGATAATAACGGACGTTTTTGTGAGGCCGTGCGCGCATTCGAGTCATGGATTTCGCGTGGCGCTTATGCGCTTTTTCCCTCGTTGGGCTTCTCGCCTGTTGGGCGTGGTGCCTTTCCTATCAGCCAAGCTGCCCTCCCGTTCTGAGCATTCTTCTTCCCCCTCTCCGCTTTTCCTCTCACTCACTTCTTCTTGTGCCCTTCTCCCGCCGCTTTTGAGAGGCGGTATATTCTCTCTTGCTATTCTCTTGCACGCGTTTTCTGTGATGCGTCTCCAACTTTCTTTCCCCTCCACCGTCTTACGTAGTTCAGCGTGGCTGCCAGCGCGTCCCTATGTCGCAAGGCGTACGAGGCCAGCACGTGCTCTCTGTCGCGCATCTCTTTTTCACTCGCGCTCGTTTTGGTTTCGGGTTTGCGAGTTCGCCCTCGGCCCGCCTCTCGCCCTTTTTTCTCTTTAAACTGGACACGATCGCGTGCGCCGCTGTCAAGGAAAACGCCGCCTTTCAGGGGTGTCTCGCCATCGAGCAAAAGACCGTGTCTTCTCAGCAGCTCGGTCCCCGTCTCTCCGCCATCAGGGTCCGTGTCAGTTTCTTTACAAAAGTGGCGAAGATACGCATGAAACGACCGAAAATTCGCGCTCATCGCCTCGCTGCACATCACCAGAGACCGTGCCGTCTCTTCGCGGAGGAACGCCTCCTGGGCCTCGCGTCCCCTCGGGACCAAAGCTGCAGACGCCTCTGGTGGAACCCCTGTCGCCCCGCCTAAAAAGGAGACACCTCCCGGCTGGTGTTCGGGCGCGTTGGGCTCCAAAGCGAGGGGCTGGTCGCCCCCAGGCCCAAGGGACACCGCCGGCCGACCGTGCGCGGTGTGTGACGGATTCCCTCCGACTTCCCCGCCCTTATTTGGAACTTCCAGCAAAGACGTAAATTTCTCAATTGTTTTGGCGGGGGCAAACTCAAGCCGCACAGGGGCTGCGGAGACAGTCTTCAGGAGGCGCGGCTTCACCCTCGCCCTCTTCTTCCCTCGCACGCGGCGAATGTCTCTCTTCCCTGAGATGGAATGCCCCTCAAAAGCGCACCCCTGAGCAGCCACCGACAGCTGGGACTCAACCGTCGGCTCTTTGACTTGCACGCCCGCTTGGCAGGCGTCTTGTTTCTGTTCTCCTCCACTGTCACTGGCTCCTACATCTGTCCCCACGCCGTCTTCCTCTCTCTCTCCGTGCTGTGTCGCTTCCAGGTTTGGATGGCGCTCTGGAGACAGGAAGACCGAAGACACGCAGCAGCCATAGCATCTTTCTCGTGGGATGAGAAAGGCGTCTGTATGGCGACCAGGGTTCGCTCTGTCTCTTTCTGTTCGCCATCGCCTCTCTTCTGTCCCGTCCCTCCGATATCCCAGGGTGCGCCACAAATGGTGTTCTTCCTCAGAGGCCGACACGAGTGAAGGGTCGCCTGTCGGGAAGAATCGCCACGCACTTTCCAGATTTTCTTCTCCACTTCGTCCTGAGTCCCTTGCTTCTTGGCTTCCTTCTACTGATTGCCTTCCTTCCCAGGTGCCTGCGCCCTTCGTCAGTTTTTCTTCGCTTTCTCGTCCTTTTCTCTCTGCTGCTTGGGCTCCACGCCCTAGAGACAGCTCCGGATTCGGTGAAGGCCCAGGAGGAAAGAATGGCGAGGCGCGGCCCCCACCGGCTTCCGGTGGAGCCCAAGACGCCACAGAGGGGAACGCTTGAGGCAACGGGCGACCTCCGGCGGGAGTGTGACTCGAGATGACAAAAGAGGAGACAGTGGAGCCCAACGCGCCCGAAGGAGACAGGGCGGGCGCCCGCCCTCCAGGAACAGGTGCGAACGAATTCTGCATCCTGACGGACTTCAACTGCCCCCGTTTAGCGTCGCCACAGACACATAGTGCCCAGAGGGTGTCAGGCGTTTTCGCTCCAGACGAGTCTTCGCTTGGAACTTCCGGCCTTCCTTTCGAACTTACTAGCCGTTCTCTCGATCGTTTCCTAGCCTTCTCACGCCCTCAGCTTGCCGAGGACTGCAAGGAGAAGCGAGGCGAATGCGCGGCGCCGTTTTCTTTCCTGCAGCCGCAGTCGGACCAGAAGAGGTCTTCCAAGTTACCGAGCAAACAGAGATGCCAAAGTGCTCATGCTTGCACGGGACGCATAAATGCAAATAACAGATTTATACACAAACATGTTACTAGACATGCATGGGTAAGTCTCTGTGTATCCACAAAAGTGGTGTAAAGATGTGATGAGACTTGTGAGGCGATCAGTTGTGGAGGCAGAACGAACAGAGAAAGACTTACGCGCAGAGAGAAAGACGGGCAACACACAGAATGCTGGGAAAAGAAAGAGACAGCGAACAAATGGAAAGAACAAGATGAAAAGGGAACCACAAGAAAAAAGAACAACAAGAAAGAACAAGGAGAAGGAAAAAGGAGAAAGAAGATGAAGAAGAAAACGCTGAGAGGCCCCCGGGGCTCCAAAGCGAGAGGAGACGACTCTGGGCACAAAGGCGTTTCTCTGCTGGTCGTGTTCCACTCCACACCACCTGCGAGGCAGTGTGACGAGGAAAGCAAGAGGAAATGCAACGGAAACGAGAATGAAACAGGGGGAAAAGTGAAAGGGGGCCTCGCAGACGACGAAGCAGAAGAAATGCTTCGCATGCAGTTGGCCCTTTTATGCGCATGCAGCGCGATGCCGTGGCAAACAGCCGTGGCAGCCTGTCTTACGCCCTTTCCTCTGCTCCTTTTTTTTATTTCGCTGGTTTTCTGTCCCACTAAAACTGGCATGGTTCTTGTCGCAGGAAGATTCCTCGTCATTAGCTTTTCCAAATTACCTCGTGCTGGCGAGCCAGCCCAACAGTCCGTACACAGCTGCATGCCTCGACTTCTGCCGGGGCGTTACTCTCGCCGCCCCTCTCTGTCTCATTAATCCTTGCCTGTCTGTGTGTGAGTTTTTCTCAGTCCTCCTCTGTCTCATCTAGCACGCCTTCGTCTTTTTCTTGTTGAACGTTTCTCCCCTTCCGTACTCTGTGCCCCCTTCAGGTGTCTCGGTGTTTGTGTTCCCCGCTCTCCACTCTGGTTCGCGCTGTGTGTGCCTCTCGTGTCTCTCTTTTTTGTCTCTTTCTGTGTGCACGTCTCCATCTGATTTAGTCGCCTTCTCTGTTCGTCGCTCCTCTCTTCTCCGCGCCTTCTTCGCTTTCAGTCGACCTCGACATGTGGCGTCGCCGGGCAGTCGAGTAAACGAGTCACATGCGCAAAAAGCACAGATCAGAGACTTCCAGTGCCAAGTTCCATGCTCTAGGATACGCATGTAAAGACCTGCCTGCGAAGAAGAGTACACCATCTACGTAGGTATATGTTATAGATATGGGAAGATCATGCACTTACCAGAGACACGCACGATCGAGAAACCGTTTTCAAACGTTGCTCCGGAAGGCCTCATGAGGGTCGATGAGAAGGCAGCGTGTGGCAGCACGTATATTGCACAGCGTTCCCGCGGAAATCCCCGAGTGTTTGGACAGTGCAGACGCAGCAAGATGCTGCTTCTTGATCTTCGGGTCTCTTGATCTGAATTCTTCAAAGCCTCGCCCTCGAGGTTCACAGAAGTCAGCTCAGGAGTAGCTGGCCGGAACCGCAGTCTCTGTTTCTCATAGGCATGCTAACACCCCCTCTCTCCACTTCTGGAAAAGAGAGGCGTGCGAGCACTCACACAAGTAGAAACCTAGCAACTATCCTCAGACTGTCTGCCGAACTTAACAATGATCGTGGTCAGCGCAGAAGTTCTGCTGGCTGTCGGTGTATGTATTTGTCCTCTCTTGTCTCCGAAGAGATTCTCTGCTTCACTTTCTTCCTCCCTACGTTGCACCACTCTGTTTAGTCACTGTCGCTTCTCCATTTTGCTGGAAAACCGCGCTGCTGGGGGCCCCTCCACACACAATCGCCTCGCCGTTCTGGTGTCTGGGCGGCTCACGTTTCCTTCAGAATCTCGGAAAAAGCAGCGCAGGGCTGCGCAACTATGCTCGCCGCTTCAAAGTGAGAGGAGTCTCAGATGTTTCCGGGGCTTTCCTGCCCCGGCCGCCGTCGATACATCTGCCGCTCTGTCCCGGTTTCCGTCTCGCTTCTGTTTTTTGGGGTAGGTTCTTCACTGCGCAAAGGAAACGGTCTCCGACCCCGCTCTCAGGACAGAGCCGTGCAGACGCGAGGGCTGCCGCATCAAAAAACGTTACGACCGAGACTCTCGATGCTCTGAAACGGAGCCCCCTGTAAGGTCCCGGGGAGTAGTATCTTTCCTCGCGCGCTATATATATATATATATATATATATATACGCAGATGGATACTCAGATGTATTGGTGTACCCGCAAACAATTCCCTATATTCATATTGCAAAACAAAAGGTGTATTACTTCATTGGCTCCATGATCCAGCGGGGGCGATCTTCATCTTCGAGCCGCCTATATCCATGTATGTATATAAATATATATATATATATATACATATATATATATATATGCATGTGCATGGACGTCTACCGGATGTGCATAGGTGACATGCCACTCAGATAGACGTCTTGTGGGTTAAATCTCAACTCCGTTCCAGATTCAGTGTAACGGGCCCCCTCTGTGTGACGTCTGAGACAGCACAGAGAATTCCGGAGAAAAAGAGGAAGCACTCGACAGTTGCCGGTATCTCCGTTGAGACTCCCCTCGAGGCGACGCCCTCGAGGCTGTAAGACATCAGCTGCATCTCACTCTCTCTGCACTGAGAGACATGCTCTTTCTGTCCAGACTTGAACAGTTTCAAGGGGCGAAACTCCGCCGCTACGCATTGTGGCAGATGCTCCGAACCGTCCTTGCACCTTTCCCCTGTAAAAGCCCCGACGCCCGATCCGGAGAGAGACGCAGATCCCTTTCGGGGCAACAGATTGCATGGGGCGCGGGCGTGGAGCCTGCCGATGCTGCCCTACTTTTTCGCAGGTGGAACTCCGAGCAGAATCCAGATGCGCTTTACAAATGCATCTCGACACCCACGCAGACAATCGATGTGCAGCAAAGTAAGCTGGGAAGCCAGAAATAGATTGACGCATATATGCATGTGTCGATAAATATGCTGACGCATATATGCATGTGTCGATAAATATGTTGACGCATATATGCATGTGTCGATAAAAATGTTGACGCATACATGCATGTGTCGATAAATATGTTGATGCATACATGCATGTGTCGATAAATATGTTGATGCATATATGCATGTGTCGATAAATATGTTGACGCATACATGCATGTGTCGATAAATATCTTGACGCATATATGCATGTGTCTGTAAATATACGCCCTTTGGAGGGAGCGGAGGCGGGAAAGCCAGGGCTACATTCTTGAGCGGAGATAATTGAGAAACTGCGAATGCATTTGGGATGGGCGTGGGAAAGGCAGCAAGGACCAGTGAAGAGGAAGTCACGCATTCGAGAGCCCCCAATCAGACGTATGTCTCCGCAGTTCGAAACCTCCGCTGAAAGAGGAAGAAATAGAGAGGAAGAAAGGCAGAAGCGGGTCTAAAGCTGGCGAGTTGCCAGGAACAGCCAGAGGACGTGCGAGTTCGAAGGCGTGGCAAAGAAGCACAGGGAAGAAAAGACGCTGAAGAGGAAGAAAAGACAAGAAAACGAGAGACCGGAGCAAAGAAAGGAAGAAAAGGTGTGCGTTTGGTCAGCCGCGCTCTTCGAAGACAAGACGAGGGCGAGAAAAGAGGGCAGAATTTGCAAGATTTCGGACGCGACAAAAACGCGCAACGTCGCAGGAAATGCCACTCCAGGGAAAAGGCGCAAGAAACCATCACAACCTTGTCGGGCAGTACGAAAGGACCGTTTTTCTCTTTTTCCCCGAATCTCTGCGTTTCTTGAAGACTCGTCTCTCTTCCCCTCCATGTCCTCTTTTTAGACATCTCGCCTTTTCCTTTCACGGGAGCTCGGAATTTCTCCTCCAGCGCTCGCCAGCCCTCCGCCTTGTCGGTTGTCTTTCTTAGAATCAAACAAGGGCCAGCAAGGCAGAGGAAAGGAACGGCGAGAAGTCGAGCTCTTCGTCTCGTGTTTTCCATGCTTCCTTCTCTTCTCATCTCCACCTATACACACAAACACGTATAGATGCGTGATTGTGTCTGTATCGCTAGATAGAGATTCTTACATCTAGACACAAAGACATCTGCCCACTGGACATTTACGCCGTTCTTCTCTTTGCGACACACTCTCCCAAATAACACCGATTTCTTTTTTTCGCTGAGAACGGCGCAAATCCTGGAAGTCACAAGCTGCCCTCCACCGCTCTCGACCCCCCGTGACAAGCGCGGTGCTCGTGGGTTTTCTTGGAAGCGCCCCGCTGCTCTTTTTCGGTCCGCAAACACTCCCTCTCTTTCTCTTTCGCTATGTGTGTTGACATTTATCATCGTCCTACTATCTCGTCAGCTCTTCTTTCGTCTCGCCTCGTTTTGTGTTCCCTCGGTTCAGCTCCCCAGACTTTCCCCCATTCCCTCCTGGTCCGTCGCTCCTGTTCTCTCCGTACTTTGATGCGGGCAGTGACAAGTTTCCTCTTTCTTCGCGCTTCACAACCTTTTCCATCCTTCCCGTTTCCCTCTCTTCCTCGCAGTGAACGTTCTCCGTTCCCTTGGCGTTTTGTTGCCCCAGCCGGCCTTGCCACTCCAGCATTCTCTTCTCCAAGATGCAGATCTCCATTGCTTCCGACGGTACGCAGCGACTCGTGTTTTCTCTCGTATGGTGGGACACTCTGTCTTTGTCTTGCGTCTTTCGTCTGCTCTTTCGCGCGACTTGTTCTCGTCCAGCGTTTTCGGTCTCAACTTTCGTGTGCGTCGGACCCTGCACACTCCCCCGATGCAAAGCCCATTCAGCCCCGTACTTGCGCTTGAATACACGGAAAGACACATCCCTACAGATAGAGATGCAAAAACGCAACTTTACAGCTTCGTCTCACGTTGTCTAGGAACATGCTGGGGGGCCGTCTACGCGTGCCCATCAGGGTAGGCAGCTGCAGGTCTTTTCCCGCCTATTCGCCATTCTCGTGATCCACCTGAGGATATATGTATATATATACATATATACATGGTTACGTGTACGTTGTATGTGTACGTTGGCATATGAATGCTCCGTGTACGTACATTGGGTCGACCACGAGCAGTTTTTTTTTTCAGACACTGGCACCGTCTTCTCGCTGGAAGTGAGCGAGGGGACAACTCTCGACGCTCTCAAGGCGCTGATTGAGGCAGAGACGCAAATTCCTCCTGGCGAGCAACAGCTCCTCGTGGACATGAAGCCCATCAGGTGAGCTGCGCTTTTTAGACTTTCTAACACAAAAGCATCTGTCACTGTACATGCAATAAGAAGTCACATAAGCGTGCATTTAAACATATATACTCCTGTATACACACGTATGTATACAGCCACACACATACACATGGGTATGTATATAGTCAGGTATTTAAGCTTATGCATCGAGTCATGTATATAGATATGTCGATATACAGGCGTTTCTTCATGGATTTCTGGGCTCAGGCAGTCCTCCAAATGCGAACGCGTGTGTTTTTTCGCCACTGCGAAAAACACGACGCTCCAGAGAAAAGCGTCTGTGTCGATACACTTGCATGCGGGTGCCCTCTGCAGTGCCCAAGTGTCTCCGTGTAGGCATGTATGCAATAACAATAGCGACTGGTGCACTTAGAGACGAAGAAAAACAATCATATATATGTATCAGCGGATCTCCATATATGAATATATATATATATATACGTGCCTGGTGGTAGGAGGCCTCGCAAGCATGTTTACCGAAAAAATGAAGCCGCTTTCCTATTCGTTTAAGCCGAAGACTCTCTATATGAATACCCATATATATATATATATATATATATATATAGATATTCATATGGGTGCATGCTTGGACACTGGTATATGAGTGAAAACGCTTTCCCTGTCCGAGTGGCTTGTCCCATCTCTCCCAGCTGTGTTTTTTTTTCTTCTATTTTCAGCAGCAATGCTACGACCATTGGCGCCGCGGGCATTCCAGATGGGAGTATGATCCTTGTTGTTCGTCGCCATGCACGGTCTGTCGCTGCTCCCGCTGCGTCTGGGCGCGACGCTGCAGGGCCCGGCTTGGGCTCCACGGGCGCGATCGCGCCTCCTGTCTCCGGGGCAACCGGAGGGAGGCGACAAGCTGGGTCGACTGGCGCACGGCGGGAGCAGCAAAGTCTGCAGTCGCTCTTTGACTTTTCGAGTACGCGTTGATTCAGAGAAGAGCTCCAGGGCGAGCAGAAACCAGCCAGGATACACCGTGAAGTTTCAGAGGAAAGAAGGGAATGCGACAAAGTTTATGATGGATGAGGAGACGCAGGGGCGTTTCTTTCTCTGCCTGTGCCGTTGGTTTTGCACCTCGGAAAATCTTTCTTTCGCGCTGTCTTTTCCGATTTCTCCCTTTTTCCTGGACGTTTCCGGTCTCTCTTCCACCCCCGCGTTTCTTCACCCTCTTCTCTCCTTTGTGGGGCCCTCCTCTCGTAGTGCGCCTTCCTTTTCTCTTCTTCGCCTGGTCTTCCGCCTGACCCTCACTGTCTCCGTCCTTCCTCTCTCCCGTTCTTTCGCCTGTCTGTTTTCTCTGTCTTCACTTCTCACCTCTGTCGGGTCCTTTCACCTCCTCGCGGTTGTGTGCTACCTTTCCGTGGCCCCTCTGATTTGCTGCGGCTGCGCAGACATTGTTGTGAAGGACGGGCGCGCAAAGACGCACGCCCAGCAGCGCGACACCACTCCGCGGCCGTCGCGTGCTCCAGCGGACGAGGCCTCTTCGGGGGCGCCCGCCGCAGGCAGCGAGCGAACGGCTTCTCTCTCCGACGAAGAGTACCTCAAGCAACAGGCTCAGACACTCATCAACGTCTGCACGACTCAAGAGGCGACTCTCGGCGTCTTGGCCCTCGAAAACCCCCCCCTCGGCGACGTGCTGCGAGAGGCAGTGCAGGAAGCCAAAGAAGGCCACGGCAAGAACGACAGTTTCGACAAACTCGTGGAGCACTTGAGGAAACAGCTGGACGAACGGAGAAAGGTGAGGCCCGACGAAAGCCAAGAACAGAGACAGGAAGCAGATCGCGAGAGAACCAAACCAAGAGAGGAAGAGAGAGATGAAGACGGGCCTCGTTTGGCGCCTCACGTGTGAGAAACGCCGAGCGACCATTCCTGTTTTTCTGTTTTGCCCGTCGATCTGGTGCGCCCTTCCTTGTGGCTGCTCTATCTCTCCAGCGTCTCCACTTTCGCTTTCCTGTGTCTCGCTGGGCTCTGTTTTGCACCTGCTTCCCTCCCGGCTTTTTGTCTTCTCGGTCGCCTGCGTCTCCAGGCGGAAGAGTCCCGACTGCAACAACTGAACGCTGCGCTGGCAGACCCCCTTTCGGCGGCGGCTCAGGAGTTCATGATGAAGGAGATCCGCGAGAAGCAGGTCGAAGACAACTACCTTCTCGCGCAGGAGCATCTGCCAGAGGCGTTCGGCTCCGTGTACATGCTCTTCATCGACATTGAAGTGAACGGAGTGCCCATCAAAGCCTTCGTGGACAGCGGCGCTCAGAGCACCTTCATGTCTTACACGTGCGCGGAGAAATGCAGCCTCCTGCGTCTGATGGACACGCGATACCGCGGGGTGGCTCAAGGCGTGGGGAAGACGGAAATTGTCGGGAAAATCCACTTGGCCACGCTCAAGATCGGCCAGCGATTCTTCCCTTCCAGCTTCACGGTCCTCCAGGACAACAAAGTCGAATTCCTCTTTGGGCTCGATCTTCTGCGGCGGTACCAGTGTTGCATCGACCTGAAGAAAAACGTTCTGCGCATCGACGGTGAGTTGCGTGAGAGAAGAAAGGTTTTCAGAAATGGAGGGCTAGGGGTCTCCACGCTTTTGCCTTGACTCTAGAGACGGTTACTGAACCTCGACAGGTGCCTCGAGCCAGACAAACGACGGCGGGGCTGTGCGCGGGGCGGCGAGGGAGGCAGAGAAGCCGGCAAGGCTGGGACAGATACGCACGGCAGGCGACGTGGAGAAGGGAGCACGAAAACCGAGGAAGAAGACGGAGAGACGCAGTGACGGCGGTTTAAAGTGACGCGAGTTTGCACGCTGGTTCTACACAGAAGCCTGTCTTCTTTCAGACGACGAAATCCCGTTCTTGAGTGAAAAAGACATCACCAAGGGCATGTTCGGCCGGGCCGATACACCCAACAGCCTCGGCTCTCCAACCGCAACCTCCGCAGGCGAAGACAAGAAAATGGACGTTGATCCTTCCGCTTCCTCGTCTTCTTCCGCTTCCTCGTCTTCTTCCGCTTCCTCGTCTTCTTCCGCTTCCTCGTTTTCTTCCTCTTTGCCGTCTTCTGGGCCTCTGAGACAGCAGAGTACAACCAGCATGGATCCGCAAGTCGAAGCCAAGGTGCAGCAGTGAGTGGGCAGAAAAAGAAAGGAAGTGGATCTGAGGCGAAATGGGGAAGATCAAAAGGTGTGACAGGACCACCGGAGGAATCCTTCCCGTCGTTTTCTCTTCGAGAGATGTCTGTGTTTTCTGGTTTTTTGAAGCGTCGCCCCTGTTTCCCTTTTTTCTGTGCTTTTCTCTCTTGCGGCCGGTCTTTTTGCCTAGGGTTTTCTCTTTGCCCTCGTCTCGCCTGTTTAGTGGGGATGCTCTGTCGGTACTCTTACTCTGCTTATGCAGTCCTCCAGCAAGTCGGTTCTTTTTCAGCCGCTGTTCCTTCTCTCTTGCCAAGTTCGTCCTTCTCAGCTTCGTGCAGCTTGCGCACTTTGCTTGTTTTCCTGTCTTGACTTTCTTTCGGCTGCTTCCCGCTGCCCGTCCGCCTCGTCCATTTTCTCCCAGAACGCATCTTGCTTTTTGCGTTTTTGTCAGACTCGTGGACCTCGGTTTCCTCCGCACAGACGCTGTGGACGCTCTGTCCATGGCCGGCGGAAACGTCGAGGATGCCGCCGCTTTCCTGTTCAACCAGCAACAACGAATCCAAGGAAATCTTTCTTAAACGCAAAACTGCACTCCTCGATCCGCTTGGACCTACTTACATATCCCCGTATGTCAAACCGGATGTACACAAGAGTGGGGGAGTTGTATACATGTGTCTACACTTTACTGTGTTTCGGCACAAATGACCCGTATCCCCGCGTGTGTGTCCGGCCAGTAAACATACACGTCGACATCTGTATGCTTACTGAATCTACGGATAGATATGTATATTTGCACGTCATTGTTGATATTGGGTTCGGATCCGGCGTTTCGCGAAGACGTCTCATTTCCAGGCATTTACTCCTTCCCAGGCAACAATGCATTTTCAAAAGGAAGTAGAAACACCCGCTTCAGCATCGAGATCTCTGAGGAAGGCCCATCTGATACAAGCAATGTGTGCGTATATGCATGCATGTTTATATGCGTGTGCTGTATGTAGTCAGGTATCTGTGTAGGTGTAGGCGAGTTGTTTTTTTTCAAAACCTTCCGGAAAACGAGGTTGAGTTTTGCTCGCGATTCTTCGCGTGTACCTCCGCATTCCAAACAGAGGGCAGCGTTCTTGATGTATGTGTACACATCTGCATTAAGCGGACGCATATGCGTTCGCGTGTGGCCGTTGCTTTGTTTTGTGATCCTGTTTTCCCGGACACATGTTGCATATCTGGCGAAACTTGTTCAGGCAGGGAAGGTTGTTGGGCTTGAGTTGCTCTTTTAAAGAAACACGGGTGTCGCTTTTCGAGTGTGTGTGTCCATTCTAATCATCGATACGCCAGTTGTGGTCTTCAAAGAGATGACGCACCTGCGAACAGTTGACACAGGGTCAGCTGGAATGCTCTCTGTACCGCTGGGCTGTGACGAACGCAGATAACGGCCAGCGGGAAACTTTGCTCCGAATAAAGAAATCTCGGAGATGTATACTAGCAGTAGCGGTGGCGGCATGTACATTTCGCACCCCCCCTCCACGTGGAACTTGCATTCTCTCGATATCACGCTGGAATCACAGTTGCTAATGACTCACGAACAGACAGGTGGGAGGATTGTGCACGTGAGAGACACTAGTGGAAACTCTGGAGACCTTTCACTTTCGCGAGTCTCTCATAACACAAGTGACGACTGTTTTTGCGCGTGGCGCTTTGTGCGCGACTCACGATTCACACACCGAACCCGGCTGGCGGTGCCTTGAGGAAATCCCGTTTCCGGCATCTTGCTTGTTGCGGGTCATGGAATACTGCGTTTTTGTTGGGACCACCTGGCTGTTCAAGGCTCGTTTCTCTCCCTTCCAGACACACATTTTTTGATCAAAGCGCGACTGAACGGTTCGCGCCTTCTGGCAGGCTGCCAACTTTTTCGTGTTCAGTTTCAACAGCAAGGACTACGGAGCGGTGATGTTTTGTCTCTTGTGCTCTACCGTCCTTCGCAAAGCAATTCGGTTCTTCGTCCCTACAGAGCGGTTCACGGAAAAATTCACCGAACCCGTTGTCGCAAGCTAGCAGGGCACAGTCCCCAGGCCAGAGCTGGCAGGGGGGTGCTACGAAAAGCATTGGGGGTTAAATCCGCTCATCGATGTGAAGTAGTGAGCAAAGGAACCCTTTCCACCCCTCCAGAAACGATTCACCCGTCTTTTTCTCCAACGTTCACCCTGGACTGCGTCGCACCGGCGGTCATTTTGGTCGGCAGCATCCCAACAGGGGGGGAGTGGACCGTGGCCGGGTCCCTCGGCAAGACGCAACTTCAGAGGCCAGCACTTCGAGCTGCAAAGTCGTTTCCTCTGGGAACAGTGGTCCTATTTAAACCGGCATGCACTCATAGAATAACTTCTTTCTGCTCTCACGTTTCTGCCTCGAGGACATGCTGGTGGAGGGTCACCTCACAGTTCGCCCCGCCACGGCTACATACGACGGCATCGCTCGAATGAGCAGCTGGGCACACTCGTCGAGTGGGAACCACCGTTGTGGATCATCCGCTGCTATCTTTTTTCGTTGCGAGAACGCGTTGCGTTTCGTGCGGTTGCCGCTCGGACGAGAGTAAGGTGAAACACGAGATGCCGCAGCACACGGTAACACTGGACAAAGAGAAACGTCAATGGCGAAACGAATTAGCACGCACACCACGTACTTTCCCGTTCCGGAAGCAACGGCTACAATGTTACCTCTACTTGCTGTCCGCGTCTTTGTACGAATTTTGTCTTGCCTAGAGACATGAAGGCTGTACTCGGATCCCGACGCGAAAAAGCTCCTTCCCCTAGCTTGCTTGCTAATCTCAAAATGCATCTGGCCTCTGGACCCTGCGTGCTAGACTCATGAGTCAACCCCGAAACTCTCTGGTTGGCGGCCTTCTTGACTTTAAAGTGCGTCTCTTCATGCCTTCATCAGCCTGTTGCCATCTACGCACTTGTCGATTGCATTGATTTCGTGTGCCCCCTCGCTGAACATTCGGTGCTGCGGAGTCGCGAGAAATTTCACTGCGTGCCTCTAGATTCTGTGAAGGGCAAATATCTCTTCAGTTGGTGGTGGCTA
Organism: Neospora caninum Liverpool; assembly: GCF_000208865.1. Lineage (NCBI taxonomy): Eukaryota > Apicomplexa > Conoidasida > Eucoccidiorida > Sarcocystidae > Neospora > Neospora caninum. Next base: position 5,100,069 of record NC_018390.1, read on the forward strand.
CAGCTACCTCGCCCAGGACACCAGAGAAGGGTGAAGCAGCAGTTGATGCTTCGTCTTCAACTCCGGTCCCGTGCTACTGTCGGCCGACAGAACGCACCGACCCGTCACCTAGGCCTTTTAGACTGGAATATTGATAAGGCTGCTTGCTAAGTGGTGTGTCAGCCCTCCGGATTACGATCGAGGCGTCGTAGCGAGCCACATGCCAGCAAAGAGACCAGCCGCGAGTGGGTCAGACGTGATCGTCTGGGCATTCGGTGAGACGGGGAGCACAGGCTTACAACGACGTGTAAGCTCCAACAGAGATGGATTCTGTGGAACCTCATCATTGTGCAGCACGCACCCCGACAGCAGGGTGTTGATGGAACGTCTGTTGTGATTGCCAGGCAAGACAGATATCCTGCGTACTAGCCCACGCACCTTTTTCGAAAGATCTAGTATAGAGCTGCAAACTTGGGTGTGACGCTTTGCAGCACCGCATTCCCCTGTTGACATGCTCACTACAAAAAGAGAGGGATTACTAGCCCCATCTAGATGTTGAAAGGCGACAAATATATGAAGATGCCACTGCTTGTTGTAGGACTGTTACAGTGCGACTGAGAGTCGCGGCACGCTCGCTGGCGGAGGGCAGACCGATGGAAATGAACTTTGAATAGGCGCTGCGAGGCGTTCCATAGAGTCCCGAAGACGACGGGGTCATCCCTGACGTGGAAGGATGAACATTGGCGCTAGCTTCTTTCAGTCAACTGGCACTTTTTCCCATTATTTCGCACATTTCTCGCCGGCAACAATTTGACTGCTGCTGCGTTGGTCAACACTCTCGCCCGCCGGGGTAAGGAACCCGTTGCTCGTGCAACGGCGTGCTAGTGACCCCCCCTCCCCCCCAGCCACAGTATCCTTAACCTAAATGGGCACGGAAAAGCCGTGTGCGTGCGGACCCAGGTAACGGATGCACCGGGCCCAGAGTTTGCAGCCTTGAGTCCCCCCATGTTTGCTCCGTACGCAGCAGACGGTTTCGAGTGAGGTTGGAACATAGCGGCGGAATCCTTTCGAAACATTGAAAACATTGGGCGCGTTCTGACGCGATATTTTTTTGGTGTACCCGCTGTCGTCGGTCACCATCCGGCTCCTTCATTTACTTCACGCTCCCTGAGAAGGACCATGCGGCCCTGCCATTGTGCCTCACCGGGAGAATCTTGTTGTGTTCCTTCCATGCGAAGCTCGCGACGCACTGCGAGTAAAAGCAACAGGGGATGAGAGTGAATCTATTCGATTACAGTTTTTTCCTTCTGTTTCCCAGGAGATAGGAAAAAGCATATACGGCGGGGTCGACGGCACTCTGCTGCGGCCACTTTGCCGACCCGCTCCTGCGCTCTCGTCGTAACTCGAGATTGCCTGAGAACAGTGAAGAAAGCCCAGCGAGGCTCAAAGAGACCTTGAAACCACAAGACATGTTCAAGGACAAGAATACGTGGGCAGGAAAATGGTCGAGACGGTTTAAAGACGACTGTTGGGGATAACAAAGTAACACGGGACCGGCCGAACGGCAGCCAGCATCGGCCGGCATATGCGTTCCCTTTTAGCACAGGTGACAAGGGTTTTTTTCGGGACTGCTTCAGTGCATACACCCGCAGTCGCTCTCTGAAACAAGTCCTGCTTGGTGTCCCGGCTGAAGGACAGAAGCAGACTGATTCTCGGGGTACCTTCCCCGACTCTTACCTGCCTAGTTCGCTGCATCTCGTCAACACCCGTCCTTGTTTTGCTTCCGTCTCTTCAGCGCTCCCTCATGGCACCCTGCCTCAGCTTCACTTCTTACTTGTTTAGTTGCGGTCGTCTTTACGTGTCCTCCCTTATCTCTTCTTTCGAGTTTCAGCCAGGGGTTTTCTTTGCTGTTCTTTGTACACGTACTCTGTCGTTTCCCACTTGACGCTTTCTATTTGTCCCCTGGTGTTCTTCTAATTCGATTCGGGTCCAGCACCAAATCGTTGTTTTCTGCCGCACACTCTGAGGCTGTTCCAAGGACGCTGTACTGCCGGCCGAACCCAATGTTTCTTCCGCTCGCTGGTGAATGCTTGGTACAACAAAATGGAACCCCCCTCAAGGTCGTCCCTTTACGGGCCCTCCCACCCCTCTTCAACTTCATCAGTATCTCGCGATATTTTTGCTATGCGCTTCCCGTCGGAACCACAGGGCCCCGCTGTGGTGCCTACAACTGCGCTGGAAGGTGGTGCTGACCACATACTCCAGCCGCGATTGGTTCCCACGCGTTCTTATACTTCTTCCTTCTATCCTTCGTCATCTCCTGTTGCACACACACGGTCGTCTCAGACGAATCCCAGAGGCAGAACGTTGGCCACACGCAGAAAAGGACAATCACGCGGGAAACGCCGCAGAAACTTACCTGTTCGTCGTTCTCACATTCTCGTCGCAATCAGCCTTACAGCTTTTGTGGCCTCTCTTGTATTTCTAAAACGGTTTCATGATTTATGCGTTACTGAAGTGAGCATGCCTTCCTTAATCCCAACTTGGGCTTCCGTTAAGCTGCCTCCCTTCCTCACGTCTTTTCCGACTCCTTCGTCTCCGTCGCGTCTTCTGCCTTTTCCTGCATCCCTTTCGCCGGGGCGGATGCAACGGAGACTCGCGGAGACTCCCTGGGGGGACACGCCCCATGGCACTTCTGATATTTGTCAGGCCGATGGAGAACAGGGCGTAGATCACAGCGCCGCTGGAGAAGCGGAGGAGGGGAGCGCCAACGGGCAACCCAGTGGGACAGCAGGAGGGACAGGAAAAGGGGGCACTTCGAGGCCTATGCACCCAAGAGGCAAACCCGTGCAGGAAGTAGCAGAAGACGAGGCCGGGCACGAAAACACGATGGAAACACACGAGGGTGAGAGAACCAGGGAATGGATCTGCTCTTTCCTTTGGTTTTGTTGCTACCGGGTGCGTAACGAATTTATTTCTAATGCTACGGGCACAATCAACAACAAAGGCACACGTGTTACCGGCTACTGTTCTCGCTACGCATTGTTTGTGTCGCGTTCTGGCTTGGCATCTATGTCGTGCGGCTCGTTGGATTGCTGCTCGGCAGACAAGGGGTTCCTCAGATCTGCCACTACACCGCCTGCGCTTCCCCTCATTCGCTTCGTTTTGGTGTTGATCTCGACGCCCTTTGCGTCACCACGCCTTCGTTATGAGCGTTCTTGCTGTAGTGTTGGCTCTTCGCGCTGCAGCCTCCGTTCGTCCGCTGTCTCTGCGAGACGCGTCCTTTCTGCCTTCCGGACTCACTGTTCTTTTACTTGATTCTGTGGGTGTCTCCAATGTGTGGACCGTGCAACCGCTTCCTGTTTCGTTTCCGGCACAGGGTATTAACGTGTGCGTTCTGCATTCGCTGGATTGTGTTACAGTTTCCATGTTGCACACTTTGCTGTGCTTCGGCAGACGACGTGGCTGTCAGGGAAGTTAAACGTGTCACCGGTGCAAAACGCAAGGCACTCGCGGTTGAGGAAGCAAGCACCGACCCCGAGAGCGAAGAAAATCCGCCACAAGACAAGGGAGACCACCGACGGGAGAGCGGCGGAAGCGATATCGATGTTGAGGGGGCCAGTTACCACCCGTTTGCCGAACTCAGTGAAGTTGAACTGCAAGCGCTCCTTATGGACCCTGGTCTCGTCCCTACACGTAAGATTACACACTCGATTGCAAGCTACGAAATAGAAATGCGTTCAATTTCATTAGAGACGAGACCTGGAGGGAAGAGCCCGAGTGGTTGAATGCGTGTTGCCCGGCACAAGGAGGGGGCGGGGGTAGGGCATGATGCAGGATCTAGACACTCACGTTGAGGCACTGATTGGTGGGTCGCCTCATGGAAGGACCAAGGGCTGGAAAGGAATGCGGAAAAGGCACAAGGCGTTCCGAAGAGCCACAACAGCGACTAACTAACTAAACCCGTCCGTCCAGTCGAGTGGACGGGAGTAGACGCGTGTATTCGAAAGGGTTCATGCGGCTTTGAAAGTCCATGTCCGCATGGGTTCGTATATACACACAACAGGCAACTTGAAAAGCCGAAAGGTAGCCACTGGAGACGCAGTGATACTGTTTGGCTAATTGACATGGTCACGCAGTATCGTCGGCGCTTTCGGCCCTTAGCTTGTCAGCAGCCCGTTCAGTGACGCCACTTCTCTCTCATCGCAGACATACGTTCCTGGAATTGCCCGCATCTTCTTGGTCTGCGGTCGTTAGCCTCTGTCTTGCTCTGCGAGTCTTTTTTCGATTATGTCCAAGTCGCCTTTTTCCCTGCTTTCTGACTGGACTGTAAGTGGCGCAGTCTCATGTATTTGCGTGCTCCAATCAGTTGCCATTGTGAATGCCATGGGTGTGTGGACGTATCCCTTGGTCCATGTCTGCTCTCGCTTCGGTCGTGTTCTCAGTCGAGAATTTAGGTGTCTTTTATAAGTTCTACGAGATTTTCTTCAACCAGTTGAGGACAGACGCAACTGCTTGGTTAAGGAGAGCAACGCAACGCGAACGAGCGCTGACGTCAGTGAATACGCTGTTGCGCAAGCTCGCGGTTGCTGTACTTGCGTGTAACCAATTCCGCGTTATTCGAGCTTTACTACCACCTTGCCCCGACAAGAAGATCGAAGAAAACGCCTTGGAGGCTCAGTTGCGTTTGGAGCGCGAAGTGCGTGGGGAGCTTACCCTCCTATTTGGGGAGGATATCGTTCCCTATATACAAGATCTTAAATTAGAGCTTCTTCGCACAGCAGTTGCGGCATCACTCGGATTCACTGTAACCCCTCGGGTAGGACTCAGAAGAGCTCCAGTTCCTGAACTCCAACCTGGAAACCCATTCACCGATCGTTTGACGGAGCAAAGCATTGGTGAGGCAACATGTACAGGCGCACGGATAATGGGATGAGGCGCTTATGGGAACAGGATAAATGAAGCAGAAAGGAGAAGATCATTCTGTTTGTGGATATCCTCAGCCGCGAGTCATAGGGAATGAGGCTGTTGTAGTATCTTTCGTCGTTCCAGACACGAGTACATGCTCACTAGATTTTGTGTGAAAAGGTGAATCCATGGCATACAGAGTTGTTTGACTCTCTGTGTGTCTTTGTGTCAACAAGTGCCTGGAGAAACTTAGCTCCGTGCTGCCATGTACGGCATCTGCGACCGGGGCTCTCAGGGGAATCTTCGATATTCCTATGTTGGTGGTGGATCTCGATTTGCCTCGCGAAGCGCCTAATCTGGCCAGTCTCATGTCCGCCTCTGCATCCAACAGATGTCCTTCATGTACAGCTGTGGTCTCGCGCTGCTGATATGCCTTTCTTATGTTTGCGCCTATGTGTGGCTCAGCGTACAGTTGAACACGTCCTCGATCCCAGGTGTTCACTGCCTTCTGTACACTCGCCTGTGCGTTGCCTCACTGCTCTCTGTCTGGTTGACTCTGCGTGGCTGTGCTTTTCTTCTTGTTACTTTGGCATGTGGCCATCCTGCGTTTGCACGCCTGTCTGCTTACGTGTCTATCATGGCCCAACGTTTTCTATGTATGTGCGAGGTACTCTTGCGCATGTATTTCCCTTCCTATCTATTACCAGGCTTGCATAACAGTAGTCTTTATCCACTGGAATCTCTGGCCATGTGTGTGTCCATATTCGTGAGCTGCTATATGCACGTATTGTATCCACGTCATTTGCAACCCTGCTTCTTGGCGCATATGCACTTTTGTTTCCTAGATATACAAATATGGGCGGATCTGTGTGTTTGTATATGCCGTCATGTCTTCGACGTCTACATGTCCCCATGCCACTCACCAGGAGCTTTCTCCAACGATGAATATCTCCGTATATGTATCCGTCTCCTTAGAGGTAGAGCATCTTCCGCACTACCACTGACTAGGTGTGCACGGTTGTGCGCAGATGCACGCCTCGACTTTGTCGCGACACTCATTATGTGATCCGGACTCCTGCTGTATACGTGGGAGCGTCTGAATGAGTGTACGAGTGCGCCCATGGAGGCGCCTGCGGGGAGACTGTGCGTAAGAACCCTTTGCGTGATTCTCGGCTAGGTGTGGGAAGCAGCCTAGGCGAGAAGGTCAGAACAAGGGATGGAAGACGTATGATGTCGAGCACGTGGACGATATGCTCGGCGTCTTTGTGCACATTTTCTTCTGTGTCGATGCACACGCGCATGTAACATCAGGTATTCATTGGTGTCACCATGCCGTTTCGGGTATTTCGCATATGCACGTACAATTTGTTTTATAAAGGGTTTGTGCTTGTGCTTGTCAGCCGTCTCATTGCGTGTGTCGGGCCGGCGACCTCTTACAGATATTGGCACCATGTTAGAGCGCCGACCAGACATCAACCGCCGTGAGCGATAGATCCAGACGCGACAGGGATAAGGGACATGATAAGGCACAGGGATAAGGGACATGATAAGGCAAGACACGCAGAAACGCGAGAGAAGAATAGAGCACCTCTAGACGGTTGTCGGCCCTTTACCTTGTCAGGCGCGTTCGCGCCTCTCTTATGCCTTTTTATCTACCATTTTCGTCATCGCACAGCTTTGTATCATGCGGGTCGCGACGGTCGTCTTACTGTGTCAGTCCAACTTGCCTCGGTGCCTAAAGGGTCATAGCCGTCCTCTGTCGGCTGTGCTGGTATCGTCTCTGGCTCTTGGTCGTTGAGCCCTGCACATCCGTTTCTTCAGTCATTGCTTGAGAGGCAGCAAGTCTACTTTTGCACTGTCTCTCTCACTTAATTTCGCGTTTCGCTTGTTTCGAATACAGCACGATGCCCGACTCAGTGATAATGCCATGACATTTCTTTTGAGGGTTAGAATCACTGTCGCGTGCAGTCCTTCTCCCGATCCGACTGCCGTTTCTTTTCACCGTGTTTCAGGCATACCGGAGTCTTCTTTTTTGAGACAAGCTCTTGCCGCGGAAGCCGCAGGTGAGGAGAGTTGCTTCCGGAGGCAAACAATGTGAGTGCTACTCGTTGGGGTAGCGCGGTTTCTCACGTCGTTCAGGAATACCGCGCTGAGGGAATGCAGGCGAGTCATCCTGACTATGGATGAACAAGGGTATACGCAGGTACAACTGACACTACGCGTCGAAATGTCACATGCGAGATACAGCAATACCAACGCCATTCCACTAGAACAGAACCGTTCGCATCTGTGAGGAAGATCCCTTTCTGAGCCACTCTGACTTTGCGTGGACGTGGAGTTCTGCGTGAGGACCGCGCCGACACTGGCGACCGACGATGCTTCTGGTGATTTGAGACACCGCCTGGCATGTTCGTTGTCGCTGACAGGCCACGCCTGGAGGTGATACCGGATGGACGCGTACCCGTGAGTATGCGGTAGCCTATCAGGGGACTTAAAAAGATGCGCACGAAAATACAAGAGACTAATCCCTTTCACAAAATTTTCCCCAAACACCAGGCTACTTCGTCGCAGTCATGCAGCAGAATTTCCCATGCCTCCGTGGTATACGAGACGACACAGGATAATGGGGACTGTATTTGCGACTGTGCGTGGTACTCGTCTTTATCCGGTTCTCAGCTGCGGCATATGGATTGAAGCACCCTCAGGCTCAACTCCCCCCTGGAGGGGGGGCAACTGCCGCGCCTTCCCTAGCCCTCGACGGCTTCAACTCTCTATCACCGTTGTTGACAGACGTCATTCCTCCTGAAGGTCAGCCCCTTCCTGTCCTTGCTCCTTCACCGACCGCGACGCCTCTCCTGGCGTAGAGCGCACAAGCGCATCCATGCTTTCAAATAAATGCGTTAGGGTGCATGCGTGTTTGTTTTCCTTGTCCCCGTCGTACGTCCCGTTTTCTGGCTTTCTCTGGGTGTATATGCCCATGCTCATGAGAATAGCATGTGCGGTCGGTTATACAGAGATACGGATAGTACTATCCCTGCGGAGACGTGTGCCCATGTGCCCGGATAACCACCTACCTTAATACATATGCACTGGCTTGCTACAGTATTGCATCGGTATATCAATAGGTATTTCCTTCAGTACATTTACGTAACACACAACGGACGGTGCATGGTCACGGACGCATTCGCATATGTTTACATTTATATATGTATATGTATGCATACATTTATATGCAACTATGCGTTTGGGCGTGAGTCAACCCTATAGAACGTGTGTAAAATGTTTACGCAGCGTTTATCCGTTTCCATATATGGAGTTTTGTGGGTCACATCGGAACCAGGCGTGATCCCCAGGTCTCCGGTGCCGCGACAGGTTGTGAAAGTGTGGATAGCATACGAGTCCAGAGGGGGCGGGCGTATCAGGCGGAATGGATACCAATAGGACTGAACTGAAACGTGGACGTTCTGGATTACCTCACACTTTTCAATCCATGAAAACATGAACATTTACTTTTTCTTAAAATTGGTTACTTAGGTCTGGGGCATCAGATGTTACTGTTGTTTGTCTTCTCACTTTCGGTGTTGTTCTGCTTTTGCGTTATTCCCTGTGCCCTTCCTGCCGTAGAGGTGCCTGCAGATGCATGGACAACGGCGCTTTCAGCGATTGTAGAAGGGAAGGCGATTGTTGTCAAGCAGTGGCGATATTATGCGCGACATGCTAGTCGGCCGCAAGCGCTGGATTCCTTGCTCCGTGCCATGACCAGTGCAACACAAGTTTTGGCGGACGTGGCAGCTGTGTGTCAGACATACCCGCATATTGCTGGAGCCAAGCCTCTGCAAAGAGCAACGCGACAACTGAAGCGAGCACTTAGCACGACGTGGGATCAGCTCAAAGAAAATCCACGCAACGCGGAGATTATAGAACAGATTCTCTCGACCAGTTTTTCGAGTATCTCGCGGCCAGTTAGGCAGCAAGCGGCAGCTGCAGCCGGCAGCGACGCAGATCCCGAACAAAGACTCAAAAGCGTCGTTGAAGGTGAGCAAAGACGCATGCACCACTAAGGCAAGAAAACAACCAGAGCACGACACCAATATGTGCCACATGTGGGACCCACGCAGAGTCCACAGCAGAGAAACGCACAGCCATACGAGTCTTTGCATCGACCCGTCACAGCAGCGGCATCAGGCGCAAATGTGTAGTGGGGGCGGGAACGAGGATGGAGAACGCCGGTTAATCCAACGTAATTCTCCTGGCTACGCCGTCGGTAGCGGGCAAGCATGCCAGGGTTGGAGTCACTGCAAGTGATACATGTAGCGATAAATGTGAAGCCATGTTTAGTGGACAAGGCAGTACTGAGCTGCGTAGTTCAGCAACAGGATAGAACATAGCCGCGGGTATCCCAGAGGAGCCATGTGACGGAATCGTTTCAGCTTGCCACAATTTGCAGTTATGAAAACGGATATTGCAACCCAGTCCGAGACACTAGGGGGAGCGAATATCCCCCCGTGTGTTTTCGCTCTCTGGTTCGGATGGATCAGTGCGGGTGTTCCGCTTGCTGTGTCTTCTCTATTTTCTGCGCATCAGCTGCGTCTCGGCCGTTGAGAAGGTTCGATCCCTTGAAGACGCTCGTTGTCGCCATTGCAGCGGACCCAGGCCTGATACAGCGTAGGTGTCTTTGGTGTGTATCTGCGGGCGTGTAAAGATGCCTAAGTGTGCGAAACCATCCCAAAGAGGCGATCGTGCGGAGGCCTGACGGCAAAGCGACGTCGATGGAGAAAGAACTGAAACAGACGAAAGGCGTCAGATTACACGCGTATGAATAAAAGGGGAATACATTTGTGTGCGGGCGGCAGTAGTGGTCTGCGCATGTATGTAAAAAGGAACACAAACAGGACGAATGAGAACAGGGGTAAACCGATTTGGTTAGGGAGGAGAGCACGCGACGATGCTGCTCCAGCAGGGGAGGAGACAAGGCTCACCTAGATTTCAAAAGGGTAGTCACAAAAGTGAAGCGTCAGGCAGGAAACGACCGTGCAAGCTGAAAGACAAACAACTAATTCCTACTGCGGAGGGAACGGTACCGACAAGGGACAAGTATGCGCACGGGAGGAGCACGTGTGAGAACGATGTTGGACAGGACAGGGAAGTGCGCCTGGGCGGATGTGAAACGCCAGAGCGACATCCGGAAAAGGTGAATAATGTGGCCGCGAGACACAGAACGTCTCGGAACTCTGCGACCATGAATGGGAAGGGAAAGACGTTACACTGGCGATGAACATGACGAGGCACGTGCACGGGTGAGACACCGGATGAAACAGTGGCTCCTGTAACCCGGCAGCGATAGGCAAGCGTAGTCCCAACACCAGCATGGCACTGTCTGTTGTGCTGACGACCATTTGCTTCATTTCGAACCCTGCGTGTTCTCAACTCCTGGTTGGCTTCGCCGGACGGCCAATCTACCCCCAAATGATGACAAGTATTCGTCCGTCGTCGTATCTATGATTTCCGCAGCTCCTACCAGCACTCCGGTTCCTGGGTCTCTAACGGAATACTTGCATAAATGCCTGCACGGTAAGTGAGTGCCTTGCGCTTTTCTGGGTCATATTTTAGACGGCTGTGTTTTCTGGTGTTACCTGCGCCTTCGTGAGCAGTCCGCCGTCGTTGTCTGAGTCTCTTGTCCCGCAGCCGCTATCGTTTCCATTTCTCTCCCGCGTCGCGTCAGTTAATTTTCGGTGCCATCGCTGCAGTTATTCTTTCTGCGTAGTTTACTTGTTGCTCTCTCGGGCCAACTCGGACCACACGCGATCATCATTTGTGTCACCTCTGGGTGTCTGACGTGTCCTGCCCCTGTCAAGGACGGTTGTTTCCCCTAGCTGCCGTCCCCGCCCGGTGTGGAGCCTCTCTGCATTTGGCTACTGAGCCGCCTGCTGTTCCTTTTTCTGGTTGGGCTTTTGGACTAGATGAATGCCACGCTGGGTTCACGATGTCAGCTCCTCTGCTTCGCATTCATCGAGTCATGTGTGTGTGTGTCGTCGAACCTATTCTCTCCCGTGTCGGTGCTACCATCGGCAGTGGCACAGAACCAGCAGAGATGTGTTCGAATTGTGTCCTTCCCCGAGTGTCTATGTGCCGGGGATCGACAGTCAGGCTGAGCCAAAGGCCTCCGCACGTCCGATGCGCATTCACCTACCGTTCGACATACGACATTGGAGTGAATGTACCATCGAGCAAAAAGATGTGATGATCTCTTGAAAGCGTAGTGGAGATGCGGTTTGCAACGGGGGACCAAGTGGCAGGGAGGGCATGCGTGTGAACAGCTCAGAACCCTCTGCATGCGCAACAAGCCGCGAACACAACGGGTTCCCGTGGAAAAGAAATGCTGTACGGGGGCAGCTGCGAGATGTGGTGAGGCACATGTGAGTGAGACGGCGTAGAAGTACTTGTGTGTCCCGACGATCTCCTGAAATTGGAGTCAAGTGCTGGAAAGGAATTCGAGAGACTGGAGAAGGGAAAACATATTGGAAGTGAGGTCTGGTTGGTGCACTACGAGGCTGGAACTCGCCAACGATGGGGGATACGAACTGCAGGACATAGCCGGAATGGGAAGTTCTCCGCCATCGCGTGGCGCTGTCGTAAAAAGTCCGTTTACTGTCGTCATGTCCTTCGGACGTATTGCTGCCGTGTGCACTCATGTTCACCCTGAGTCAACCTTGGTCCTCGGTGTCTCAAACGTCTAGCGGTCCCGTGTTTGTACTTCGTCCACGTACGCGGTTTGACGCGTCTCCCCCATACACCTTTTCTCTTGCCCATGGTGTCTTGTTTTCCTGCACGGGCACCTAGCTACCTGGTCATTCTCAGCGTTCCGATATCTTGCGCCGCTCTTATCATAGACGGACAGAAAGACGCGAAGGGCGCTCCAGACACAACAGATCACACGACCGTCGCACAGCGAAGCGCGAAACAACTTGCCACCCCAAAAGGACAACCGCTTGAAGGAAGGCACAAACGAAGTCACCCTGTGCAAGAAGAGGACGAAGACGAGTTCGAACAGCCGGAATACGCCGGCACGGACGACGGTAAGAGAGGCGGACACGGCGCATCACTTCGCTTGTATTGTGCTCGTTTGTTGTGCTGTCTTCCGCACCGTTGTTGTGCGAGAAAGATTCTCGTCACCGTCCCGAAACCAAGCTGCCACCAGCCGAGCAGCTCGTCCCCGAGTCTGTTTCGTTGACCCACTCCTTTCCACTTGTAGGTGCCTTTGTACCTTACTTGGAATCCGATTGCCCCTCTCCACATCTTGGGTGCCTTGATCTATGTTAGAGTGTTTGCACGTCTCCCCATAGCGTCTTTCACCGTCGCAACACGTGGCGTCTTTTATGTGTACACTCTGTCAAACGCCCACGCACTTTCGGAACAGCATAGACCTTCACCCACACGAATGCAGATAATGATTGCTTACCACGAGTTCGCGGGTTTAGTGACTGCGAGACCCACAAGATGAAGCAAAAGCAACACCAGCGAAGGACCAGTCACAAAAAGCTGAGATGCTGACCCACGAGAATCAAAAAAGAACACGTTTTGACAGTGCCGTAGATAACCCGTACTTGGTGTCACGATACCCATATGCCAACATCGCGCATAATGAGGAGTGATAGTACTATAACTCTGAAACGAAGGGATAGGTGGAAGCGGATATCGCAGTGGCTGATCCGCATTGGGCACGGCTTGGGATGCGCAACGGGCGCGCGACGAAGGATCGAGGAGAGAGTTCGTCTGTTATCTGGTGCATGCTGCGATTGGGATGTGTTTTTCTCCATCGGAGATTTTAGGCTTATTGGTGATGGAACTAGCTTTTGCCTTCGGTTTTGCGTGTTCGCTCAGGTGGCTTTTCGACTGGTGGGGCCAGTGGTCTGGAGAGTGCCTTCGCTAGTGATGGTGACCCAGGACATGCAGCCGAAATCGCAAGCGTGCCTGGAAGCACCGGATCTGAGCACAAACGCCTGTCACTTCTGCTCGACGTCAGCGCCTGGGGCGAACAAGGTGCGGGGAAGAAAGGGGGAGAAGGCCCCCAAGGATACAGCGACGACACAGCGAACGCAGACGCGCCTGTGGCTGGCCACGCGGCCGTCTCAGGCCTGTCGAGTGGTTCTCTGGTGTTATATCCCGAGACAGAGCTAGGGCCTCCGCCACCCAAAAAAGCACGAACGGCAACGCACAAGCAAGAGGGGGGGAAAGGGACACCCGCAAGTCCAAGCCACGGAGAACACGACATACCAATGGGTGCGGAAGAGGCGACAGCCGATGCTGAAAACGATTTAGGGTTTCCTGAGGATTGGCTTCTTCAGGCGTTGTTGGATCTGGAAGGCGACGACGGTGGTGCTCCGCTAGACGGTGAGTGGGCCGTGGCAGATCAGAAGATTACGCGCACAGTGTGCCTCACTCAGGCGGGTCGTGGGATGCACAAACGCGATGCCAGAGTAGGGTTGCCTGTGTAACTTATCTCGTGATGCGTTTGATGCCATGTACCGTGCATTTCCAAGTGTTGCCATTCACGTGCGGACCGCCGTGTTTCCCTGTGACAGTCCGCATGAGGGGGGATGATATTGAGTAGTGGAACTGGATTGGATGCGTCCCGGCGAAGCTCCGGAGTCCATGGAAAATTGGAGATGTGGTACTGTTCGCCTTTACCACGGCACAGGTGTAAGGTGTTTGCATCTACAACGTGGATGCAGTTTTTCGTTGCTTTTCCCGTACAATACCGTACCATTCGACATGAATATGTCTCTGCCGGACCATCCTCGAGCATTACCACTCGCCTCGGTTCACTGGTCACACGACCCCATATGCTTTCTTATTTCATTCCTGCTGACTCTTTGTACCCCTCATGGTCCTGCGCATTTATCCTTTCATCTATTATTGAGTACGTGGCGAAGTGCTCTCCGCGATCTCCATGCCTGCCGACATTTGAGCGCCAGCTCACTTTGGGTCGCCTATGTGTCTATCGGTCGGGCTCGTACGCGCCTCCTAAGCACCTCGGTACAGTTGTCAGATCGTTTTGCGGACCGTGCTGCCAATGTGACGGTTGTGTTGGGTACTGTCTGTGTCTACGGCAACGTGAATCTGCCTTTCTTTAAGCGTATGTGGGACTGTATGTGTCAATGTCAAAGGCAGCATCTATGATCATAACTCTACGAAAATCCGTCCACTGGTCTGTGTAGCCAACGCCTGATTTACCCGTATCGACTCACTCGCGTGTCTACGTGGCTATCTGCCATTCGCTCGGCACAGGTGTCATCCCACGCGCCTAGCTGTCACCGAACATATCCATGTATAAATTAAGTAGGCGGCCTGCTAGATCACCTGTCTTTCCATCGCATCCCCGCCTATGTTTAGGCCGAACACTCAACAAGACCACACTTGTATCTGTGTGGAGGATATGCGTGTTTTGATATGTTGCATCCGCTTTTGCGGATGTGAAGTCTAGCCAGCTGGAGTGCTTTTCTCTGTCTTTTTCGCTTGATTTTCCAAGTCCCGCCGTTGCCCCAAAGGGCGCAGCGAGCGGCTATCAACCGAAGGAGTTACGTATGAATGAGACGGCAAAACCCCCGTTTCGCAGTGTCTTCACTGTTGTCTGCGTTTGTGGTTCTCAAGTAGTTTTCTCTCATTTACCTTTGCGTTCTGCATGAATCTTCACATCCGCGCTGGTGCGTACTCTTAGAGTTCTCCGCTCGTTCTCCTTTCCAGCCCCAACAACACTGCGTAAGGTTTTTATGCAACGTGTGTCCATAACTATTGTGTTTTGCGGCAGCTGTTTCGTTCTCGTCGTTTACGGTTTGGGTTGTCCTGCGTTTTCACCATGTGTCGCTCTTCAGTATGGGCAGAGCCCCAAACAGGGCTTCCCTACGCTCCTCTGCCGGAGGCCAATCTCATCTTAGACAACCTGGTTTCACTGCTCGACGCCCAGGAAGATGAAGGTGAGATAGGGAGTCGAAACGATGATCGTTGTCGATTTCATTGCATGAGCGTAGGAGTCTGACATATGATGTGTGAGCGTTCGTATGTGTGTGCGTCGTGTGTACAACCGTCGAGACAGGTGCATTACTTGTTGCATTGCCCTTCTTCCTCAGTTGTGGAGATGTTCCATTTCTTGTGGAGATGGTCACCAGTTGCGGTGTTTGTCGCATTCGATGGCTTCTCTGGACAACGCCTCGGTGCTGCTCACATTGTTTGCCGTCATGTTCGTCTTACTCTGTGCAAGCTGTGGAGCAGTCGCAGCTGGTCGCATCCATCGTCTCTGGATGCTTCGCTTCCGTCCACTCCTTATCAGCCACTGCCTCCCCTTTCGCGGTCAGTGCGTATCAGCCGTCGGCTTTCATTTCCCATCGCACGATTCTTGTTTTCTTGCAAATGTGGAGGACGTTATTTTTGTTGTGTCGTTCTACGCGGTTTTTGTCCTCCTTCGACTTTCTTCTGATTCGATGCTTTGGTCACGTGGCTAATGCATTCCTGAAGCCGTAGTTTTGATTATTGTGCTTGCCTGTTGTCGCCATTTTCTTCCTCACGTTTCCTCCAGATGGCATGGCAGAGGGCGACGAAGATTCTCACGGGGCGGCAGAATGAGACCGATGTCAGGAGCCGAAGGGCACCCCATGGTTCATATACTGTCATCGCATGTAGCTGACCTCGCATTACGTCCAGCTGAGTCTTCTACGAACTTGCAAGTTCCGCCTCTTTCTTCGCGTCGCAACACAAGGACCTGATCATGCTTGCTTGGTTCAGGCCAGCGAGTCGGTGATGGAGGTGGTCTGTCAATGGGGACAGTAGACCCACCTCGACAGTCATGGCCACGATAATTCTTAGATGTGTGGGTTCTCCATTTCGTTCTGCTTGGTGGCACGGAGTGATTGGTTGGCGTACTGAGGTTGGTTATTCCTCATTTCCCTCGAACCAATTCTTGTTGATTGCGTCGTCATGAGGCGTCTCAAAGGTAGTCTTGGGACGCTCGAATCTCGAGTGAAGCTGCCGTTACAAAGCATTTTTTTGGTTGCCCCCTGGTAGCATCATATACATACGTATATATATATATATATACGTATATATATCTTCTTCAGTGTAACGGATATGAATGGGGCTGGGCATATTGGGCTGCAGCGATAACACATACAGAATAACCAGGAGCTGCTGAAATTGCGAGGCATCATAAACTCAACCGATGACACTGACAAGAATTCACAGATCAGATGACCTCTGACGTTCGTACTAGGCAGCCTTTGCTTTATCCAATGAGACTGATTACTATTCGGAAGAGTTCCAACGGAGACACGGGACGTTTGGCAGGCGAATGTCCGCTCTACTGGAATCTAATTTAGTGACGTGAAGAACAGCATAAGCAGGCCAGCTAACATGAGTGCGTTAACAGTTACTAGGTTGGTATCCTCGGAAAGTGAATGGTAATGAAATTCCGCAAAGCTGAGAAATATGATTTCCTCCTCTGCCGTTGCAGACACAGCAAGAGCTGACATTTTTCGCGGTGCGATGTGGAATGAAACACCAGGTGAATGTCGAGGAAAGGATTCATACTGTCATACAGCGAATTATCATCCAGAAATGGCATGTTACGTGAGCCCTGCGACCGAGAAACCCTATGTGTTACAGCCAGGTCTCAGACTCGGTACTCCAGGGGACGCCGGAGAGGGGCAAACGTTGGAGCCGCACCGCGCTTAGGTTCCCGACACACGTAATGTTTGGGGGCACGCAGCATTCTTGCAGCTGCCAACTACGGGGGAAAGCTGTAAATCAGAATGCATGTTCCCTGCGGAGTTGCCTTCGCCATCCATGTGGGATGCCGGCCCCTGGAGAACTCAGAACCCACGTACCTACTTGCGTGTTAGAGTGAGCCTCGTTCAATAGACACAATCGATCGAATGGCCACGGAGAGGACCACTAAGCAAAACTGTGTATGGGAACATTATCTCACTTCCCGAGCATTTTGGACACAGTTTATAGACCAGGTGCAACCGATCGGGATCTGTGCACGTTCCGTAGATCTTGGAAAATGGAGTAACGACCCAACACTCACTCTCGGAACACTTGGTGAGTGTTTGCTCACTGGGAATGTGTGCTACCATAAGAGGTTGGGGAGGCGAGCACACAGCGACATGAGGTCCAAGCCCGCACACCGCGTATGTTCCCGTTCCGGAAACAACGGCTACAATGTTACCTCTACTTGCTGTCCGCGTCTTTGTACGAATTTTGTCTTGCCTAGAGACATGAAGGCTATACTCGGATCCTGACGCGAAAAAGCTCCTTCCCCTAGCTTGCTTGCTAATCTCAAAATGCATCTGGCCTCTGGACCCTGTGTGCTAGACGCATGAAACAATCCCGAAACTCTCTGGTTGGCGGCCTTCTTGACTTTGAAGTGCATCTCTTCATGCCTTCATCAGCCTGTTGCCATCGTAAAGCTTTTGCCTCCTCTCGATCTTCTAGCTGTGAACATGTGTGCATACATGCGCGCATATATGTGCACAATAGTACACGTGCAGACCTACGGCACAGGGCCGAACACATGTTCACATTATACTGTATATATATATATATATGTTGATATGCCGATGGACAATCGTGACCGAAAGCGTTTCGATTGTCTGTTTGGTCGTGTTTTGCTGACCTGAGAGGAACCATTTGTATACCAAAGGTCAGCGACAGAGTCGGGCCGTGGGCGATGCCAGGACCGACTGAAAACACTTCGATCTCATACCACAAGTCAGTTACCCATACAGAACAGTATGGTGGGACTCTCGTTTCCCTCATCTTTTGGAGTCTCGCTCTGTGTCCGGTTTTTTCCGTGGTTCCTTCTTTTTTCCAATTTTGTCCTCAATCGGGCGCGGCGCCCCTGGCTGTGTGTCTCCGAAACTCCTTTCACCCCTGGCTGTGTGTCTCCGAAACTCCTTTCATTGCCTCATTTTGTCTTTATCTGCTGTATCTTCGTCACGCTGTCTCCATGTTCCCGTTGCCTGCCCTGGTTTCTTCTTAAACCGTGCCTGCAACTTTCCTTTAGTTCCTTATCCTCTGGCCTACGCCGGAACGCCGGCCAGAAACGCCAGAGTTTCTTGTGTGGTCCATGTAGTCATGCTGTATTTCCCCATGCCCACATCACACTGAACCAGATATGTGGGCATGTGACTGAATGTTCTGCATATATAAACGGCGCGACTGCATGGGTGCATGTGCTGCGTTTGCGAACATGTATGAGTGTTCGCGAACATACCGGATGGCGGGGTACGCAGACGCAGAAGAGGAGACAAAAATCGAAGGATATGCTGAAGCGTTTAGACCCTACTCCGCGGCAAGACACAAGGGACATAGGAAGAGAAGAGATGCATGAGGAACTGCGAGGATGGACCAGAAGCCTATGAAAATGAAACTCAGTGAATGTGCTACTTTGTGGCGAATTGCGGGTGCAACTATCGACAGGCGCGACAGTTTACTACATGCGAAAAAACTGGATATCCCGGAGAATCCGTCAGTGGTGCATTCCACGAACCGCATCAGTGTCTCATATACATCGTGTTGATTTATGATTGTTTCTGTTGGCCTTCGTTTCTGTCTCCCTGCATGTCCCTCC
This sequence comes from Neospora caninum Liverpool, assembly GCF_000208865.1. Classification (NCBI taxonomy): domain Eukaryota; phylum Apicomplexa; class Conoidasida; order Eucoccidiorida; family Sarcocystidae; genus Neospora; species Neospora caninum. Next base: position 5,118,580 of record NC_018390.1, read on the forward strand.
CGTCATACATCGTGTTGATTTATGATTGTTTCTGTTGGCCTTCGTTTCTGTCTCCCTGCATGTCCCTCCCGTCATACATCGTGTTGATTTATGATTGTTTCTGTTGGCCTTCGTTTCTGTCTCCCTGCATGTCCCTCCCGTCCTCCACTACTCATCACGCGACGAGGAACGAGCAGTCGACGGAGGAGAAGACCTCAAAGAAGCAAAGGAGATATATGCTACAAAACCTGATTCATGACGTCGTCCCCATCAACGCCATAGGCATTTTAAAAAAGTACATCAAATGGCATCAGCCAGCACGTCGACACCGACGAGATGAGATATCGCATACCACTCCATTGATGGATCCCCAACTACAACGCACAGAAAAACAAATATATGAGGAAAGAAAAGGAGAACCTGGGGGAGAAGTAGGGACTTGGAAGCAGCGAAAGACAGTCATAAAGGGCGAGGCACATGAATGTCGACAGTAGGCACAGACGGCGAAGGGCTGGTGGGCATGTCTTTGGTTTTCCGGACGAGTTGCGGCCGGACCCATCCCGTTTGCAATCTGGGTGAGTTCGAAAAAAAACGCACGAAGCAAAGACGGAAGGCAAAGGAATCAGGAAACGATTTTTCGACTTGTCACTGAAGGGGAATCGCGTCCACAACGAACAACGACTCAACTGCTTTTACCAGATGTTCAACGCGCTCCATGAGGCAACGGAACACAATTTTGAACAAATGGTGAATGAACCAGTGTTTTGCCGAGGCTGAAAAGACCTCCATGTCTCCAGCAAAAGTCTCAAAGAAAACGCAAATTAGATATGGACTGCAGACCGAAGAGTGAAACTATGAAAAGGTTGACTCTTCTCGTAATGCCCGATAGGAAGCGCTCGTTCACAACAGAGCTTTCTTTCAACATCATCGTATCTTCCTCACTAACATTCTATTGCTACTCTAAACCCCGTCACTAGCTGGGTACCCGTCAGACAATACTGCTACGCAGGAAGTACATGTGGACTGTGGGCGTCACGTTGTACTGCATTTGTGTAGTGATAGCCAGGATTATGTCTAAGGTGCTACAAAAAGCGCCGAAGCCGTCCCACAACTTCGACGGCCGACTTCTTCGAGACATGCGAGCAGGGTAGTGATCTTCTGATTGCTCAAATATGGCAAGGCATCTTCCGTCTTCGTTGCACTAGGTGGCTTGTTCAGTAGCTTCAGATGCCATAATCGCAGCATGGTGCTGCGTGAATGCCACCATCGGTGAACTTACCGATTTGGTCCCAACTCTGCGATTCTCTACCCATGCAACAATCACTTGTACCCAGAGTAACGGCCTTTTGGCATGGCGCCCCTTCAAAAACGATGAGCGGTTTAAAACCTCCCTCGATGGTCACTTTGGCTTCTGCATGACTATGAGCACGAATGTGATGCTACTGGGTCACACGAGTTGGTGAACGTTTTTTGCCTAAAAGCGGCCGTTCGCTAATCGCGGAAATCCTGATGGCTGCATCACACTGCGAATTCGGTACCTTTACTACACCAAAGCTAGTGATGTCCTCCGCTCAAAGGGACAACAAAGAAAATCCCGAGCAAACGCAAGCCCGCAAACACGTTTCTGGAATTTCCACAATGATGGGCCGTACAAACAACGTTTGACAAGGATACTACTGGAGATGAGTTTGACTTTCTTAGAGGACCGCCATTTGCTGTGCCATAAGGAAAGTGACACCACCATCGACGGACGTGGGGGCGACCAATATCGCCGTCGATATCAGCTCCTTTTGATATGACTCCCGCCCCGACACACACGTCTTTGTCTTTGATGCTTTCTTGCATAGCTCATTATCCCTGTGAGGGTCGCCGTCGGGTAGGTCTTTGCCTTCTTCGGTTCCCTTTTGACTGACACAATCTGGACTGCCGGCTTCACGGTTTTCTACGCTGCTCCATTCTTTTAGCTGCACACGTTTGGGATCATAGCTATTTTGCATGCCCGTTGACCTTAGTGAGGTCTCTCTTTCTGAAGACTCAACGTTCCGTTTGGTGGGATCCGTTTCCCGTGCGTCGTCTCCGCAGGTTGGGGTCATGAAAGAAGCCACGTAATCATTAGTACCGCCGTCGTCGTTCTCTTCCCTTGTGCACATCCGACTTCGTTTAACGGAGAGAGCTCTACTCTGTGTAGCTTCACTTGGAGACATGCTACCAAAATGAGACAGCAGAACAGGTACAGCAGTTGCTTCGGGGCTGACCGGGAAGACAGGAAGCCTACCTGTACCGTCGGTCGTGTCGCCAGCTTCTTGACGTATCCCAGTTCTTCCTTCACTTCCTTGTCTATCGCGTCTTTTGTTTTGCCCCGTCAGAGGTGTTGGCGATTCTCCCACCTCCGACACTACAACCATCTCTCCTGGACTGCCGCAATCACTGTCTGTCAGCTCGTCACTGCAGCTATCGTCACCGGTGCCGCCGGCAGGGCTGCCGGCTTCAGAGAAACTCGAATCCTCTTCCTCCATGGCAAGGCAAAACCCTAGGTGCCTGGAGGGGGGATGAGGAGCACGTGCAGCCCCTGGAGATTTATCGAATTCTTTCGTTAGACTCTGCCTCCTCTCAAGAAGTAGAACCCACGGGGAACGCTGGCAAGGCTCTTCATACACAGTACGAAACGCCAAGTCTGAAGCCCTCTTCATGCGTCCCTCTTCTCGTTGACTAGGTTTACCTCCTTCGTTGCCGGAGAACGAGCCGTGTGAAATCGGCGCCGGGGAGTGAGAAATCCCTACCGAATAGCGTGGGTCCGGAAATAACGGAGAGAGGAATCGCGAAGAAACTTCAATCGGGCACAGGCGAACTGCAGCCGCAAGTTCGGAACTGTGACTGTTTCTGATCGGCAATCCTAGAGACTTAAGCTGTAGGTATACCTGCAGCTCTTGATACGTCAAACGCAGCTGAGCCGCAACCCCAGGAGAAGGCATCTCTGCCTCTTCACAAGAAGTAAAAGTGCTTCCGTCTTCAAGTTTAATGTTGCGCTGCTCTCCGATCAATCTCTCTTCACCAGCTGGTATTCTTTCCACATTGTCTCCAGTCTGATCTGTGCATTCGTCCTGCGCGCCTCTCCATTTTGGTGTCCTTCGGTGGGGCGTCGGGACCACTGTGGCCTGTTCACCAGACGGGATGTATCCTGGTGTCTGGGGCGGTGAATGTCTGCCGCGTTTCGCGACAACTTTGCCTCCCAGATGAATTTGTCGATCACAGCCGCCGATTTCGTCATTTCCTGCTGTTTTGGCTCCTTGTCGAAAATGTTGCACTGAGTTACTCTGCTGAGATATGGGTGGAGGAAGACGCTGGACAAGAACGAGAAGAAGATCTACGGCGTTCAGTTGCTGGGCCGTCTGAGCGTCAAAAATGACTAACGGAGACCCCGCTGCATGCGGATGCTTTCCTGCGAGGAAGAAGAATGCCTCTTCCACAGTGAGGACTAACAGTGGCAATGCAGAATGAGCAGAGCAAGAGCAAGCGGGAGGAGCGGGGACCGTCGCCGGTTCCGACGCAGACAGGGGGGGAACGGGTGATGACTGCGGGGACGAAGCAAGTGCCAGGGCAGTGCTGGTGTTGTCACAACTTCCAGCAGCTTCACCAGGCATCGAGTTCGCAAGAGGAGGCATACGTAACTCGTAATTTTCCCTCACTGACTGGCGCAGTTGAGGACAAGGAGAATGAGAGACATGCACACCCGTGTTGCTCCATTGTTTGCCCTTAAAATAGAGTAGGACAACAACCCCCGCTGGACAATTAGTGGAGGCAGGAAGAGTCTTTGGCGCTAGCCAGAGGCCAAGGCCTGCGCTCTTCTTCTTTGACCCTCCTCCTTGGCGGTGAAGACGTTCTCCTTCTCGCCTGAGCTTCGCGTAGACCGCAGACAGCGGCACAGCCCATGTGGATCGGGAATGAGAAGGCGAGGACGAAGTGTAAGAAGAAGCGGAAGACGAACCAGACGAGCAGGTACACATAAAACTGTGTCTAGACATTTTGGTGCGGAAGACGCCTACGATTTCTACTTTGAAGAAAGGATGAAATGTGTCGAGCGTTCACGCAACGGGACTGGTAAGTTGTTTAACAGGCTCGGCTTCTTGAAACTAGCCGACAACAGCCGCCGACTTCTCCATCCACACACTATGCTTCCTATCTTCCTTCCTCAATAATTCCAAAGGCAGCCGAGCGCAGATGGATTTTTTTAAAGGTTTGCTTTTCTCGGTTCTGCAAAGAACAGCTGTCCTCGGGCCTCCTCTCGTTCCCCCAGACCCCAACCCGTGTCTCGAGTGCTAGTAAATACTCGCCAGGTGAGGTCCTGGCGAAGCGAAGAAAGTTGTTTGACACGTCCTTCTTCTTTCTCTCCCATCGCTTCCACCACTCCACACAGCGATGCAAGAGGCGAATCAGAAAAGAGGACCCGTTATCATGCCTGTGCGTCTTTTCGTTTCGAACAGGCTTCCAAACTTGGCCACGCCAAGCGCGCTGCATGCGTGGGCCAGCGCCGAGGGGAGACAGCTTCTTGTAGCAGCTTTGCCGTGAGGAATTCCACAGTGGTAATATGAGAGTGTGTCTGTCCCCATTTCGTATACCTTAGATACATCACACACTGAAATTTATCCTTCCAGAAAAGAGGGTATCCCTGTGCAGGTGGCGAGAACCCGCTTTCTTCTCCGAGCCGGCGGGATACACACCGAGACTTCGGCGGCGGCGCGTGGGCCCTGCTAGCAGCGTGGCATGTCGCTGCCATTCTGTCTCTGAGCAGTTGAGGAAGTCCTCCGTCGGTTTCTAAGATTTCCCTCGTGTTTAGTGTACGTACAGTCTGCATTTCGGCTTCGACGTGTCTCGTCGGAGTTGGTCGATCATCGGCAGTAGCTGTCCGCTACACTCATTGTATCTGTGTCCGCAGCTTCAGTTTCCACCACGCAAAACACGGTTGCGGCCGGTCAACACTTTGTCCTTGGATTGCCTGCTCTTGCACATTACTGACTTTTTGCTGTTTCGATGAGTTGGTGCGGTTTTAAGAGTAAGCATACCTTTCTCAGCTGTGCTCTCGAAGCTCGGCACGGCGCCAGCGAGAGTGGTGTGCTCCAGACAGGGGAGGGTCTGTCTCGTACGATTCGGTGGAGCAGAGAGCCTCGTTTCTGTATTTTTCCTCGGAAGGAATGCAAGGCAGGGGAAATGGAATCCCGTTCGAGTTTCGCTCGACATATGCCTGTTCTTGTGTGTTGCATGCGCTTTTAAGCTGGCTAGCCGCATGGTCGTCCCACAGGAAATGGCAATGTGTAACCTTTTTCCATCATGAGTCACTCCAGTCTGAACGCTTTCAAGCCTCGCTTTTCCTTTTCCAACAATCCAAAGCGGCTGCCTGTGTTTTGGCGCCTCCTGCTCAGCTTCTTAAGCACCTTCTTCCTCGCGTTGGTCTCCCGGTCTTCTTGCCGGAGGCTCCAGCGGGCGGCTCGCTTTCGAAGAGCGTCGCCCCTGCTTTCCCTGCTGGTCCTCGGGTTGGTTTTCGTCTCTAGAGAGACTGCAGGACTGAGCGTCTTTTCTTCTTCTGGCGTACTAGCACCGAGTGAATTTAACCAGCCGTCTGCAATCCTCATGACCAAGAGCGTCCGGCCCCTCACGAAACGCGCGTGCTGCAGTGTGTCTCGTCTTGCACTGGGTTCACTTTCGTCCCGAACATGCCCATGCACGTATGCGCCGATCCTTCCTTTTTCGCGGGAATCATGCAGATCCACCCTCGTCTTCTGCGCTTATCTGCACAGCGGCAAGTTTCCCGATGCAGGTTCTCGGAGTCCAAGAAAGGACTCCTTTTCTACGCTGAGCGAGAGGCGAATAGAAAGCGGCTCAGCGTTCGTAGCTCTCACACACGGGAGAACTACGAGATATTTGCTTCCCGGTTCTCCACGCTGTTCAAACGTGTCGTCTACCGCCTCGCGATCACTTTCGACCTTATCTCGCTCCGACCCGGACCCACCTAGACTGGAAACGACTGCCCACGCATCATACAGACAGGCAGAACACGGACGTCCCCCAGATAGACTCCAAAATCTGTCGGATGAATCTGTCGCTCTCCACGCGATCATGGCTTGCGGCGGTGTGGGGTCGCGGTTCGGAGGCGAAACTCCAAAGCAGTTTGTGCCGCTGTTTCGTGGACAAACAGCTGCTCAGATTTCGTTGGAAAAGCTCCGGAGACACCTGGCACGATCCGGAGCAGGCTGTCCCGAGGCATCCACACGCAGGCAGTTTCAACAGGAGACAGACGAGAGGGAGTTCCCGAAGGCAAAGAAGCGAGGGCAGAGCTTTCTTGTGGCAGTCGTTGATCGGGAGAGACGTGCAGCGGTGATGAAGAGGTCTACTAACGAAGAAGAGACAGAGAACTGCGAGGCACGCGGCAGGATGGCTGCAACAGGCGCAGGCAGCGAGGGTGGCGATCAATGCCTCGACGGTTTGAACGAGCATGATATTTCTCTCGGGCACGTCTCCACAAGAAGTAATCCGCTCCATGGGAGGGAAGGGCGCGATGATCACCGAAGGACGCCTGTTGAAGTTCTGTTCGCTCCCGTTGGTGCAGAGCGGTGGGAGTCGGTGTGGCATGGCGTCAAGTGTCTGTGCTATTCCCTGCTCGCCACGGAGAAAGGGAGAAAACTTCGAGAGATTTCAGCGCCGGTGCTGAGGAGCGATACCAACCCGAGTCTACGGGAAGGGCATGTTGGCAACGAGAAAGAATCCACACATGGCCAGTCGAGATCGAGATTCCGGTCGCTTTGTCGCGCCCTTAGTAGTTTGCCGCGCTACGTGGCATCCGCGTTCATGTCGAAGTTCCACTACGTCGTGCCGGGAGGCAGCCAGCTAGCTCCAGATACAACCCAGGTCGCTTGTAACAGTGCACGCATGAACGCAGGAGGACTGCAAACCGGATCCAAGGGAAATGTGAGCGAAGTAGCGACTGCCCAGGCCGACGAGGCAAGGCATTTGCTTCATCGCCTCGCGGCAATAAACTGCGACAAAGACCTCGTTATGATTCACGATGCTGCGAGGCCGTGCGTGAGAGAGGAGGACCTTGAAAATGTAACCTCAGATGCTGAGAAGTTTGGAGCTGCTCTTCTCGCTGTCCCGGCTGTCTCATCTATCAAAGTGGCAACCGCAGACCGGCATGGGCGCCTGTGCCCTGCTTCGCCGTGCTCAGGAGAGAAAAGCGTTACCCGGGGGAAAGACCCCACAGCAGCGGATCGAGACAAAGCCACTGGACACGAAGACTTCTTTGTCCAGCGAACGCTTCCGCGTCATCTGCTGTGGGAAGCCCAAACCCCACAGGTAAGGACACACATTTTCTGCGCACGTGAGGCTTATTATGAAGTGCCGACTGCTGTGTACTTTTCCTGGGCAAGACACCAACGCACAAGACATCACCATTCTTATGTCTGCCATCAGTAAAGTGTTCACAGCAGCATGCTGGTTACTACAGGAAATCTCAGGGCTTTGTGGCTGGCCCAATCTGTTTCTCGGTTTGGGGAGACGGGGTTTGCGCGAAAATAGATATTCCTCTAGAGGCCGACCAGAATCATGATAGATACGACGATTAGTGGGTCCCGATGTTTCACGCAGACTGTTGTCATCGTAATGTGGCCAGTCACCATTTCAGTCTCATGATGAAATGTCAAGTTGCCGTACGAAAGCCTCAGAAGGTAGCTAGTCCCTACGGAAGCGGACAAAAAATCTAACATCAGGAGACATATTCAGTATCCTCGCTACTACAATGTCTCTGGTTATTCGATTTGAGTCACACAGTTCTGAATCGCCGATCATTTGTATACGCATGACAGATTTTAGAATAGACGAATCTAATCTCGAGTAACACTGCGAGAAAATGATTTTGTGTTCACAAATTCACCAAGAAGGGACGCACTGTTGAGCACAGCCAAATGGTGGTTAAGGTACAGGAGGAGCAAGCTTGCAGACAGCGCTTTCTGGTTGACCACCGTGGTCTCGTTCTCAGGCGCCACATATCGTACTCTCCATCGTTTGATGATCTTTTACACGTGAGGTTCATAGTCAGGCTCGTATCGCATGTCCCAGTTGATGAACCTACGTGTACCTATCAGATCTGTGTGTACACAGGTCATTCGACTGGACCTTTTACTCAGCGGATATGACGCTTTTTGGACGCAACTGGCGACGAAAAGCCTCAGAAAGCAGCAGGAGTTGCGAAAGGCATCGTTGTGTCAGTCGCATGCGGCTGGCCATTGCACGCAACATAAGGTAACCACCGAGGAACAAGTCGCGGGAGGATCGAGCATTAGCGCGCTGTGCGAGATCTGTGACCCGCAGGAATCGCCTACGGAAATGCCTACTGTCACAGACGATACAGGGCTGCTCGAATTTCTGTGGAGCGACGAAAGAGCATTCGTTGCTCTTCCGGGTAATGACTCTTCCAAGCGTGACGTCCTCTCAACTGTCGCGGCAGGAGATACAAGAAGCGAAGCACGAGATACAAGAAGCGAGGAGGTAATTAAAGTGAAAGTGCGGAAGAGTGACTCAAGGAACATAAAGATTACACTGCCAATCGATTACACGCTCGCGCAGTTGATCCTTCATGAACAAAGCGAAGGAAGGCCTGCGCAGATCCAATAGTTCTATTTGCTTGTTTGAAGCAGCTTTTTGTGTATTTCAATTCGCATCACTCGAGGACTGTGTAACGGAGTTATAGTTATTTAAACGGAGTCACGCCAATGATGACACTCTTCTGTCAGGAGACTATCGGCTCCACCGTCTTGCTCCCTGGGTAACACACTACGCAGGCGTGCACTGATATCGGGCAATGTCGCGTATGACAACTGCAAGTGCAGGTGTCTGTAACACGTTGTCTGGTCGCATTTGTCCGGAGGCACATAACAGTCCATAACCACCCCTCAAAATGCTGGTCACGCTGGCAACAAAGGCCTTACTTGAAAGACAGGTCGTACGTCCTCCATCCCCGCACGGTTACCCTTCGCGCAGTTCCCACAAATATACGCGATGTTTAGTCACTAGTGTAGCACAAGGAAGAAGTTACTGTAAGGAGCTGCCTAGTAAAATAGACAGTCACGCCAAAGGCTTGCCCGAAGCTAACATAGCAGAAGAACAGCGGACTCGGGGTCCCCAGCGTACTGAGTGAATGTGGACACTGACATGAGAACGATAGTCGAGGTGGCAAATGCCATACTAACGCCACGGTTACTGAAAGGTGCAAGCTTGGAAAGTGCTGACTGCTCGTGTGAGAGCACTTTGAAGTTCACGCAGGAATCGAGTGAACTTGAACATGCCTTATCCGGTGGTGAAGTAGTTGTTCTCGAACGTGGCCGTTTGCCGGCCGTACCACATATTGCTCATAGAGATGTAAGAGTGCAGCGTTAGCGAGCTCTCTACAATCTGGATGGACCGGAATAGTTTAAGACAAAGGAAAGCGCTATGGCTTGAAACTGCTAGTGACGCGAAAATTGCTGTTTTCTACATTCCAGCATTTCTAGAAAATTATGCCACCGCGCCTCTGTGTCACTATTTGGCATGCGAGTCTACAGCAGTGACCTCCCCTCCCCCCAAGGATATATTCTGCCGTCTAGAGCACCACGGCGCGTTTGCACAGAAAGGCTCCGCAGTACAGTGAAGATTGAACTACGATGAGTATCTACAGCTATGGCGGTCACATTCCACAGCAGCACCCCTTCATGACAAAAAAGGACGACTACATCGACTCTATCCGTCCGTGTGATTGCACATGGGTAATACAGATAGCCGCTTCCGCCAGCATTACAATTGCCACGTTCTGCTCTCTGCAGACAACCTATTCATTTCAGACAGAAAATTAAGAAATTTACGGCTTCCGCTGTTTCTTGGGGAATGCAGGCTGGCACTGAGGGGGCACAATCCATAACGCGGCTGTGCTCGGTATGCTAGAGAATCCGGCCAGCCAGAAAAGTCTTGTTGCACACTATAGGCCTATCGGCGCGCAAAGACCACGTCGGAGTTCCATGGATCCATTAGGCTTTGACACAGCGGGGAGCGCACAACAAACATGAAACGTTCTTAACGTCTTGAATGTCCCGGGCATCGTGGCCAAAGTACAGATACATCAGTTTTGACGCATCCATTTAGTCGTACCGCTTCAGGGAAAGATTGACTCTGTAACTGCTTCTACTGGGGGAAGCATCAAACCCAAAATGCGATGTTGTCAAATAGTCACCCCTGTGAATCCTATCTACTGGCGTGGACTGCCACCCGACGTTCAACCACGCCGAGACGGTCAGCGGTCCTCGCTGACCCTCCGGTAAAAAAAGTGAGTAGGTCAACTCGTGATCAGAATTATACACGTCAGTGATGGGCTGCTGTACAGACACAACCACGGTAGCTGCAGCGTCAGCTCGGCTGGTGTCAGCCACTTGAATAGTCAAAAAGGAATTGGGAGGCAGTGACTCGGGGGGCGGAAGCAACTCGATTCTCCCACTGACATTCGTTGCACCAAGCACGGGCGAGACACACGTCACCGTGAACACGGAGACTGCCAAAATTGCCAGAGAGCACACAGAAGGCTTCATTTTCGCATCCGTACAGCACGTTTCAAAATCGGCACTTCCCAAAGCCACTTCTTCTTACCAGAAGCGCACAAAAGACTCAAAATACCTGCTTGGGAACCAGCCACCTGAACACCCGCTTACGCGTGCTTGAGTTCTAGGGTCTCATAACCCGGCTCTGGTGGGTAGTCCAAAGCAGGGACCAGTTGGGTTTTTCACAACAAGGAACTGATGATAAATAGCGGGCACACCCTTCCAGTTCTGCAGCGGTAAGAAATGATGCAAGAGACCGAAAAAAGGACGTCGTCAGCAACTGGCACACAATGTTAGGTAATGAGACGGCCGGTTGTTGGGAGTTGCCCGAACGTTGACGAGCGCTGTCGCTGCGGTAGCGCGCGGCTCAAGAGCCATCACTCCGGCCGGGTCGTTGGATAGCAGTCGCATGCGCGGGCCCATGCAGGAGGTGCTGTGTACCTACGAGAAATCTGTGATATTGCATGTTTTGTTTCTCCTAATTCGACGAGGATTTTTGTTGCGGAGACTCGGTGTCGGCCGACAATCCTAAGAAATCTCCGACTCAAAAGTGCCCCGTTAGTGCCGACCCGCAAAACCGGGAGGAGCGGACCGTGGAAAAGGAAGGACAGGATGAAATTGGGATCTGCTTCGACGTGAACTTACAGAAAGGGTACTTTGAAGCTAGGCTCGATAGTGCCCCTCCCTTCCTACGGTGCTGTAACGCAAAAATGCCCACAAACCCTGGCTTGGGTTCTTTTGGCGGCTCCTGGCCGACCTTTTTTCTTCTAGCGTAGTAAAGACTGACCGGGCTCAGGTGTTGTTCACCCTCTTCGCGTTCCGTCATCGCACTACCACTAGGGTTGTATAATCACACGCCTTGACGACAATCTTGTCCTGCGCCTAGTGTGGCTGTTGAGGTGTTTCGAAAGTAGTCAGTGATCCCAACCCTTCGTTTCTAGCGCAGCAGCAAGACGTCATCGTGTGTGCAAGTCCTGAAATCTTACTCGTTAGTAGTGCAGCAGAAGCTTCGTAGGAGCGAGCCACGCTGCGATAGAGTACCACTCCCAACCCTCTATACAACATTTTTATTGCGGGACTCAAGGAACGTTAGTGCAGCGGGGATCAGGGGCTCTTCAGTGTTTACAGCAACACACCTGGGGGGTCTCCCGGCGCGTTAACTTCGCAGTCTTAGGGTCCACGTCATTTGCACCACAGCATTAATCAGACACTAGCACAATGACTACAACGAAAATCAACTTGTCCCAAAAAAGAGGCCGCGTGACGTGGTGGCGAGCACTCGTTCACCGCACCGTCGATTGCAAGAAAAGGTGCACGGACGGGGGAATTCTGCGCTGACGAAAGCTTTGTGTTCAGATGCCTCACAGGCGAGACAACTCGTGAGGAGGAGCATGCTTTGGCGGCAACAGTCTTACAATCCAACCTACCTCCCGGAGATTAGGGAGCAACCCCATTTAGCACATCTGTGGGCCTGAAGTTACACTGGTTGTGTGGAGAGCCTCCAATAGTTGTGGGGAACGAGGCCAAACACCCGCTGCATCACCTCTCGGACTGGATGTTCGCCCGTTTTGAAGTAACCAGACACCAGTTTCAACATCTCTGGATCCCAGTTTCCCTACAAGAGTTGCAAAGGAACTTCTTCGTCAAGCCACTTATTCAAATCCTCAACACCACCATCACCCCCCCTCACCGCAATTGTCCTCGCACGCTGATACAGCATCTGCGCCCAGAGTGCTCTGGCCGAAACCGTATGGATGGTGTGTCGAATCCCACAGACCTGCCTCCGGCTACGTTGATAGTACACATTCATTCGCTCAGCGCGTCGCGAGTGGTGGATGCCTGAACCTACGGACTGTGAGCAGCATGGGCTGAAGTCAAAAATGCCCCAACTGCCGTAAGTTTTTGATGGCAATTTGTTGTCTCAAATGCGCCTATCTGCTGGAACTGGCTCGTGAAGCGAAATTCATTGTGTTCACTCACCAATGACCATGCCACATATATGGGAAAGAAGATGAGCAGCGCTAAGCACCGCCGTGCATCCGCAGAGTTAATGTCCCGATATATTGAATGGTCACGGAAAAACACTGGAGAGACTACATGGGGGACTCCAGCACGACGGTGGAAAGGTATGCAGGCAGGCCAAACTTTGTGGCCTTCCACATCCTGATCAACCACGGGTGGATTCTCCACGCCTTTTAAGATTTCCCAACGATCTGTTCAGCGTCCTTGGTCTCCAAGGTGCCTTTCCCAAGTTGCTGTTCCAGGAGTGACATCGAAGCGACGAGGCTTCGCTTCAGGCTCTCGGTTGCCTCTACGCGTTTCTCCAGCTGCCGCCGTAGCCTTTCCAGGACTTCATCCTCTGCCTGGAACGTGCGCAGCCTTGTCAGAATGTGCAGCAAATTTTTGTGAAGTTTCACAATTTTTCTCCATTTATTCGCCTGTCCCCCGTCTCCTCCTCCGCGTGCAAGCAGGTCTAAAAGCCCCAACGATTCCTTTACATAGATGCAATAGAGCCGCTTGAATTCATCTTTTAAATCCACTGGCTGCTGCCCTACCGGGGAATCCCCCCGGTCTCCATTCTCGACGCTACCCAACGCCGCTTCATTGTCGACGTACAAAATAGTATCTGAATCGAGGGCGGGTTCGTGATACGTTCCGCTGTATGTGGTCCCAAACGCAGTCCAAATGTCTTTCACCGGTTCTGGAGGAGGCCGGCCTCCCCACCTCCAAGCGTTCAACAGGCCTTCCCGTCTTCGCCGGCTAGCCTCATCCGCCGCATCTTCTTGATCGGACACGACACGAATCAAAGAGTCGGACCGTGTCGCTCCGTTCAGAGGGGCGTCTCCAGTCGAGACCCCGTCTGTAGTAGGATGCGGCACAGACCCAGGAGGGGCGCCATACTCCTGAAAGAAAAACGGTGGTGGCGGGAAACCGGAGGCGTACTGTTGCTGGTTCGCGGGAGTGTTAGCAGCCATGAAGCGGACTGACGGAAAGGAGGAGTTCGGATTTCTTGTCAGTTTCTTGAAGGCATATCTAATCTCCGGAGGTGGAGCAAACCAGTCGCCCAGCTTCGGCTCCACCCGCTGTAGCGGCACGGTCGGCAGAAACGGTCAACGGAACTCGAAAGCCCCTTTCCGCAGGCCTCCTTCCGCGCAGACTGTGTCACTGGAGTGCTAAACCGTAGAAGCGTTGCTGACGAGGGCAATCAGTCTTCGAACTCCCACAGAGAACAAAACCGGACGCAGTTGGGGACTGCATGTGATTGTCTCCGTTGTGTCTTCGACTTTGAGGGAGGTGTGCTGAACATGATGTGCTCAGAATCCCGTTGTCCAGGAAGAACACAACCAATGTGGAGTAAAAAACGACGCACGCCTGCAGCGAGCGCGAGGAATGGAAAACGTGTAGCGACGCGAAGTCTGCGTGTGCGACCGAGCTCGCGAAGCAGAGATTACGCCGTCTGGGCAAAGACAAGATCAGTGCAGCAGCGGCAGGAAGACACAGCTTGGCAGGCCAGAAAGAATTGCTTCAGCACAAACGTAGTGAGCAACGTTACCCCCCACTAGTTTGCAAAGCGGGAATCTTTCAGATTAATGTCCCATAGATGTCTTGCTCGATCTGCCAGTCCGTGCATTTGCATGCACACCCTGCTGCGGCAGCAGACTCTCCGGCGGAAAACAACGGGATAATTTTTGCTGCCGGTTTTTCCCGGCGTCAGAGCTGGTACACACTACGAAAGAGGGGTGAAACGCACTCCAAGAAGGCGTTTTGCTCTTTTGTGTGCCCAAGAGCACACCAACATCCATATTTTTCAATGCGGTTTTGGGGCCCCTCTAGCCCTTTGTCCCTGTGCCGACCAGCGCCGCTGGGACATAAACAAAGGTGACGGAGGGTTCTTAGTCCTCGGTAACCTGGGGAGGAGAGAGGGCTGGCACTAGACTACTCGCTTGTTTCTGTGCCGACATCCAGTGAACTGTAGTTCCCCGGACTTGTACCAACGCCTCCAGTCTGCCATAGGGACGAAAGCTTGGTCACTGCGGTCACATGTCAAACGACGGACAACATTTTTAGACGGCTTGAAAAGAGGTTGTGACAGTCCAGGTGCTGCTGTGAAGGGGAGTAGGATAAATGTGCTAGCATGCACTTGAGCCGGAGAGGAAGATGGCTGTGTGTCGTGCCTGAATAAAGAAATTCAACCATCAACTGTTCGGGGACCTCCCGGGAGCTGTACGGCTACACACCGCCACGCGTTCTTCTGGGTTCAAATACCAAGCAATACATTATCTCTGACATGAATGTATTACAACACTGTGCCTAGCCATGAGAGATGTGGCAAAGCAAAGAAGTCAAGAGCCTCCCTGATGCATTTGAGAAGCCTGAATGCTCACACCACCAAGGACGCGTTAATACGCTGCGTGCATGCATTCTTCATTGTGGGACGAAGAGAAGAAACTGTACGCTTCTGTGCTACTTGGCACTTTCCTGTCAAAACACAGAACACTCTACATAAAGCGAGCGGCAAATAGCGCGCCTCCCTCACGTCAGATAGTCCCATTAGGCACACGTGTCCGACGCTTCTTGACCGTGCTCGTTCGCCTCAAAATCCATAGGTAATATAACGCCAACCTAGGGACGATTATGCGTGAACAGTAACGAATGCTCATGGTGCTTTTGCGCTGTAGTTATAATCCGCGCCTGCACGGTGAATTCAGCACGGAAGCGGTGAGTGTCTATTGTGGATGTGCTTCACCCGGCACATCATGTTTGGCTTTGTAAAGCACACAAAGTATAAAACCAGTTGACGACCTGTAGAGTGCAGCGGGTCGAACACGCCTGCCAGATTTGTGGTGCTCCAGGCGACACGCGACAGCCTCGAGAGCGCTCTCCCCCGTTGAGAAATACCAAGGTGCACACTGTCTGTGTAGGGACGAGCCGCCATGGAATTTATCACGGAAACCTGCAGAAGATGTCAGCGTCGGGTCCGCCGGTAATCTGGAAGATATTCCGCGACGGGCGCTGAGCAACAGCGAGGTATAAAAAATCTCCGTTCGTTGCAGTGTGCGTATCCCACACCATACAAGCCGGTTCCACTTTTCACCACGCTGCGTCTTTCACGTTCGCTGCCGACTAACTGAAGCTCTGCACTGGGGAAGATTCTTTGGAAAGAGCCCTTAGAGAAAATAGGACATCGTAATAAACGGTATTGTCCACCGTTCGACGGAATGGAGTAAATGTCCGTCGTTGACAAACGAACGCATAACGGAACAGTGGAGGGCAAAGCGATCCACAAAAAAAGTTGGGGCTTTCGCATGAATCCCGGACCCGCTAAACACTTCGCAGCGATCGCTATCCTACACGGCATGTTTCTCCTGCAGTCCAAATGTTGACAGCACGCCGCTGTAGTCACTGGTGAGGGGTCTGAAGGCAGACGCAGAGAAGACCGTCAGAACGGAATGTGAATCCCAGAGGAAAGAGGTAAGACGTGGCATCCGCCCTGCCCTATCACAACGGCTTTGCCATGAGAACGCCTATGCCACGATGCCGTCGACGCTGATATAGCTCGAAACGCACAATGTTGCAAGAGGCACCGATAGGCTTGGGAGTGTTGCGTAGCAGTGCTATATTCTCTGCGCTTCTCCGTTCCAGGTGCGAAACGCGTCAAACCCAAAGAAGACATGCTTACACAAGTTCACGCCTTCTGAAGGACGCAGATACCGTACCATTAATGGAACGCCTCTGACGACTCTGCAACGCCACGCTACGGGCGGCCTTGTGCCTACCTCAATCCTTCGTCTTTAGCCACGTGTCACACATTCCTGAAGAATACCGAATGTAACGGGATGTGTTTCATACCGATTGCACCCTGAGCGAGACAAACTGTTTCGAGGCTCTTTTCAGGAAACACCTGACACTTACGCGCCCGACTGAGAAAGCAGCAGGTCGAAGCTTCCGGTTCCGAGAGAAACCTGCTTCCCCATGATGATACACTCGCTGACGCCTTTGACTGGGTCCGCCCGATGGTGGACGGCAGCCTCGAACAGGTGCTCGTTTGTCTCTTCGAAAGACGCCAGCATTAAAGTGGACGCGCGCATTTTTTGGATGCCGAAGCGGTTGATCCCAAGAACTTCTCCCCTGCAACGCCCGACAGCGCAGAGAGGGGAAACTTGAACACCGCATATAGTCTACCTTCTTCACTGCAAATCTGCCGCCGCGGTCCCTCGGAGAACCCCACCTATCGGGCTACTCGACGCGCCCTGAGAGAGAAATCTTGTAAGGAGTCGAGACCGGTAGCATCTCTGTCGCACGGAGCCTTAAGCTGAACGCAGCGACGCGGAAGTCTGCTCTCCTGGGGTCGGCCTCACAGAGGGTGCGCCGGAAAGACAAAATGAACTGGAAACTGGTGATACTGCTTCGCTTTCGTCTTTTCTAGCAACTCACCTGAATGTCATGACGTCACCGAGGAGTGTCATGTGGCGACAGTCGATATCCATCGAGTACGCGTCCATACACTTCCGGATTTCGCTGATAATCACGGCTCGCGCTGCTTCGATGCCAAGAATCTGTTAAACAAACAGAGGGACACCCCGTCCGTTGCAACAATTCATTTTGATGAAACAGCTGGAGCGAGCACTGGGGCACTCCAGATCAGGACACGAACTTCGGGGGTGGGATCCCGAACTTCTCAACGACCTAAAAGAGAGACTAGGGCGCTCGCTGTGCGAGCAATGTACTGTAAAGGAAAGTGGTGAACCACGTTTATCCGAAACGGGAGGCTAGTTTCCTCGACTTTGGTTTCCAAGCAAGGGTGACTGGGTCTGCTTATTCCAGCCTACAATGGATCCCTCGCACCGCATCTCTCCTTCAGATTCGACATGCCCTATCATGACGACGTAGCACGTGCGAACGGAAAGCTCAGTATCGCACGTTCTGAGGCAGCACATTGTGATGAAAGTGTTTTGCAGTAACGGTGTGCGAGGCACGACTCCCGTAAGCATTTCCCACTTGTTTGTCTGTTATTACCTGAGCAACTTCCATCACATGGTTCGAGGTAGCTTGGAGGGCCTTCACACCCTGAGTGCCCATGACATCTCGAAGTCCATAGCCTTCGACAGCGAGACCGTACACTGTCTTTTTAGTTTTGTCGGGTTGCTCGACGTGCTCGCACTTGATCACGCCTCTCTTGACATCTTTGTGGCCACATAGAACAATGTTCAGAAGGCCTGAGAGAAGCACAAATACGCACACGTGATCAGCCACAACGCAGGTGCGTGGTCGCAAGAGCCGCGCTGAATCTGCCTTCCTTTTGTCCGGAGGGCAAAGGCTGTTTCTGTTTTTCACTCAACGAAGCGAGTAGTGTCGGCGTTCAACTGGCGTTTCGTCTGCACAGGACAACCCTCCAGCGGCGCAGAACAGGAATATAAACCTTCGCTGCACACCGGGGGAAGCCGTTTGAACCAGGCAAGCGAGATACAGACTCACTCATATATCTACACTCGTGAGCGTATTATATAAATGCGCATAAGCACACACACGAGCCGTCGAACTGCATCGCAGGAGCACTCCCAGTGAGTACACGACTGTGTTTATATCTTCAGAGCGCAGTAACGCAGAAACCGGTGGTGACGAGCGAAGCTTGCTGTAAGCGGCCTTGCGGCTCCTGAAGAGAAGAACTCAACCCCTCTCACAGGCCTCGCAACCCACGGAGGGCGAGCGACAGGCACCGACATGGCGTGAAACAGCGACGGGAGCCCCTGCAGAGTCTGCATGCGTTCGCTTGCTCTTCGCCTCCCTCTCGGCCACGGCTCGCCACTGAACGGGCTGCAACGATCCTCGCTTGCCTTTCGGACGACACAGGACGTGGGGCGTAGGCAAGTGACCGGAGGCATAAATGAACCTCGGGTGGTGTGGTCCTACCAATTTTGAGCGCTTGCAGCTGAAAGAAGATCTGGTTTCCTCCAGGAGGCATTACGCGCACTTTCCACTCGTTGATAATTTCCACGGAGCTCTTCGTAATGCGAACTTTGTTGACGGCCGTCTGCCTGAGAATCGCTTCTTTGACCTGCGCACGCAAACGACAGGACCCGGCAACTCCCCGCGCAGCTTCCACACACAGAACGCGGCCGCGCTCAACCGACCAGCCTCGTGGCTCTGACACACCGGCGGAACCCGCGAGCAGTGGCGGGGTTGGTGCTCTGTGGAGGCGGGAGGACGCTCCACGCCACTCTCATAGTTGGGCAACAAAAGGCCAGACTGCATATCTCACGGATGTCGCGGGTCCATTCGCAGCGACGCTGGAATGCTGGAGCCGCCCCCCACGGGGCTCGGTCGCCCGCCAGAACCCGAAAGCTGAACATCCGGAGAGAGCGTCGCACGAACTCGACAGCCACTGCCCAGTGCTTGACGTGTCTCGTACGACCGGACAAACGCGTGGCTACCCCTCTGCGTTCGAGCTCGTAACGAGGTCCGCACGACCGACGAAGTGTGCGCCGTGCGGGAACAGAGCCGCGTGGTCGCGTGACGGTTCGACGGCCAACGCACACCCACGAACGCGTCACCAGGATACCCACCAGTGTAGAGGTGGCGTCGTCCTCTCACTGGTATCGTGACTGATTCTCAGCTGAGCGTGAAGCAAGCTCTCCGCATTATTCACACTCTCCGCGCGGGATGCCATCTGTACCTACACATTACCTATGCATCTGCACGCATATATATATATATATATATGTATTCGACTAATCGCATACCGAGTGTGGCTAGGATTCCGATTTTATGCAGGGACGTTTCCTAGACCTCTCGAGACGCGAGGAGGGTGCCTGTTTTTCCTGTCGGCAGCTTCGCGCTCGCAGCTCAGGCTCTGCTCTTACTGTGTTTGCGTTGATGTCGAGGAAGAGTTTCCGAATTGTGTGCTGGTCGAGCTTGACGACTAGCCACGCACCGTCGGGCGCATACACCTCTTTGATGTACGAGCAGCACTCCGACAGCAGCGTCTTCTCGATCCGATTCTTCACCATCACCGCATAATTGTAGTCTTCGTCGTTAACGAGCGGCACTACGATAATAGGAGTCTGAATCTTCTGTGCTGCGTTAATGATTTCCTTGATCCGGGGGACCCCGAGCGTCACGTTCATGGACGCCACGCCTGAGACACGACGCACACGAGAGTAAAGCAGCAGCCGGTGCACCGCGAAACAGGCTGCATGCAGACATGTAGGCCACCTTGGATGCGCACCCCCTATACACGCACGTACACGCAGCTTTGCCTTGTGCGGAGCCACGTTGGGGCCCGGTGCTCGCGTGGAGACGGGGGTTCTCTGCTTCCATTGCGTTGCGTGTCTCCGCGTGGCTTGCAACCTGCAGTGAGATAGGCGATCCCCCACAAGCACGCACCTGCACACCTACACGTATATATCTATAAATCGAGATACGATTGCCTACATATTTTATTACAGGGACATAGGAACACACCCACACATCAGCGAGGCTGTCCCCAGATCCCGAAAACGCGTCAGCGGCGGACAGACGAGGGCCGACGGTGGGGGCCCGTACAGGCCTGTGCATGCGTATCTGGAGACGTGGACGCACGGTTCACGTTCGCGGAGTCTCTCTCCGTCAACTCTGCGTTTTGTTCCCTCGGGTCGAGAGGTGTGCGTGTGTCGTCTCTGTACCGGCGTTGCTTCTGGTGCGGAAGAGTGTGTCCCCTCCGACGTTCCGGCTGTATGGGTCTGGGGTCTCGTCGAGAGTTTCGTGTCTGGTGTTCCCTTCCGCCATCGCGTCCGCTAGCTCTGCCAAACCTTCGCTCGGGTGGCGGTTCGGCTTTGCAGTCGACCCGCGCCTTCTTACCTGCAAAGTGGAAAGTCTTGAGCGTCATCTGCGTGCCTGGTTCGCCAATCGACTGGGCCCCCATCGCTCCGACAGCCTCGCCAGCCTCACTGATCGCCTTGACGTATTTCCGCCAGCTGCATCGCAGGAATTCGAGGATGTGTCTCACCGTCACCCACTGGTGTTTGCTGAATTTCCATTTCCTGTCGGGGAGACAAAGGGCGGTGTCCCCACTCGCGTTCCTCGGTCCAGGGTGAGATGTCGCATGCGCGTTCCCGCGAGCTGGCTCTCGGCAGGTTCGAGCACCCGGCAGAAGCTGTCCGCCTTGAGAGACGCCGCGCTCTGGCCCTTCGCTGCCGGCGACGAATCGACCTCCTGCCTCGCCCTCGGTTTTCACGGGGAGCGCGTGCTGACCGCCCTCGCCTTCGGGCACAATCCACTGCCGGCGTTCGATGCCGAAGCCTAGGTGTCTCCAACCAGCCAGCAGGCTCTCGTAGCTGTCTTCTGTCAGCCCCGGTTTCTCTCGGTCCCCTTCGCGATACTCTGCAACGTCTCCCGCTTTCCGCTCTAGCCAGGCCCAGAGCTCATCCTGGAAAAGCCGCACGCGCTCCGTGCCGCTCTGGTGCGTCGGCGCCTCCTCGAGGGCCACCTTTTGGTGCTCACACAGCGGGAGCGGCACCAGCTCGGCCGTATGGGTGAGGAGGTACGAACTCCACTTTAGAATTTCAAAGGGGAGAAGCGGCGCGTGCTGCTCCCGGATCGGCAACCACTCGTACACCGCGACGTGCGCCAGCAAATTCCCGCGAACCTGAGAAACGCAGAATCGGACGCGGCCAGGCAACAGTGAGGAGCGCAGGAAGGAGTCCACCCCCGGCAACGCACGCTTCACCAAAGTGTGAGGGAGAGGAAGGGACAGACACGGGGTCTCCAGACCGGAACGACAGAAGTCCGGTACGAAGCCTGAAACGCAGAATCAGAGAGCGGCGCTCCGGCGAAAACAGCGACACCGGAAAGCGATGGAGGCGTTGAAGACGCAACAACGTGTGAGCAACAGGGAGGTCAGGCGGAGTGTCGTCCGGCAACAGCGAGGGGAGAGATCCACGGCGCTGAGTCGAAACTGGGTGAGCAGGGAACCAAGAGGACGCCACGATGCTTTCCCGTGTGCCTTTTGGATTTTGAGCGCTTCCCGAAATCGGGTGTCTCTCCGCTTCTGTCCTCTGTCTGGGGCGTTTCCTCTCCCGAGTCCGCTCTCCGTTGGTACCTTTCTCGCGACTTGCTCAGACCCCGCTCCGTGTCTCGCGGGCTGTCTCACCTGCTGACAGAACCGACTGGTCGCAGCATTCCCACCCGCCCCCGTCTGCAGGAGGATCGCCAGTTTCTGTCGGTACGACCTCGGCAACTTCATAAGTTTGGCCCAGTCCTCGCGCGCGCGCTTCTCTTTCCCGCGGCCTCCCTCAGAGGCTCCGAGGCGCGAAAAAAACTCGTAGATGGCTCTCGGAGGCTCGACCTTGCCGCTGGCCTGTCGCTGCGAGGCTTCCACGAGTCGCAGGTCCATCTTCTCGTAGCGCTGGAGAAGCGTGGCTAACGCCTCGTCGCTCTCTGGAGGAAGAATCCTGTCGCGGGCGCTGCTTGGCCACGAAGGCGGCGCAAGCGGAAACGAGGAGCCCACCGAAGACGCAGGTGGGAGGAGATGGAGCGGTTTGATGTGAAGAAGCGAAGAAATGTGTTGAAAGACTTTGTCGAGGCACATGGACTGGTTTTTATCCTCCATCATCGCTGGGTTCAGTCCGTCATCTCCATACACGAACTGGACAATCTGGCCGTCGCTGGTCCGAACCGAATTGTCGTAGCGAATCGAGAGGTCTTCCAGAGCCTGCAGGACTCGACAGGAAATCAGGGGAAGGACGAAGATGGTCGGCAGAGCCTCTCGCGGTCGACCAGCCTCCAGATTGGCAAGCAAGGGAAAACGCGCACCAGCGTTGCCTTGCACGGCCGCTCGTCGGAACCAGTGTGAAGAGAAAAGGGACACGGACACGACGGACGCCAAACCACTGCCGGAGACGCTGACTCACGAGGAGGAAATGAAACTACGGTGTGAACAGCACTCCCCCACAAAACGACGGACAGTGTGGCCAGAAGGCATGCAGGCCCCAGCGGCCTGAGGCGCCGCCGCTGGTGCACGAGTGTCTTCGTTTTTCTGTGGCTCTTTCTAAGCTTTGGGCGTCCCTAGGTCGGGCCTCTGTCCCCCGCAGCGCGTACCTTCATCAACCGCCTCTGCATGTACCCTGTTTCCGCAGTCTTCACGGCAGTGTCGACTAGACCCTCGCGTCCGGACATCGTGTGGAAGAAGAATTCGTCGGGTTGGAGTCCCGAGTAGAACGAGTTGGCGACGAAGCCGCGCGACTTTGCATCTCTGCAGTTTAGAGGGAAGTGCGGGAGCGTTCGCGACACAAAGCCGTTCTGAATTCGCTGGCCGCTGACGTTCTGCTGACCCACACAGGCAATCATTTGCGCGATGTTGATCAGCGCGCCCTTCGCCCCCGAATTGAACATAATGAGGGGTTTGTTGAGCGGATGGAGAACGCGGTTGCAGGCCTTGCCAGCTTCGTTTCGCAGGTCATCCAAAATGGACTTGACACGGACTTCGAGCGTCTGCTCCAGCGTGCATCCAGGGTGAGGCTGGAGAGCGCCTTTCTTGTACATCTGGATCTCCTGAGCCACGAGGTTGTAGCCGTGGTTCAAAATGTCTTTCTTCGCCGCGAGAAGCGTCGGGCTTGGTGTCACGTCGTCGATCCCAATGGTCATGCCACGGTTCGCGAACCACCGCGCGGAGAGCTTGGCGATGCGGGTCATGCACGCAGCTGCTTGCGCGGGCGAGTTGTCGCGAATCAGGTGGAAAAACAGCCCGAACTTTGCGTCCTGAGAAGCAGCCGCACACGCCGCACAGCCACGTGAAGATCCACACAGACGAGGAACGCAAGTCGCCAGGCACACACCAACGAGGCGACCCTGGCGCCGGAGCGGGCTGCGCGGTCCCCCTCGGCGCGCCTCTGTCGCTCTCGGCTTTTCCGGCGCGGTGGCCCCAGCTTCCCAGGGCTCTGCCGCAATTTCGGGTGACAAATGGACGGGTCCAAACGGTCTCCCGCCGTCTCGAATGTGGTATTTTCTAGCGTCTTGAGCGTAGTTCAGAGGACGATACCGTCCAGTCCCGGAGGGGTGTGAGTTCGTATTTCTGTCACCAATCTGCCCCTGACAGCGAATTTTAGGTATTCCACGAAATCGATTTGCACTCCGAACCTGGAGCGTATACACCGCAGTGCACAACGCATACGGTCCCAGACGTGCCGCGCCATCCGTTTCTTTGTCTTGTCCGCATCTAGGCCCAGGCTGTGTGCGTGTGTGTGTGTCTGCACTCGAACGTGCTCGGCGTTGGAAGGTCGCCGGCGCGCGCCCCACGGACTTACTCCGAGGACTTTCTTTCCGATACACCCGGCGAGGAGCTCGGAGTGGCGGAAGATGACGTAGGCGTCGCTGGGGCACATGAACGGCGACTCGCCGGGGGGGATGCGCGCCGCAGCGAATTCCCGCTCCTTCAGTTGGAAGTTCACCATCACGAAGCTGTTCCCGTTCGGGCGGAGAAGAACGCCGATCACTTGCTTGCCAGTCCACAGTTCGACTGGCTTGAGGACGGTCGGCGGCGGCAGATCCACTTGGCTCAGGCCGTCGGTGAAGTACGAGCAGATGAGGCAGAATTGGTCGCGCGTGAGGAAGACGTCCTTGTGCGTCAGCATGTACGAGGAGGAGAGGAAGTCCTGCGTGGCTGCAATCAGGGGTTCGCCGTTCTTCGGCGTCACGAGGTTGTTGACGACTCCCATGAGGTACAGCGCCTCCGCGCGGGCTTCGTGCGTCTGCGGCAGATGCAGATTCATTTCGTCGCCGTCAAAGTCGGCGTTGTACGGCGAGCAGACGCACTCGTTGAACCGGAAGGTGCGCCAAGGCATCACGCGCGCGCGGTGCGCCATGATGCTCATTCTGTGCAGCGACGGCTGCCGATTGAAGAGGACCACGTCGCCGTTGCACAGGTGGCGCTCGACAACGTCGCCGATCTGCAGATTCTCGGCGACGTGCCGGCGATTCGCGTAGCGCAAACTGCACTTGCTCCCGTCCGCCTTGTTCACGTAGCACGCGCCGGGCCAGTCGCTGCATCCCTTGAGCACGGCGGCGCGGAGCACTTCGATGTTGACGCGGTTCACGCGCTCGGGAAAGGTAAGCCGCTTCGCAACCCACTCGGGCACTACCACCTCGTACACGTTCGCGTTCGGGTCCGGCGAGATCACCGTGCGCCCCGAGAAGTCCACGCGCTTCCCCGACAGGTTGCCGCGGAAACGGCCCTCTTTGCCCTTCAGCCGCTGGCAGATCCCCCGTCCCGGTTTGCTGATGTTCTTCGACGCGAGCAGCTGGGAGACTGCAGGCGCGTCCGCGTTGATCAGCCGCGTGCACTGGAGCTGCAGGAACTCCCAGATGCCCAGGAACTGGTTCGTGTGGAAACCCGCCTGGACGTGGCTGAGGAGGACATTGTTCAGCTCTGCAATGTCCGACAGCACGCAGGTCAAGTCGTCCTCCGTCGTGCCTTGCTCGCCGATCGTCACGGACGGCCGGATGCAGCTCGGCGGCACGAGAAGCCTCGACAGGAGCAGTTTCTCCGGCGACACAATGTCGAGGATCTCGCACTCGCTGGGCCGAATCCGCTCCAGGAGATTCTTCACGTACAGCGGATCGAGGTCGTC
Organism: Neospora caninum Liverpool; assembly: GCF_000208865.1. Classification (NCBI taxonomy): domain Eukaryota; phylum Apicomplexa; class Conoidasida; order Eucoccidiorida; family Sarcocystidae; genus Neospora; species Neospora caninum. Next base: position 5,143,772 of record NC_018390.1, read on the forward strand.
CTCGACGGTCAGGGCGCGGCCCTCCTTGAACTTCACCACGTGCCGAATCTTCATGAACTGGTCCAGACTTGGCTTCACCACGCGCTTCAAAACACCCTGCGGCGCCCCGCACTCAAAGCACTTGGACACCTTCTTGCAGGCCTCCACGGTGCGCTTGAACAGAAGGCGCTTGACGATCGGATCCGACTGGTGGCGGCGAATCCGCGACAGCAACTTCTCTTTCTGCTCCGGCGGCTGCAGCAACGCCGCGCACGTCTTGCAGATGCAGTACAAGATCTGGAGGACGTACTTGAAGTAGCCCACATGGTAAACTGGTGCTTGCAAATCCATGTACCCCCAGTGCCCAGTGCACTGGAGGAGCGTGTGGCCGCACGTTTGGCAGCGGCTGTCGCTCTTGTTCGGGCCTGGAGAGCAACAGAAAGACAGGACACGCGACATCCCATCCGACGCCCCCGAACCTGCGCGGACCCTGACCGAGCGAACGGCAGTCCTGACTCTCAAGCGTCTGAAAAGCGCACGCCCAGCCCTTGTGTGAGACATCCAGCCCGGCACCAGGAGAGACAGACGGGACCACGCACGGGAAAAAAAAGCTGCGCACATCGTGACCGACGCGTCGGCGTCGAAGCCGCGAACCCACAGCGAGCGGCGCGTTTCTCTGGAGTGTCGCCTTGGGGAAAACAGGCAAGCGCCACAAAAGACACGAAGGCTGGCGCGGCCGAGAGAGGACACTCGGGGCCGCGGTGCCAAGAAAAACGAATCTCGGCCCTTTCCTCGCTCTCTCCGTCGGCGGTGTCTAGGCCTATGTCTCGCTGAGCCTTCGTGGTAGCCGCCAAGATAGAGAAATCTACGGTTCCTTTTTCCTGACCAGCGGGCCTCGGGGAGCCACGCCGCTGGTAAGACGCTCCCTCTCAGCTACGCCGGTGCCTCCCGCCCGCTTACACCCCTCCCATGCAAATCGCCTCGCGGTTGACAGATAGCTGACCGTCTGTGATTTCCTTCGCGTGCCTCAGCTTACCCAGGCGGAGATCGAGCACCCCGTACGGATGCGGAGTGCTTGTCATGTTCACGTAGATTTCTCGGTTCTGAATCTCGACTTCACTGTATCTGCTGATTTCCTCTCCAGAGAGGACGTCGAACTGGACTGCATCCACAGACATGAGAGCGCCGCTCTTCCCGTCCACCATTTCCTTCCGCAAAAAACTCTGCCGTAGGGGCGCATTGTGCAGGAGATGTGCTGCCGTCAACGAGCCGGACGGAGAAGAGGAAGGGGTAGAAGACGAAGAGGAGGAAGACGAAGAGTAGGAAGACGAAGAGGAAGAAGACAAGGAAGAGGACGAAGACGAAGAGGAGGAGGAAGACGAGGAAGAGGACGAAGACGAGGAGGAAGAGGAGGAAGAGGAGGAAGAGGAAGAGTAGTCGGTCATGGTTACATCTGGAAAATGCTCGTCGGGCTCTGCTGGCAGGGGAGCGTCCTGTGGCCTTCGTGAGTTCCCTGCCTTTTCCGCCTTTCCACCCGCGTCGTTTCTCCTATCCTTTTCGCCCGGATCTCCGTCGTCTGCCGCCATGTTTGATGACGCTTGGCTTCCCTGTTGAGTTGTCGTCGCCCGGGTCCCCCCCCGAACTGAAGACCGTCAGTCTTTCGTCCCAGGCAAGCAATCGCGCTTGCGGGCCAAGCGCCGCCAGATAGGAAGAGCAACGAAAAAACCGAGCAGCGAAAGGAAAAAGGACTTTCTCAAACAGCGCACGGCCCCGAATCAAACTGGCCGCGTCTCTCGCCTCTTGTTTTCGCAACACGCATGCGCGCGGGGCGGCGCTCGGCCCCCGGAAGAGAGAAGAGGAGCCGGAGAAACTTAAAAAGGGGAAGGGAAGAAGAATGTCACCTTGGCGTGAAAGCCAGGCAGATAGCTCGAGTTTTTGCCCCTTTTTTTTCTGCGACTGGAGCTCCGAGGCCTTCCCGTTCGCTGTGTCTCTCCGCGCGAAAAGTGTCTCCCGCATGCATGGGCCGGCTGCGGCCAGCGAGAGCCAAGCCCCACAAAAAGGCCTCGCCCGAGAGACCTACGCAGGGGCCGTGACCGCTGTCTCTGGTGCCCGTCCGAGCGCTTTGGCTCTTCTTTTGTGAGGTCGAGCAGAAACGAGCGGGAAAATGGAGAAGAAAATTCTCTACTCGAGAAGACAGAAAGGGAAGCGCGCAGTCCTCCCCCCCCGCCCGCTGCGCACGTTGAGAGCAACGGGCGCCGCCGCACGAGCCACCCTGCTGCCGGGTCGTCTGTCTAGGCGCGCATCCTAAAAAATGCATCGAGTTGAGGCCTTTGCACAGCAAAACACAGATTAGGACAGGCTCGCGTTCTTCTGAAAGCTTCCGCTGTTTTGCGGAAAGTCTGGGCCCCAGACAGCTCTTTTCCGTGCTGCGGAGACACCGGAACTCCGGCGGGAAAGTGCCCATCGAGCACACTTTCCTCAGCTAGCCCAGCCTTTTCCCTCGCGGTCGCGCAGCCGACACACGCGCGCTTTTGAAAACAAGCGACGACGAAACAGAGAGAGAGGTGCGTGCGGCTGCAGAGAGATAGGTCCAGCTATCTACATGCAGCAATCTACCGGTGTGTGCCTCAATATGATCCGTGCACAGCTATCTACCGAAATTTATAACGCTTTGGCGACGCACGGAATACGTATATATATATATATAAGCATAGATGACATATATAGATGTATATATGGTTGTGTGTACAGATGAAGTTGAATACGGTTAGTCTGTCAAGTACGCTAATATGGGACGCCGAAACGAAGGGACATTCCGGAGGGTGCAAAGCGGGAGGCCGCGCCAGTCTGTAGTAGCGACGCGAAGGCGTTTCCCCCGAAATGGGATGCAGCTGTAGAAAAGGGAGGAGCCCGAAGAGACTTGGACCGCCTCCCTGGAGCGTTCTCGCCACCGTGGGGAAGAAGGACTGACAGGAGGCGCAGTGACACATCGAACCAGAGAGAGGACGAGCGCACCTAGACAACCCCCAGGGCGCGCTGACGGCGAGCAAGACAGGAAGAGCGCAGCCCAGACAGGAGACAGAGAGCGAGGGCATGAGCGAAGGCGCGAGAAAATGAGAGAAGTGTTATGTTTCTCCCCGTGGCCGAACGCTTGAGGGCGCCGAGAGGAGACGCACGGGATCAGGAAAGGCGGGGTGCGAAAGTGAGACCGCTGGAAGGGCCGTCTCTTCGTGGCGGCCTCGCGACAGGCGCGGGGGGCATGCGGCTCCTGCGGTTCGAGGAGGAGTCCGAAAGGTTTGAGTAGAAATCAACAACGTCGCTCCTTTGGGGACGAGGAAATCCCGCGGGAAAAGGTTCAACACACTTCCCAGAAGACAGGAAACGCGCCCCACAGAAAGTGCGGCGGGCAACACAGACAGCCGCTGTGCGCTCGTGAGGCTGCGCTCACTGTCTCTCCGTTTGGGGTGAAGGTGTGCTGGGGCAATCTCTGTTCGTTGGGTCTGCCTCGCTGATCCCTTCCTTTGATTTCCTTCCCCCCCGAAAATACCGTCTCGTGATGCAGAGAGAATTCGGACGGAACTTTTGGCGAAGAGAGATCTTTGCTCACCGCGCTTCCCAAGTTGACGCTCTTACCCGCCGGAGTGCTCCCCGTCCAATTTGCGTTCGCGGCTTCTCCAGCGTCGTCTGTTTCTTCTGGACTGCCGTCCCGCAACTTTTTTCTTTTTTCCCGCGTTCTGTCTGGCCCGGTTTCCCCTTCTCTCGCCGCAGCAACTTCCGTAGGCTAAAATCAATGCTTTTTCGCGGAGAGACGCCGGCTGCCTCGTGTTCCACAGCGCCCCGCGCTTTTTCCTCGGTGTCTCCGCTGTCTCCTCTCTTCTTGTCTCTCCTGGAGCTCCTCCGTCTTTTTCGCGGCTCTTGAGTCGCTTGCGCCTTTTTCTGTCGCGTCTCCTCCCTTTCGTCTCCTCGTTTGTCCGTTCTCTCGTGCCCGCCGGTGCTCCCCGAGACGCGCCCGTCTGACCTTACCGCACCGCCGCTTCGCCGCCTCACCGCCTGTTGGATCGCGACGCTTCGCGCGCTCCTCCAGTTTTCGCGTGTCCCCGTTCTTCCACTTGAGGAGACGCTGCGAAGGACGCGGCCAGCGAGAGAGCAGTAGCCCGAGGCGAGCAGTCAGAGACGGCCGAGCTCCGGAGAACACGGACACCTGCGAAGAATGCCGGGACACGACAGTGACGGGCACAAAAGAAGACTTGAGGAAGGCGAAACGTAAAGGCGGCGTTGGAGAGGAGGGAAGCAGCGTGGAGAAACGGGCGAGAGGAGACAAGAAGGAGGCTGCCACGAAGGGCGAGGGGAGGGAGAGGCGTCGGCTAGGTCGCGGCGAAGACCACGACGGAGAGCGACGGCCGCTGGCAGAAGAAATCCGAGCGAAAGCGGAACGAACGAATATGGGGTGCGCCGACGAAACGAAGAGCGCCTTATGAAATGAAAAGGAGAGCAAGAAGAGCCACGGGTTGCCTCAGGGTGAACATCGAGGGCGTCTCTTCGGGACTCGTTTGCGCGTCGCCACCGCTTGATCTTCGGGAGGCCTCTCCATCGCCTGTCTCCGTGGGCCCTCCGTTTTGTTCCCACAGGATGATGGCCGAGACTTCTGCTGCGCAGTAACACGGAAAAGCTCTCAGATTCGAGGAACGCCGTTTCGAGGAATCCCGCGAACATCATGGAGGCTCAGAGAGACGCCGGCTGTGGGGACCAGTCCCCCCAAGAGACACACCGAGAGAAGGCGCGCGTGGGACGAGGAGAAAACGCGAGACGCAGCAACCATCCGAGAGCAAGGTGGACGCGTTCTTTCGAAAAGGAACAAAGACCAACTTCAGGGTCCACACTCCGAGACAGATGTCCGCCTCGACGCAGGCGTCCGCCGACAGCGGCTCAGGAGCCCTCCCAAACCGTGCCTTTCCGTCCTACCGACCCTCTCTCTTCGTCGGCTCCTGTCTCGTCATCTCCTTCCACACTGGGGAGTCAAACTGGCGGCAGTCCTTCTGCAGACCCAGCCGCCTTTTGGACACAGAGTCCACCTGTCCGGATCGTTTCGCCGAACTCTCGGGAGAGGAGCGGGCGTGAAGGCGGCGCTTTGGAGGGGGGGCGTACACTGGAAGAGAAGCCAGCTGGCGAGAACGTGGAGCGGGCCGGAGATCGGGCACACGCTGCAGCAGTGGGCCGTCCCTCCCCAGGGGAGACTGTGGACTGTCCGGCTTCAGACGAGTCGCCGGCGGCAGGCGCAGATGCAGCTGAGTCGGCGTGCGGTCTGAGACAGGCGAGAAACCGGCGGGAGGGAAACGACGGGACGGCGGAAGAGAGCGGACCGCGCAAGGGGGGTTGCGAGAATTCGAGGCCACACACAGACGACCAAGACGAAAGAGGCCACCACGAAGGCGTGGAAGCAGCGACACGTGCATCTGCCGAACGGCACACACGCGGCGAGCGGCCGGCAAGCTCTTGGCCCACCCAGCGGAGAGGGGAAAGGGTGGAGCGCGGCCTGGAAGGGAGAAATCATGGCAGTCGCGTACGAGAACGCGGAGTGGTGTTTTCAACTTCCTCCTCGCCTTCGTCGTGTAACACCTCGCTTTCTGGCGCATCTCCGTCGGCCGCACCCTCCCCTCGGGAGTGCGCGCTGCCTCCGTCCGCTTGTCCTGACTCTTTCCCGGCTTCTTTATCCGTTTGTGACTCGGCTCCCTGCTCCAGTCCCGTCTCCGTCAGTGCGTCGTCGGACGTTTCCGGTCCTCACCCCGATGCAGGCGCTCGCCCCGATGCAGACGCAAAGCAGCCGCCAGACCGAGATACGGAAGATCGTCGCCCCGCAGAGCTGTCCGGCGGGCCCCAGGGAGGGGTGAGGCCACCGGGGGGACGAGCGCCGAAGCAAACAGGATGTTCCAACGAGGAGGAACGGCTGCCTGCTCAAGCGCCGATCCGCATGGACACGGACTCGAGCGTGGAACCGAACGCGGTCGACTGCTCTGCCTTGCCTTTTGCGTCGCCGTGTCCCTCGGATCCCGCGCCTCTTCCGCATGCGTATCCGCCGTCTCGCTCTTCCAACTCTCCGGCCGCGTACTCCTTCATCCCGCACTCCTTGTGTGAGTCTTCGTCTGGTCCTCTGTCGGTTGCTGCCTCCGTCACTGCCTCCTCTCCTGGTGCGTCGCGGGCCTCCTCGCCCTGCCTGGCTTCGTCAGGCTCGCCGGCGCCCGCGGCGCAGCCTATCCCGCCGCCCTCGTCTCCTGCACGGTCGCCGCCCTCCGCGCCTCCCCTGCCGGCGATTCCCGCGTGGATTCGGGTGTACTTCGACCCTTTCGTTCGCGGCCCGTCGTTGCCCCACTGTCTCCGTTGTGCGCGTGCGACTGCCGCAGCTGCGCCTGCTTCGGAGGCGAAACCAAACGGAGGCGACACTGCACTCAGCAGCCCCTGCTGCTGCGGTCTTCCGAGGCAGCCGCCCGCGCTGTGTCGCCCGGCTCCTGACGCAGAATCTCCGTCGGCAGCCCCGTCGTCGTTGGCCGTGCCGGGCTCTTCTTCCCCGGCTGCCGTCTGCGCGTCGCGCGCCTTCTCTGCGTCGCCGTGTCCCTCTGGGGCTTCAGCGGTCGCCTGCGCTGCGTCGGCGCCTCGCCCTTCGCCGCCTCACGCCACTCCTTCCGCCCGCGCTTCGACGCTCCCATTTCCGTTGCTGGCCACCCAGCTGTGTGCGCGGAGCCTGTTGGCTGTCATTTCAAGCGACGACCTGCGCCTGGCGCGCTGGAAGCAGATGCTGAGCAACCTGCAGTTCGGCGTCCGGGCCTTCTTGAACGCCCCTGAAGTGATCTACTGTCGAGGCGTAACTCGCGGAGCTCAGGCGCGTCTCCTAGGGCTCGCCGTAAACATGCTGCCGGTGTGGATGTACCTCGCAGTGCAGCCGGGTAGCCACTTGGACGCAGCCGGAGGCACCGGCGAAGAGAAGCATGGCAGGCGGAGCGCGGCGGCCGACAGGGGCCGGGAGAGCCCGAATGTGCTGAGCTCGAATCCCCCCCGAGGACACGCGGAGGAGGGGACGACTAAGACTCCCCTGGACCGGTCTTCGTGCAGGCTCCCGGCCGATACTGCACTCCGCTCTGCCGTCAACCCGAGGCACGGCAGAAAAGAGCGTCAAAACGCGAGCGGAAACGGCGACGTAAATGAAGGCGCCCCAAAGGGCGTGGGGGGCCGCAGCCGTCGAAGGCCGGAACACTGCGGAGGACAGGAACCGCCAAGACAGCCCGGTGAAGACGATCGCCGACATCCGACGCGTCCGGATGCTGAGCCCGCGCCGACGGCGAGGGCCGGGGAAAGGCCCGTTGACGAGGTGGGGGCGCAAGAGCCGAGAAAACGGAGCCGAGCAGACGAGTCGCCGAGCGCGAAGCGTCGGGTACTGCGGAAGCGCAGGACAGTCGGGGAAGATGTGGAAGAGAGCGAGAGGTCCCGTGCGGGGGTGCTGGGCAGTTCGAGTCCAGCAAGCAACGGAGCGAGCGTCGGGGACTGGGAGCGGAATATGAAGAAAGAAGAGTCTGAGGTGCCGGCGTTGTCGCCTCGCTTGTCGCCGGATGGCGCGGAGGCCGTCTTGGAGACGCCTTCAGGCAAGAGCGAGACTGAGACGTGTGAAGGGGGAACGGCAAGCAACCGGCAGGGTCGCGAGACCGCCGTGGAACATGAAGCGGCTTGCGAGGCTGGTGCTGGAGACAAGGACAGCGAGGGCGGCGCCCTCGAGCCGACAAGAGGCACGGGAGGAACGCACACGCGCATATTACGGATGCTGGAGTCTCGCGCTGGCCCTCACTCCGACTTCGCCTCTACCCAAGGCACCGGGGATGCAGCAGCGGCGCGGCCGGCATTCTCAGAGGGCGCCGGACAGGAGACACCCGGGAAGCTCCACACAGAGACAAAGACAGCGTGGTGCGGTGGGTCGGAAAACGTATCGAGAGTCTCACACAGGCTTGCAGACATCAAGCCGTCGTGGTGTGCGTGTCCGTCCTTTTCGACTTCCCCTCGGGCTTCTAGATGTCACTCGCCTCCCTGTGCCTGCTGCAAATCGGCCGAGTCCTTTTCGTCTTTGGCGGCGTCGCCTCTGTCGACGCGCTGTTCAGCTGCTTTGTCAGTCTCTGCTTCATCTTCTTCCCCATCTTCGGCTGCGGCTTCCTATGCCTCCTCGTCTTCTTCTCCCTCCTCATCTTCTTCCTCGTCTTCTTCTTCATCGGCTTCTTCTCCCTCCTCTTCTTCTCCCTCGTCATCTTCGGCTTCGTCTCCGTCGGCTCTCGGTTGTCGTGGGGGGAAGGCAGAAGCGGGCGCCGAAGAGGACCCAGAGGCGCCCCTTGTTGCGGCCGCCGGTTCACTGTCGTCGTCACATCTGTCAAGGGCGCGTGAAGGAAAGGTGCGGGGCGGGGCTTCCGCGCACTCTGAGACAGGCCTGAGAGAGGCGACGCACTCCGAGCTGAGCTCGACTGAGAGAGCCCGACAAGCACCCAGGGAGGCTGAGCCGACAGCTGCGCCTTCGAGGCCGTGCGCCCAAGAGCCTACCGACTACAGGCGCCGGACGCGACAGGGTAGAGCGACGTTGCGCGTGCCGGCTGAGCTGCTCGCCCATTCAGCCTCCGAGGGAGACGGGCGCAGCGGGGAGAGCAAGGCCCCAGGCGGCGCGAAGAGGCCGGCACGCCAGGGCGAGCTTAAACGCCCGCGCGAAGCAGAAATGGGGACGGACACAGGGAGAGTGGGCGACGGCGCGTTGTGGGTGGTCTCGGGAAGCGACAGGCCTGGCGCTGAACACGGGTGTAAGCGCGAAAAAGTTGAAGAAGCGCAGACACAGAGAGACAGACCCAACGACGAGAAACGTGGAGAAGAGCGGCCCGAGGGGCGCGACGGGGAGATCAACGTTGAAGCAGAAGAAATGCAGGACAGCGGACGATCCGTTGGAGTGAAACGCGAAGCCAGAGACCGAGAAGGACAGGGTCGGAGCACACGTCTGAGCAGGGGAAACGGAAAATGTGGAACCTTTTCCACGCAAGAGAGAGAGGGAGGTGGACTCGAGGGGAGACGCCAGCAAAGCCGCGACGCGACTGTCAGGAACCCCGCGACTGAAGACGGCAAAGTTCGTTTTCTGAAAAACCCACATGTGCGTGAAACAGAGACCCACGCGTCGCTCTCTGTAGAGGCCCTGGCTTCGCCAAACACGTCGCCAGGTGAAGAACGCCCAGGCCACCCGTGCAGCGACTCGAGCTCGGCGACACCCGCGGAAGTCGCCACGGTGTCTGCCGCGTCGCGTGCACGCTGCAGCACAGCCGGCGCCTTGCCTGCGTTCGCGTCTGTTGAGGAGGCCAAGTCTCAGGTCCCCGCGGGCGTAGACGGGGTCGACGAAGGCGACACGGACTGGGTTCGTGGCCGCGAAAGAGGCGAGGCGATCGCCCAGCCCGCTTCGCAGTCAGGCGCACTGGGGGCGACAGGCGATGTTGGCGGCTGTGGCGCGGCTTCGCCTCACAAGAAAGGGGGAGACGAAAGGGGAGAAGAAAGCAGGAGAGGGCGAGATGAAGAGCACAAGGCGAACGCGGGAGGAACCGTCGTGGAGCGCGGCTCGATCCGCATGGAACTGCAAGCCGAAAGAAGGGTAACGAGAGCGGGCCTGAGAAACAAGCGGGCATGCGAAGGGGGGGGCGGCTCGACGCATGCACCGGAGACAACGAATGCGAGACCGGAAGGTCGCGTCGGTCGCCGTGGCTGTCCTGAGCGAACTCGCGAGGCCGAGGGAGCAAATGGCCCCCGGTCAGAACCTCGGATGTCGTGTCGGCGACTTCTGCGGGAACAGCCCTACGCCGCCACTCAGTTGTCTGGCGCGACGTTGGCGTCTCCCTTTCATTCGTTTTCTTCGCTCCCTTCGCACGCTCCGCCTCTCTGCGCGGCAGGGGCTGCGCCGGCTGCCTCGCCCGCCTCAGATCCGGAAGAGCGTCTCGAGCACCTCCTGCTCTTTTACCGCCGATGGCTGGGCGACCGGCGGTCGGGGAATCCCGCGAGAGAGGCCTTGCTGCAACACGCGGAACTGCTGCTCCCAGACGCCTTTCTGTTTGGCCTGTTTCGCCTCCTCGCGCATCTCGCGGCTCTCGAGCCTACAGTTCGCCCTGAGACGGAGAATGGGGGGATGGCGCTGCAGGCCGCGGAGACCAAATGGGCGAGAGAAGGAAGCACCCCGGGCCTCAAGCGCGAGCGCGACCCATACGAGGAGAAAAGAAGCCAACATGTAGGAGACTCCGGGGGGAACCGGCGGTCGCGACCGCGGCCTCGAACAGAGAACCGGACTGTGAAAGCTGCGGCGAAGCGAGACGGACACGCGGCGGAGGGTTCGCGACTGGCGAGCTGCCTGCAGGCCTCGTCCCATGCCGGCTCACCGTCAACTTCGTGGCGACTCTGTGGCGTCGCGAAGGTGGCGTCTGAGGTCGCGGTGGGGACGGAGGCACTCTGTCGGCTGGTCTTAGAAGGTGCGGAGCGGAAAGCGGTGGAACAGAAGCGAGCGCTGGGCTACCACCTTCGAGGAACTGCGGCAAACGGCGCTAGTGCAGCGGGACCCGGCGGAAGTCTGCAGATGACTCCCGGGAATTCAGGCTCCGCGACGGCGTTTCCGCCCCTGCCTCTGGTGAAGAAAGCAGCGTCGAAGCCTCCGCAAGCTTTGGGCGATCGCCCGAGGGGCTCGGCTGCGTCCGCGGTTCCTGGTCTGCCTTCGCCGTTCGGTACAGCCTCTTTGAGGTCTTCCCGGACTTCCGAGCTGGACCGCAGCGGCCCTGCGGGAGCCGGCAGGTCGAGTTCTGACTCCCTGACGGGATCGTCAAAGCGCCGATGCAGCCAGTGGCCGTCGTCGCTGTCCTCGTCGTGTTCGTCTCCCGCCTCGTCTTCGGGACGCCGTCAGCCACGGCGTTCGGCGAGTCACGCGCACCCCGCCGGGTCTTCGCCGCGCGAAACGCGGAACTCGAGGCGGCAGCGATCGCCTTCGGCTGTTCCGGATTCCGCCTTGGCTTCGCGGCTTCGCAGGCCTCCCCAGAAGCCGATGTCGGAGGCTGTGTCAACCGCAGGCTGGTCCTCGGGACCGCGGGGACTCTCCGTGTGTCCAGCTACGCTGTCCGCTGCGTGTGCACCTGCTGCCGCGAGAGGAATGAGCGAGTCAGCCAGCGGATCTGCGGGAAAAAGGGCCTTGCTGGTTGCGGTCGAAGACGCTTGCTCTTTGTTTCGCTGTAGCACAGTCTCGGCGTTTCTAAGAAGTTCGCAACCTGCCGGGATGCCGAGCGAAGGTGCCCACCCTGTTGACTCCGCGACGCGAACCCCTCGTCGCTCTGGCGCCAAGGCGAATCCTCGGAGCGGCAGTTCATGCCCGGCATATTCATCGCCGTGGCCGTCGTCCACGTCTTGTTCGCCGGGAGTCGGTGCATCGGCCTCTGCATGCGCATCAGCCGCCTGTGCGATGTTGTCTTCCAGCTGGGCTGGCAAGCGCGCGCGCCTGTACCACAAGCTCCGAGAGCTTCTCGTCGACTTCACCTGCGTGGTTGGGCGCCTCGCAGCCGTCCACATGGACCACCGCCGGTGCTGCATTCTTCGATGCAGAGATCTGCGCGCGGCGGCACGTGCGCTGGACTCTCTACCGAGTTTGGCTCTGGACCGGAGAAGCTGGCCCAGCCGCGCACACGCGCCGAGCGACGCGGGGCCGAGAGGAGACAGCGAGGCAGCGAGCGCTGACAGTAGGAGAGACGAACGCGAAGGCGAGAAACCAGGGAGACGAGCTGAGGAGAGACAGGAGAGGGGACAGGATGCGCGGCGGACGCCCAAGATTCGAGGACGCAACGAGGAGCGGTTTGTCCCGACGTGTTTCCGCGGCAGCCTCTCACTCGAGCTGGACAAGTCTCTCAGCGCGCTGGAGTCTGTGGCCGGGGCAACAGAAGGCCCCCGGAGTCACGTGCCCAGAGAGGGCTGTGAAGCGGCAGCACGAGAAGGCCTTCAAGAGGAGCGTGCCTGGGAGGGCGCGGAAGGAGAGAGTGAAGGGAAAGCGGAGGGCGGCCAGGCTGTTGGGCTCGCCACCCGTCGTTGGTCGCCGAGGCTTTTGAGCTGTGGCAGAGCGACGATTTCCCCAGCAAATCAAGCAGAGCCCCCGTCCAGCCTGCACTGCGTGTCAGCAGCTTCGGCGCCGGGGCTGCAATCTGCCGGTGGCGTTGCGGGGAGTCGCCTATGCCGCGGGAAGGACAGAAGAAAGCGCGAGGACGTCGCGGAGTCGGGCGACACCCTGGAGACAGGCGACGCGACGGGAGAAAAGCCTGCAGGAGGGGAAGAGAAACTCAAACCCCTAGGGGGCGAGGGACGACGGCGAAGCAGCGGCGAAGATCGGCTGCGGAACGACAAACTGCGGAGAGGCCAAACAGTGAAGGGCGAGATCAGCGAGCGAGGAACACATGGCCAGTGGCAGGCAGAAAGCACTGCGGCGACCGAAACAGCAGGACGTCGGCACCATGCGGACAGCGAAACAAAAGTAGAGCTTCACGGGCGACACCCAAGAACAGTGGCAAGAGGCGCAGAAGCGGGAGGAGCGGCGCTGTTGAGGGAGGAATCGAGGGAGACTTGCGAGGGAGATTCGTCTTTGCGGTTCAATGGGGACGAGGACCGCAAGGTAACCGAAACGAGCGACTCGGATAGCAGCTTTCATCCCTCGTCCTCGCCGTCTGACGAAGACGAGGACTCTGAGGACGAAGCTCTGCGGCAGTGGGAAGCGCAGGCGAACGCGTTCGGTAGCCCTTCAAGTGGTTCAGCCGCTTGCGCGTCGTCCTCGTCCCCGGCGTTGCTCGTGCGGATTCCCTGTGGAGGAATCGCGGAGGCGTTTGACGACTCGAGCCCAGGCTTCCCCTCTTCCGCTTCGCTCCCACCCGGAGAGCATCGCGCAGGGTCTCTGTCTCTCGCTGAGTATCTGTACCTTGTGGCGGGGTGTTTCTGTGGATGCGCCGATTCCGACTTTGCGCCGGAAGATATCACCGCCTCAGAAGATGAAGAGGAGGACGAAGGACAGGAAGACGAACAGGCAGAGGAGGCAGACGAGGAATCGTGCGAAGGAGAGGACATGGGAGGTGAGACGGTCGCAGAAGACGAGGAGCTGGAACGAGAAGGCAAGGTAGGGCGGCAGGAAGACGCAGCATGTGGCGAGCGCGAAGAGAGGGACGAAAATCGTCGATGCCTCCGCGACCCGGGAGCGTGCCCAGCAAGCGAACAAAGAAACGAATCAGGGCGAGACGCGGTCGGCGACCGTCGCAGTCTGGCGCCTTGCCTGGAACCAGAGCCGTCGGTGGAAGACGGGGAGGAAGCGAAGACAGCCAAAAATCGAAGGGCTGGTGAAAGAAGAGACAGCGACGAAGAGAGAGAAAAGGGTAACGGAACGAAGAGGGACTCCGCGAGTCTCAGGCAAGTCTGACGACGGTTGCTGTCGGATGATAAGCAGACAATGCCAGGAGCGGGAGCCCGTATCAGCGACAAAACAACTCGGGTGTCTATCAGTGTGGTGGACCTGCTCGACCTTGACGACAGCTCTCCGCGGTGTATTCGCGCGATCTGTCAGACGCGTCTGACTCTCAGCTATCGAATTCCATTCGTTTGTCTGCCTCTATCTCTGCTCATCGACGCGTCTATCCGATCGCGATTATATCTAACTGTGTATCGCTACATATACGTAAGTCGGACTGCCACTCTGAACCGCTTCTGTGAATGTATACCACGGTTCGGGCAGCCGAATTTGGCATTCGTTGTCTCCGCCCCTGACTTGCCCGCTAGTTGAAGTTTTTTCTCCTCTCTCCGCATTCAGGCAGTTTCCACGCCTAGTTTCCCGCCCCCTGCTTTCTCCCTGGCAAGCCCCACAGGGGCGGAAACAGATGGCGGTTTTCCCCTTCATTCCTGCGAGAAGCAGAGACCAAAGAATGGCGCGAAGGGCCTTTTCCATCTCCCCCGTGCCTCTGAAGCGTGGTGACGAGCCAAACAACGTGTCTGCCTCTGAAAGGGCTGATAAAGGGAGCGGAGACGCGGCCTCTGCTGGTCGGTGTAAGACATACGTTGCACAAACGAAAATGGGGCGTTTTTATTTGTGTTATGAAGAGCTGAACAGATAAAGCGTGTTCAGCGTCGCCCCTCTCGTCCGTATGCGGACAACGAGAAGTCCGGAGATGTAAGGGACGGGTTTCTCTCGTTTTTTGTACAGCGACAAGGGGGCAACCGTGAGAGCTGTGATTGCTTCCTCTTCTTTCTCGGGAATTGATGCAGCGGGATACAACACAGTGTCTTTTTGAACGAAGGACGCTTTCTTTCTGACAAAAATCAAGGGCATTCCTTCTTAACGCGGTGGCTTTTCCGTTTAGTGTCTTGGCTCGTAGAACGCTCAGTGTTTTGATTAGACGATCAGTAAAGGTACAAGACGAACGAAAAAAAATAGCAACCTCTCCAGAGAGCGATTTGAAGGCGCCTCACAGCTTTCTAGCCATCGATGCGTGGCTCTGCGGAGCGGCGTGCATCACTACCGAGCGGCTTACACTTACACCGGGTGGAAATGAAGAACGACAGCGAAGCTGAGAAACCACGTGCCTTAGACTATCGCCCTGTTGTGCTCCCCTGTCGTGATTCGCAAAGTACGAACACAACATCGACTGGCACTGCTTTGGTGTGCAGGCAAAAGAGACACGCGAAACGTTGTGTGCGTCCGTGAAAACAGAGAGCCCGAGAAAATGTGAACGTCTGTGCCCGATGGACTGCGCATCCAAATCGCATAGCCGTTGGCTTTGCCAAGGCGATGCTTATCGCCAGTTTCGCAGCACTAGCTAACCGGCTGGTCGGATGAATCAGCGCGCAGTGAGGCACAATGGTGGATATTGCACAGCGAAGGATAACTTAGAAACGGGAGCGGGGAAGAGAAAACCTGTGGCGTTCTACAGAGCATTCGTACTGCCGCGTCTTGGTGGACAACTGCCGCACTGGACTCATAACCACGTTCTACCGCGAAGCATGTCAACCGCTGACTGGTAAAAGGGGTTACCTGAGTTTGAAAGTTGCATCACACCAGACGCCACTGTTTTAAACAAGTGCATGAAAAAAGTCGATCGAGGCGTAGCTCAGAGCATTGGAGCAGCCCGCATATACGCCCTGCCAGTCGCCTGGATTTTTCCACGATTCTCCAAATCGCTGCCTTCCTATGTATCGGGCAGTCCTCGACTTCATCTGTCATGCATTGGTATCGAAATAGAATCAGCAGGTCTAAGAGCTTAGCTTCCTGTTACCGCGGGCGCTGGATCGCCCCGCGCTACGAAGTTGTTTCAACACGACCGAGACACAGCTCCTACGCGCCGGCACCGAACAAAGGTTCGAAGGTAGATAGATGAGGGTGTGAGAACCTCCGTCCCTGAGTGAAGGGTGAGATGGTGCTCCGTCGAGCCACCGAGTATGTGGTCTCCAGCGTTTCTTCTGGACTCCTTAAGTCACTCGGAGTTTCCCCTGCGTTCGCGGGGGACAGGCTCACCCAGCAGGCAGGCCGTTGGGCCGTCTTTCTCCACGGACTTTCAGAAGGCGTCTGGAATCCCTGAAGGGGCCGCACCTCCCCATCGGCTTTCATATCTAAAACGGATCCGTGGTTTGACCCTCACCCGTGCCTTCGTCCCGAGTGGTCTGTCAACCGACTCCGACCGTATGTCTTCACGGGCACGCTAATTTCACAACAAAACCAGCTGAGGCATTTGCTGACGCGATTCCTCAGTGGGGCGTCGTGTGCGATGCAGGGAGAAACGCAATTTGGTCCACGTCCTAGATGCTGCAGAAAACCGCGGAAAGGAATGCCTGTGAAGGGATGAGAACCAGTTCCCTCCCCCGCTCTGACTGCCACCGCTAACTGCAGGGTAGCAGCCCCTTGCCTAGTGGGGACCGTGAACAGGTGACAAATGACAGAAACTCGAAGCGTTTTGCTTGGCGTAGAAAAACAAACGAAAGTGCGTCTTCTACGAGGGTCCATGAGTGGCGACGAGTGCACTGCTATGTTGGGTTCGCGAACAATTGAACGCGCGACTGAACTTTAAAGGCTTCGAGTCATTCTGCAATGAGACCGTCGATGTCGCGAGGCATTTGTAGCCCCATTTCCGGCGCTCTCGCAGAGAGAACGCCCCACACGACTCCCAAAACAGACCACAATGTCCTAAAACTGCTTGCACCTGGCGTGAAACGTGTATCGTCTCCTAGAACTCAGAATCGACAACCGCCGCCAGCTGCGTGTACATCTTCTCAGCAGATGGAGTCCTTCCTCTGGGAAATACACAAGGGCGCACACCTGCTGGGGCGCCGTTTGGGGGGCTTGGTTTAGGTTCGCGCACACGGCTGGCGAGTTGCAAAATCGGAAGCAGGTGAACTGGGAAGCACAGGATCCGGAAACGCTGCAGTTCAGCGCTTGTCGCGTGAGACAGCCGGTGGATCATCGCGCGATCGGCTTGAGTGCCTCCACATTTTGGCAGAATGCGACAGAGTCACACCGTTCACGTGAGGACTGGCCAGGAAGTTCCACGTTTCTGGCTACACACTGTCGCGTGGAGCGGCCCAGCCCTTTGGAACGTTGGACGGTGGGTGCACACCGATTCTTTGCAGCGAACGCGCCTTTCTGTTCGCCGGAGGTTTGATATTCTGTACCAACCGAGCTAAAACGCGTGATGTCCTTGTCGCGTATATAAATCTGATAATGCTTGTCAACAGAAAAAGCTTATAAATAATCCTGTCTCAGAGATTATCACTCACGGTATACGATGACGCTGATCATACTTAGCATCCCTGCGTCCTTTGGATCAGCCCAAAAGAGTTCACTAACGTTACTAGAAAATAGGAGATCGCGTTCTTGGGAAAACAACTTCCGAACCCCAATATAGGTAGGTACAAAGGTGTTGCCGTATCCTTCGTACACAAAGCAGGCATCAAGAACATAAAAGATCATAGCTAAACCCTGTATGGTTATTATCACATTATCAGGAGATATCGTCTCTGTACAATGATAAAAACGATGCAGAACTGTCTAAATCAAAGCGAATAGAGACATTATCGTACCTAGGATACTGAGTATGACTCGAGTTATGAGATACAGACCAGTAAGTTCTTTATGACTGCTACACACCACCTGCCCACTGGACTGCTCAAGACAGGTAAAGGTCTTGGGTTTCCACATCCTACCCGTCTTCATGTTTGCATGGAAGCTGGAGACATTAGCACTGCTGGTTATCTAAGCATAGAACCAATCCGGTAGTAAGACAGTTAAAATAGCAGCTAATATACCATGTGAGATGTGTAAGTCGCTTGTGGAATAAAACACTACCTTAACAACGCAAGAAATTCACACCGTATACCAAATACTAACCCATCCACTGACTACTTTTGGAGTCATTAATTGTTGACGAATCAACATTCGGGTATTTTTAAAGCTCGAGTCTCCGGTAATAAACCTAGTGTAATACGGGACGACAGAAATACTGACAAACCACCGGTTTTCAATGGTATTCCTTTTACCGCCACAGAAAATGCTAGACCGTACTGTTCAGGTACGAGATATACAGACGGGTGTGATGCTAAGGAGCACAGCGCGTGCTGGACACCTTTTATAGCCTCTTCACTGCCTCGTGCTCACGACGCGACACGCGACGCGACGCGGCAGCCACACACAGCGTTCTTAGAAACACAAATCCGGTAACCTAAAGACCTGACTCTTGCCGCAGAGAGGGCATCGGGAACCCCCCAAACGGCACTAAAGAATCTCGCCGAGACGTTCGCCCCCCATTTTGCCAAGACGCGTCCCGGCTCAACTGACGCAAACCCCTGTACATGCTGCATTCCTTTTGAGCGTCAGCGCCCTCAGCGTCCCAACAGCAGAATCCGCAAAAAAGGCAGAAATCTGCAGGTCGCGGCAGGAGACCAGCGGCACGAGCAGCGTCGCCAGTTGAAAAAGCGACGCATGGCACTCCACGCTAGGCGCTACCAACTCTCGTGGTCTGTGCCGATCGCCTGACGTTTGCTCTACCGTTTTCTCCGCGTCCTGCCAAGGCTCGCGGTTCCCTTCCCTCTCCTCCGCCTCGCGCGAATCGTCCGCGTGATGCCCGGGCTTTTAGTGCGCTGGGAGCGCCGGAAACGCTAGAGGCGGGCCGCGCAGTCTTGCGTTTTCTCTGTCCATCCGGCTCCTCGCGTCGTCGTGCAAGGCCATCTCCTCTCCCTGGTGCTCTTGCAGGATTTCCATCGCAGCCCTCAAGTCAATTTCTTCGACGTACGAAACGCGGTTCTCTTGACTGATGTGGAAGAGGGAGTCCGCAGGAGAAAGCAGTTCAGGCCTGCACACACACAGAGATCCGAGAAAAGAAGTTCAGGGAAAAAGAGGCCAAGCACGACGACGAATCAGGGACTCGAGACGTGATAAAGAGAGGCAGGCAGTGTGGAGACACACGCGGCTCAATTGTCGCCTCGCGGCCATCAGCCCTTGGGCCGACATACGCCATCTCTCTCTCCCGGCACAGGGCCTTCCGCTATTTTGAGAGGCCGCAGACACGGGAGCAAAAACTGAAACGG
Source organism: Neospora caninum Liverpool (assembly GCF_000208865.1). Lineage (NCBI taxonomy): Eukaryota > Apicomplexa > Conoidasida > Eucoccidiorida > Sarcocystidae > Neospora > Neospora caninum. The sequence goes on from NC_018390.1 coordinate 5,162,372, forward strand.
TTTCGGCCACACGAAACGACCCGACGGAAAAGAAAGGTGCCTGTCCTCACCTGAAGGTGGTGAGAATAACCTGGGAAATCCTCCGACGAGCGGTCTGGGCCAGCGCCTGGGCAGCCGCGCGTCGGTGACTCTCGTCCAGGGCGGCGTCGACTTCGTCGAGGAGAAGGACACCCCCCGGCGTCTCCTTGATGTCTTCATCAGACGCGTCGGAAGACGTGGAGGTCGACAGGCAGCACGAGACGCGCTGGAGAGCCAGGAGGAGCGCGAGGGAGACAAGCGACTTCTGACCGCCTGGCAGCACACGCAAAAAGTGGAGTGAGGGCCGTGAGGCGTATGGTCCTGGAAACGTCTTCCTCGCTCAGTTGAATGCAGCAGACGTGAATGAAGATGCGCAGTCTCGGTGCGCCTGGGCGTTTTCTTAGTCTAACCTGAGAGTTGGTTCACGCCGTGAGTTCTGCCGTCTTTCTCCCTTCTTCCGTCTCCGTTCTCATGCGCGAGACGGCGCTTCCCTTTCGCGTCAAGGTCGCTGCGCGTCGACGAGGCAGCCAGGACTCCCGCGTCGGAGAAAGCCGCTCGAATGTCCACGCCAATGAGCGAAGAGCCTGCCTCGTCGTCTTGCCTTTCGTCCTCGCCTTTCCGCGCCTTCGAGCTCTCCACCTCGTCTCCGCTCTCTCTGCCGCCTCTCGCTTGTCGGTTGCCTTCGCCGCCTTGCGAATCTGCGCTCCGGCGCGCGCGGCTCGGCGCCCCCACAGCCTGTCCGTTCTTCTCGTCCCTGGCCTTCCTACTGGTGGCATCGTCTTCGAAGCATCCGCTGTTGCTGTCGGGCAACAGCGCATGCTGGAGAATCTGAGGCAAAATACCGACACCGGGAGGCAGAACGCAGAGGCTGAAAGAGACGAAAAACGGGAAAATGGAAGAACACAGGGCGAGACGGAAACGGAGAGGAAGCCGGAAGACGCGCCTTTAGCGCGCCTCAATTTCCCATTCCACTTCCCTGCCTCTTTCCGTCCACCGAGCGTCTCGCCCGATCTTCGCAGGCTCCGTTTCCTTTCCCCGTTCTTCTGCGGTCCCCTGCCGATCCGCTGTACCCTTTTCTTCGCTCGGACCTCACCATTTCCGCCCGACCGCCCGGGACCAGCGTCGAGAAGATCTTCTGAAACTCTTCATTCACGCGGTGGAAGGAAGCAAGAACTGCCTTCTTCTTCCGCCGGACCAAGATATGCAACTGCTCGCGGATGGCGTCTTGAGTGTCGCGCTGTCGACTCTCTCGCTGCTGGAGAGCCGTGAAGTCATCTGTTTACCACGGGGAAGAAGAACAGAACACACAGGCGCACTTAGGACCGGACCAAACGAAGTCTGCGAGACGCGGGCGTGGCGAATCGCGAGAACACCCGGAAAACACAGCAGGCGGACCCGAGAAAGAAGAGCCGCCGACGCTGAGACGCCGTGGCCATGAAGCGACCGGCAAAAACGGAAAGTGTGTGAATGGAGGAAAGCGCATGGTCACACAATTACGAGACATTGGAGAAGTCTCTTTAGAAAACCGACGAAGCAAATACGCGACATCAGAAAGCGGAACACGAAAGCGACGGCGAAAGCAACGCACGCATTACACACGCCTATTGGATCCGCCGGAAGCTCTATCAGGGACCGCCCGCGCAGTGCCACGTGCCCAGTAACTACTGACTTGCCTACTGTCCACTACGGACCTTATACCTCGCTCTTCTTCGAGGAAGCCAAAACTGTGTCTACACCCGAGTTTCTTAATCCACGCCCATGCCCGTGCTCATGTGCATGCGGTTGTGGGGCTGAAAAAGATCTGGGCCATTGTACAGGGAACGAAAACCTCAGAGCCAGGAGTACTTCAAGAGTGGTTTCTCGTGAGGCGGAGTGGAAGCTCGCCTTCGCCGTACCTTGGAGGTTCGCGAACTGGTCGACGGCCCGCCGATTCACGTGTGAATACGCCTCGAGTTTCTGAAAAGAAAGCGAGAGAAGGAACGCGCGAATTCTCTGAACGGGTATCTGGGATTCGCTGAGTTCAGCACGACAGCTTCGACGCAAATCGTCTTCCAAAAACAGACTCGGCGCCGGAAAGCCGAGAAGGCCACGGGCGCAGAAACCGACCGCACAGGCCTAACGTTTTCGCTACGTGAAAGGACAGAGAGCAGACAAGGGAACGACTCCCCGTTCCACGCTATAAAAGCGGATTCCTAGGTTGATACAAAGTGCCTTTTTAAGGAGAGCCACGCCCTCCAGAAAAAGAAAGATGGGCAGAGAGAAAAGAGACGCCCCGTGTGAACCGCTCGGGCATGCCTCTCGATCTGCTTTGCAGCCAGCGCTACTAGCTCTTTCTCTTTCTCCGGGCGTTGCTCCCTTTCGTCTCTGTCTCTCGGTTCCCCTCTGTCCCTAACCGTGGCGTTCACTTACTTTTTTGACGGCACTGAGCTTGGACGTCAATTCGCGAGAAGAGACCAGTCGTAAGTCCGCGACGTCAGGCGCCGCGGCCGCCGCCGCGCCGGTTGTGGCCAAGAGTGCTTCAGCGTCGTCTTTTGCTCGTCTAAACAAAAACACGAAGCAACGAGACAGCGATGGAGCGACATGCACTGAAATGCACTCGACGGACTGCCTCTCAGCCCTACGAGACCGCTCTCTCTTCACAATATATCTGTATCTATCTACATATATAAATAAATAAATATATAATAAATAAATATATATGTATATATATATATATATATACATACATATGCACCTAGGCAGCCACATGCGTGTAGACGTATGTGCATGTGTGCATGTGCGTTGGAATCGTTGATACGTGACGATGCACACACACACGGCGACAGTGACAGATTCCAAAATGTGTGGCGAGATCGATGGTGTTTTGCACTTGTCGGTAATGCATCTTATCTCTATGAATTCTTGCGTGCACTGACAGCGGAGTGTGCGATGTCTCACTGGGCACTTTCCGCCGCGCGCTTGCTCATTTGGAGACTCTTGAGGGCGTCGTCGATCTGCGCGACTATGCCCTGGCGTTGCTTCTCTGCCAGCGTCAGCTCGCCTTCCTTCTCTTCGAGCTCTTCCTGCAAAAAACAGAGGCCAGGCGCTCACTGCGGCTCACCGACGAGGGGACTTGAATTTCGTATGAACACGTACTGTACTTGAACAAAAATTTGAAACATCCCTTATATTTCCGCTCGGCGCTTCGTCGCTCTCTGCTTGAACGCCTTCCGGCGTCAACGAGCCGTCCAGCCCTGAAGTGGCCTCAAAGGGCGCTTTTCATCGAGAAGATTTCTTGGGTTTTCTGAGGCTTCGCTCGCCCAGGCGGAGGAAGAAAAACGAGCAAGGAAAACAGACACGGAGACAGACGGAGACGCCCCCCCGACGCAGCGGGAGAGAAAGAGAGAAAGAGAGGAAGAGGAAAAGGGAGATAGAGAAAAAGCGAGAGAGAAAGAGAGAGAGGACAGAGACAGACAGCGAAAGAGAAAGAGAGGAAGAGAGGAAGAGAGAAAGATGAAACGGGAGATACGCAGGGAAGGACAAGCAGGGAAGAGAGAGTTCGAGGCGAAGGGAACGGCAGACGGCGACGCAGCGAAGGGAGAAAAAAGATTGAAAAGTGAGTTCCCGGGGGATGACTGCAGCCGTCGGCGCAAAGCAAAGTTCGAGACGCGCGTGAGGGGTTGCGAGAAACGCATTTGTTTGCTTTCCTACCTCAAGAATACGCAGGCGGCGCCCACACTTGCGGCCAACTTCTTCCTCCTGAAGCGCAACAAAGCGCAAGAATCCGTGGGGCATGAAGCAGACGCCAGAAGACGTCAAAAGCCCGAAAACACGAGACACAAAAGAGGAAACACAAATGGGCCACACACACGCACATGGGACACACACACACGAATGGGTACGCACCAACGGGAAACAGGTGACAGTGCATACATGAGGACACGAATCCATACATCTGCACATCGCTGTATACCAGTACATATATATATATATATATATATATATATATATATATATATATATTGGTATGTGTAGCAGAAGGTACACAAGAGATGTGTGGATGAACTACATCTCGGGGTCTGGGTCTCTTCCTCGAGAAGGGCAGGGGGTCGCGCGGCGTCTGAACGATGTGTGGGCTGCCTGGGAAAGGCGCGATTTTGCAGAACTTGTCGCACCTGAAGCATGCGCCGACTGACTGCCGCCAGTTGCTCCTCCACCTCTTTCCGTCTTTCCTGAGCCTCCGACGTGCGGCCGCGCGCCGATTCTCGCTCGAGCTGAAAAGCGCCCCGCGCGAATTCAGAGACAACAATGAACCCTTCGGAATGGGAGGTGGGAAAGCCAGCAGAACGACACGATACACGGCACACGGAGCGACAGTGCGAGGCCGACGCAGCCGCCCCCGCAGAGCCGATGCCACGCACTTCATCCACTCGACAAGACGGGCGATAACACGCTTCAGTTTGGTAGTCTCCTGATGTTCGTCTGTACGCATGCCTTGCCTCACCCTTTCAATTTGTTTTCTCAGGTGGAAGTCGATTTCCGAGGAAGCCTCGCGAACGGCTCTCTCCTTGTGTTCGGCCTCGTCCTTCAGCAGAGCCATCTCCTTCTCGAGGGCGCGAATCTCTGCGGGTAAACGCGCTGCCTCTTGCTCCTCGGCCGCCGAGAGACCCGACGTAGTGTCTGGCGAGACGCTTTCGCGACGAAGGCTGAGAAAAGCAGAGGTCGAGGGGACGACGCATTCTCGGAGGAAGAAACGGAAAAGGCAAAGATCCAAGCTTTCGTGCGGCTTCTCGACTCCGCCACCCACGCCGCCGCACTACGCGACGCGCAGCTTGTTGGCGAGTTGCCGAAAATAGAGCGAGAAGAAAAGTACTCTTGACGCAACGGCTGTGTCTTTCTAGTGGCCGAAATAGAGTACATGCACAGTGCGTGTCCTCGCGCTCTGTTTTTCGTTCCCTACTTCAATCTACCTTCCTCTCAATTCGCTGTACGAAGAGGCCGTTGCTCCAGCGGCCTTGCTTGTAAGGCCCTTCCGGTCGACCTTTTCCGGTCTTGTGTCTCCCTCGTTTCTGAGTGAAATTTCCCTTTTCCGGTCTTGTGTCTCCCTCGTTTCTGAGTGAAATTTCCCGTTGCTGTTGTCCAGGAAACGGAGTCGCTTCTCTCTGTTTTACAAACCCTTTCTTTCTTTGGCTGATCCTTTCGCTTCTCACTTTTGAATCAGAGTCTTGATTCCGTGCACGCGCTGGGAGGCCTGGCGAGCTCCTTCTTCGACCGCTGCGAGGAGGCCTTGTGTCGCTCGGAGCCGACTGAGAAAAGGCGCGCGGCACATGCGGAACGACATGAACGACAGCCGCAAGCGAGAGGCCGCCAGAGTGAGGGACACACTGCCCAACAACGTCGGGAGGCGAATTCAGAGAAACGAAAACAGCCAGGCGAGGAACAAAAAATAAAGCAAGGAGAGCAGCGGGGAAGGAAACGACGCGGGCGAAGGAAAGGAGGCAGCGCGAAGAGGCCCAGAAAACAACGCAAGACGACACGAGCAGGAGAGGCGGGAAGAAGGGAAGCGAGACACGAATAGGAGAGTAGACCAAACTGATTTTAGTGCTGCAAGAAACCCGAGCAATGGCGGGGAAGCAGCGGCGACTTCGCGATTCAGGCACTCCCCCCCCCCCCTCCCCCCGTGAAACACCATCCATTTGCGGTCTCTCTGCGGCTTTGCCGGTTCGAAGCCTTTGTTTTCTTTCGTGTCCGGACCGAGGCAAGCTTGCTACACAAGACATCGAAACAAGCACTGTAGAGACCAAGAACCGAGCGTCAAGCCATCCCAGCACCACCACACTCCAAGACACTACGCGCGCTTCCCTGCAGACCCCCAGGTTCCCCTGTCTGTAGATCCAGACTGCCTTCTTCGCGTCTGGCTCTTCGCCCCTTCGCTCCGCCTACAGCATGTCGCCTCTTTTCTGCGCGCTTCGCCTTCTCCGTTTCGTTCCCCTCCGTTTCCGCTCGCAAAGCTTCTCGCTCACCTCTCCGCTTGTTGCCTGCTAGCCACGGCCTCCTCCAGCGTCGCGTGGCAACGCGCCCGCGCTTCACAGAGGATCTGCTCCCTCTCGATGAAGGCATCATGTCGCTGCAGCCGCGCGAAAGCGAGAGGACATCCACGAGCGCGTCAAGACGGCACCAAAAGAGGCCCACGGTCACACGCAAACTGGCATGAGCGCCTCCGTGTTTCTCTCTCGGCCTGCCGAGAAGGCTGAGGTGCACGAAACCACGCAGCTCGACGGAGACGCCAGGGTCGATGCGAGAGAGGCCGACTGCCCACAGAAAGCGACAGAGAGAAAGCAAAACTCACCCCTTCGACTTCTGCGACGCGCTTTCGCTTCTCCTCGATTTGCCGCGCAAGCCGTTCGAGCTGGTCCTTTCTCTGCCGCAAACTGCATGCGCACACGAGAGACGCCCGGACAGCTTGCGAGAGAGCGGGAAACGGAGACAGAGAAAAGGCGGGCGAGACGGAGGCGCGAGGGGACAGACGGACGGAGCAAAGGAGGGACAGGAAGGTTCTCGCGTTTGGGCACCACGGACACAGCGTGCAGAGGTCAGCAGATATCGTTCCCGACGATGAATGCCACAGAGCCACGAACACAAGCCGGCGAGCGTCGAAAACCCTTCGCGAGTTCTGCGTCTCGTCCTCCTTCGTCCCGTGTGCCCCGTCCCTCGTCAGACGCGAGGACGGATCCTGTCGTTTTTTGCCGTGTCTCCGTTTGTCTTACTTGCGATAGGCCTGGAGTTTCCCACAAGGAGGCTGAGAGCTCCACAGGTCCCGACCGTGATTGTCTTCTGGAGCCGACGCAAGGAAAGGCGCCAGGACGCCGCCGCCTCGGACGACTCCAGAGGCAAACGCGACGTCGCCATCCACAGTGACGCAGTCGAGGCCTGGAAATCAAAGAGAGGAGACAAACACGACACACAAAAGTGGAAGACGGAAACACAGGGGGCGAGAGGGAGAACAAGGGAAAAACCAGGAGAACGGGAGGCGGAAGCGGAGAGACAAGACCGAGGGCGAACGCGATGTGGCAGGGAGGAGACACACTCCGAGGGCGAGGGGGTAGAGACAAAAGTGGAGACTGCTGCCTTCGAGGGGGACACGACCGTGTTTTAAAGGGAGACACACACGACTGCTTCATATGTCAGCGTGCTTTTGCAGTTCTTCCACTTTCCCCATTCTGTGGTTAATTGAGTCACCGCCGCGTTTTCGCACCTTTGTCGTGAAGGCTGGGGACTAGCCCGTCGTCCGTCGCCGCGAGAGAAGGCACCAAAACCGCGCGTCCCAAGACACTCCGAAGATAAGCCGACACCAACTCGGTGGGGCCATCCCCGCGTGGTTCATCGTCGGAGCATGACGCAGAGGACGAAGAAGGGAACTGAATGTCCACGCACTGGCGAAAGAACAGAAACAGCAGAAGGGGAAGGAATTCGAAAAGAGGGAGGAGATGGCGGAGAGAGATAGAGGCGGGAAGGAATAAAGGAGAAAGGAGTGCAGGGAGAAAAGAGTATAGAAGCGGCGAGAAAGGGAGGAAGAGATAGAGACTAAGACGAATCGAGACACGAGGACCGAGAGCCGAGGAAGAAGAGGAAGGCGGGGAGAGGACGAAGAAGACTCAGAAGATAGACGAGGACCAAGCGGGAAGACCGAAAACAGAGAAGCGGACGAAGAGTTGCAATGAAGAGAACAAACGAGTAGTCTGGAGTGCCGAGGGACAGCGGAACGGAAACACCTTGAGACGGCATCGCCCGTGCAAAGAAACGCGAGTTCGCCAACCGTTTCAGCACGTTTTGGTGTGTGAGCCTTTCTCTCGGCCCTTGCCGTCTGTACGTGGCTCTGTTCTTTCGTCGCGCTCCGCGTCGTCCCTTCCGTTTTCCGTTTCTCGGAGCAGTTCCCGAAACCCTCTTTTCCTGTTGTGTGCGCCGCCGAGCCCACCGGTCGTCGTCAGCCGGCGCTCCTCGGGCCTTTTCGTTTCCGCGCCTGGACCGCGGCGACTTGCCTCATCCCCATCCGTTTCTACTTCTCTTCCACTAAACACCTTGTGTGAGGTCCTAACAACCCTACGCAGGTATCCGCATCAGCCGTGGCTGTCTCCCCCACTCCTTAGGTTGGGGCGTGGTTTGACGTTTTTGCCGCTCTCCTTACCTCGACGACGGGCATGCATTTGCCTTCTTCTGCGAGTGTGCGAATCCACTTCCGTCGCGCTTTGCTGCGCGCCTGTTCTTCTTTCTGTCTTTGCACCTGGGCCACTTCCTTCAGGGGCACAACGGTGATGCTGACACTCGGTTTTCCGTCCGACAGGCCTTTCTCTTCGCGTCGCCGCTCGTCCCCTTCGTTATCCCGGCTTCTTCGGCCGAACAAGGAGGACGCGCACGACCGCGTCTTGCGATTTTTCAAGAACGTCAAAAGCTCCTCGGCGGCGCGCGTGTCCGGAACCACAAACGCCGTCAGTGCGTGCGCGGCAACGGCCTCGACGGCCCGCCGGTACTCCGAGGCGACCTACAGAGACAGCGAGGAGAGCGAAACGCGAAAAGAAAGGCGATGCATCCGCGACACACACACCCAGAGACGCGAACGCAAAAAACGAGAAAAAACATCGAAAGACAAACAGATCAATCTACCAAAGTGACAGAGAGACGGATATCCATATACCCAGCTGCGAAACACAAATGTACATCCACACACATGTATACCTACATATGTATACATCTATGTATTTGTGTAGAGAGCTGTTATTCCTTAACGTAGTTCACGTGTTTGTTTTTTATTCGGTTTTGGGCTGCCTGTGTACGCCCACGAAGGCCCCCGCTGACTGACGTCGATGAAATCGAGGAGCATGCCTGCGGGCACTGGGAGCGCTGAAGTCTCCTCGCCACTGTTCTCCCCAGCCGAAGGCCCAGAGCCGGGGGCGTGCGACGCCTCCTGGGGAGAATCCTCCGGCGGGCGACCAGCCCATCCCCTGCTGCGCGCAAAGGCAAGCGCGGCCTGCAAACCTTCGCGGACATCCGTCCGGAACTGGTGCCAAAAGCGATCTGCATGCACACGAAAGCCGAGAGCGCGACGTGAGAGACAAGCGACAAAAGGGGGAAAAGGCCGAGGAATCGGTGGGGGCGACAGCCAAGAGACACACGAAAGCCACACAGGACGCGCGGAGGAAAGACAGAAGAACAGAAATCGAAGAGGAAACAGAGAGGCCAAGACATGGCGAAGGCGCAGAGATGCATGCGAAGGCGAAAGAAGAAAGCAGACGACAGGCAGGCCCAACAGATCGGGTGTGTGACTCGGAGGGGCAAAGCGAATAGGACTTGTACCTCGCCAACGGCGACCGACCGCGCACCTTCCGAACTCTCCAGAGCGTCTTTCGCCACTGTGTGCTCCTGAAGCAACTCGCCCAGCTGAGCCTGCTGCGTGCGAAGCTCCTCCAGCGCTTCCTCAAAGGCCTAGAAAGACACACACAACAGTCGCTCCACGTTTCCTCCCTTTGGCACGCACTCTCCCTGACCCGATTAGTTCTGTCGTCAAACATATGCATATATATACATACATATATATACAGAAACACATTGATTGACGGATAGGTTGATTGATAGATAGACACATAGATAGATCTAGACAGATACACTTGCAAAGATGCATGCTTATCTGGTTATCTGACTCCATAGTGTATAGGTGTCAGTCCAGGGTGTGCGTCGTGTTCGGATTTCGTGGTTCTTCAGTATCCACCTGTGTAAGTGTGTGTGTGTGTGTGTGTATTCAGACGTGTGTGTGCCTATTTGAGTCGCCTGGTAGATCTATCGGATCGTCTTCTGTTTTCGCCTCTCCTCAATTGTCAGCTTCGCGTGCCTTTGCTCCCACCTTGCTGAGCTCTCGCTGCGCGGCTTCTGTCTCCCTCAGCTCCTGGCCGGCTCTCGCCTGCGCCTGCTGGGAAGCGTCGCGTTCTGCTTCAAGTTCTGTTCTCTCGTGCGTTAACGCTTCGATCTGAAAGGGACACAGGAGAACGGGACACCACCGCAGAACAGGGGAGTCATGAGTCGACAAAGCGGCAGAGCCGGCGAGGCCGCATTGCCGCGCCGCATGCAGACAAACAAGGCGACGAGGGACAGCCGACACACAGCCTGCTAAACGCGCGATCGCCTCCTGCCCCTATCGCTCCTTCTGCGTGATTCCGAGACGAAAAAAAGGCGCCAGTCCGTACCTCTTCACGCCCCGCTCTCGCGCTCGGGCGGTCGCTTGTCTCTGGCTGAGCCTCACCTTCGCTTTGAACGTTTTGATCATTTCTGTCTCCTCTTTGCCGAGGTGTTCGGCCTGCTGGATCTCGCGTTGCACGTCGGCGTCGGAACAGAACGGCGTCTCCTTTGCTCCTCCGGCAGGCCCCGTCGGTTTGCGTTTCCGAGACGAATCCCGCCGTGCGTCGCATGAAGTCGCCTCGCCTCCGAGGCGCGCGGCGAGGATGCCACGCCTGCACTGCAAGGTGGTCAGCCGCTGCTGCGCCTGCAGACCACACAACGACGAGACGGCCAAGAGGAAAGCGAACACAAAAAAGTGAGAAAAGAAGAACGGGAGGCAAGAAGGAAGAATGAGAGAAACAAGCGGAAAGACTCGTGGCCTGGAACACGAATGAAGAGCACGAGGAGGGACGGTGCGCAAAACGAAAAGGATGAGCAAAGAGAGGCTTGGAAAGCGCATGCTAGAGAGGAGACTGGCCCACCTTTTGGAGTCGCTCTTGGGTCTCTTGATACTTTTTCTGGGTCGCCTCGAGAGACGGGCGAAGTTCGTCTGTGAGCTTGGTTTCTGAAGATGTCGGAGCAAGGAAACAAGACATCCGTTCACGCACCACTGTCCCTGTCCGCTTGCTTTAGGCTCCGCTACACATACATGCCTCTTGCGGACGCGACTGTTTTTCCTCTTTGTCTTCGTCTCGCTTCACGCCCGCCTTTTCACGGCCCTGGAGCACTTCCGTGTGTACCGCCAGAGGCGTCTTCTACCCAGGCGCGAAACTTCCGTTCCCGTTCTTCCACTCTCTCTGCTTGCTCCGCAGCGTTTCGCCTCTCGGCTACCTCGAGAGACGACCGCCCCGCCTCCCTTTTTTTGTCCTTGGCTTCTCATCGTCTTCCCGTCTCTTCATTCGCGGATCAACAGCCACGTCACGCAGGCACATGAACCTCCGCTGCCCCATGCTGCTGGCTCTTCTCTCCGCGCACGCGTCTCTCCGTATACGTAACGCCTCGCATCCTCGCGCGAGGTGCTCGTGTCTTCTGTTGACCGTGTTTCCTTCCCGTCCATGCGGGCTCTTCTGGTCCTTGTTCCGTCTGCGCTGCTGTCTCCCGGACTTACCCGCGACTTGCAGCTGCGCCGTCAGTTGCTGGAGCTGCTCCTCGCGCTCCCCGTCGCCTTTCGCCGCTGCGCCTTCCTTCTTCTCCCACAAGTCCACTTCAAGCCTCAGCTTCTCTTCTTCCGCACGCAGTTCCGTTTGCGCATTCGCCGCCTCGTCGCGCACAGCTGCTTGCCGGGCGAGTTGCGTCTTCAGCAGTTCGTGTTGCTTCTCCAGCTCTTCCCGGAGACTCTCAGCGCCTTCCAAGCGCTCCTCGAGAGCTTCAATCCGCGTCATCTGCTCCGCGCACGACCGCGCATGCGTCTCCAGACAGCTCGAGGCTTCGCGCCACGCCACTTCTGAAGAAGGAATGAAAATATGGGGCCGAGTACCCGCCACACTGAGTCGCGGGACACACGTGGGCGGCGTGACCGAGAGACAAAGAGACCGACAGAGAACACGGAGAGCACGAGAGAGAAAGCGATCACACGGCAGACAGATTCTCACAGCGAGGGAGAGCCCTGTGTCACGAGAACGGCTCGAGGAATGCAAGGATGTCGCTGGTCCCTCTGCCGTCTGTTTCCGTCGCTCTGCTGTCTGCCTTCCTGGCGTCGTGTTTGGTCCTACCAGCGAGAACATAGTCGATTTTCTCTTTCTGCTCCTCGAGGTGGACGCACTCCTTGAGCTCTCGCCTTTCACTCGCCATCTCCGCGAGTTTCTCGCCGATTTCCTTCACCTGCGTCTCGATGCGTCCAGCCTCCGTCGCGCCCACGCGAATGAGCGTCTCGATTTCCCGCGTTTTTGTGTCGAACGACGCCCCCCCGGCGACGTGCTGAATCAGCGCGAGTCGCTCCGCTGCGGACTGAAGCGCGATTTGGACGATCCGCCCTTGTTGAATGAAATAGGCAGTTGACGTCGAGGCGATCGATGCGGCGGGGCCAGCGCGACCTCTGCAAAGGACAAACCGTCCGGAGGAGAGAGAAGGAACCCGAGAAAAAAGAGATGGAAGCACACGAGAAGGACACCACTCGGTCTCAAGGACAGAGAGATTCCAGAGGAAGAGAACGGCAGTCTGGTTGGAGCAGCCAGGCGCCACTCGATGCCACTCCCCTGCTCTCTCGAGGTTTACGGGCGCCAGGCGCTCTTTTTTCTCTTTTCCTGGGCGTGTCGCCTGCTGCCGCTCCCTTCTTTTGCGGGGTAGGCAGGCCGTCTGCTCCCCGCGTTTTCCTCCTCGCTCCGCCTCACTTACCGCGCAAAGCCGGCGCACTCCAGCAGCTGCTGGAGACCAGACTTGCTGCGCAAAAGACAAGAGAGCAGAGACACGCGATTCGGTTTGTCAGCGGACGTGGCGCACGACCTTTCTGGAAACGAAACAGAGGGCTCAAAAACGCGAGGCAACAAGACAGACCACACTGAAGACGCGCAGTACAGTGGACGGAAAGAGGATGGAGAGTTTTCCTGCAGAGGAGGAACGCGAGGGGAAGGAGCACAAGGGAGGGACGCAGTGGAAACAGTACCTGACGCGTTTGCCCTGGACGAAGCTGTCGTCCGTTGTGGCGCTGAAGACCCGGCGAATCTGTACCTCGTCGGCATCGTACTGAAACGGGAGTTTTGAAAAAACAGAGCCAGCCACACGGGACACCGAAGCCTACGCTGAACCAACAGTGAAATGGACTGCAGCCTACGAGCAAACATGAATACCGGTAGATTACCGAAATCCCACACGTCTCTAGCTGTCTTTGGCTGTCTTTAGCTGTCCATTGGGCCTTCCGCCGATTCAAGAGGACAGCCCACAGACGAGGCAGAGTGCTCGATGCGGCGACGCATGGCGGAGGGAGAGTGGGCGACACCCGCTGGGCGAGCTCGGCTGACTGTGCCGTCGAAAGCCACAGATCGGTGAATCGAGGAACGCTCGTTTTTGCATGCAGGGTCAGTGCACAGACTGCCCACGGTCGGCAGCACACACGAGGGGCACAGACATGCCCGCTCCCAACAAAAACTTGAGTGTAGAGAAAGGGTGGGATATATATATATATATATGTATATACAGATATATATATATATATACATATATATATATACATATGCATATACACATGTATATATAAATATATACAAGTATATCTATCTCCGATCGCACCAGTTGGAGAAGAACGCCGCCAGCCTGCGAGCGCACATTGTGTGACACAGGTTTGGCGCAGGACGGAGAGACCACAAACGGAAAAGCCGCGAAGGGAATGTCGGCCTACCATACAGAGCCGTCGATCCGCGTTGGAGAGCAGGACTTCCACAGAACCATCCGGAACGCGTTCGTTTACTCCTTCCTGAGACAGAGAAAAGAGGTGAAGCCGGTTAAAGGCATCAAACCGAGCATGCGGACGGCTGCATGCGTCGACACCTCTGCATGCCGGTGTGCTAATCGCGTGCACTCCTGTCGGAATTCGTCCAAGGGCAAGGCCAGGCAACAGCGACTGCTTGCTTCTGTAAATCTACTGGCATGCACGTGCCGAGAAAGACGGAAACATATAAACAAAGGTTAACAGAGAGACACAGCGATACAGAGAGGTACACGCCTCTTTGCGTGACTCTGTGCCTATATATACATATATATATGTAAACGCATCTGAAAGTGTGCACAGATGTGTCTGATGTGTGTTGTGTTGCGGTATCGATTTACAAGGGCACGTGAGCGCGCCCCTTGGAGTCTTCGGAAGGCGCCGATGAGTCTCCCTTCTTTTGAGACTCACGTGCAAGAGCATGCGCCTCTCCGCCGAGGAATGGCCGCCCTCGCCTAGCGCGAAGGCAATCGCGAGCAAAACGTTCGACTTTCCACTGCCATTGGTCCCGACTGGAGAGAAAACCACAAACGCCAAAAGAGTGACATATAAATAGGCATATACCCGTATATATGGAACTAAATGAATATATATGTAAATATATGAGTATATATTCATGCATATGAATATATATGTAAATACATGAGTATATGAATATATATGTAGATGTATGGATACGTATATATATATATATACATATATATGCAAATACGCATATACATCTATACGCGTATACGAGAAAATATGTGAACTATAAAAGTATATGTAGATGTATATCCTTATATATGGATATATGTTCCACGCATAAATGTTTTTCTGACCCTTTGTCTTGCCCGGTCGCCTCTACAGCGGCAAAGGGTTGTAGATTAAAACCTCGGTTTTACTAGCCCAGTATCTCTCTTTACAACGGAAGGCGTTCGTTGGTTTTCGAAAGACAAAAGGGTAAAGCAGGCGAGACGCGCGAAGAAAAAGTGGAGGGAACAAAGCGCGGACCGTCGAACGAAGCGACCGTGAAAAGGCTACGCTGGAAAGAGCAACCTGGAAGGACGGTACAATATCCCCGAGACGAGACAGCGTCTCTGGTCCACGTCTGTCCTTCATCCGAGTTCTGAGACCTACCAATGCAGTTATAGCCGGGAGAAAACCGGATAGTCGTCGAATGGCGGTATGTGCGGAAACCGCGAATTGTCACCTCCTTGATGTACATACTGACTCTCTCTCGAACTATCCCCGCAAAGGCGCGCCCTGCATTTTCGTCCTCTCTCTGCACAGAGGGGCACAAATGTCTTCTCCGACGTTCCTCCCCTAGTTTCTCTCGGGACGCTTGCCCCGCTGCGCGTACAAGCGAGGCAAAACAAGTGAAGACTACAGGAGAACGAAGAGAAAAGGAAGAGAGAGAACGGAGCGAAGAAGACGCGAGGGAACGAAGAGAAAAGGATGCGCGAGAACGAAGCGAAGAAGACGGGAGAACTGCCGAGAGGCAGCTGAGGGTTGCTCGCGAGAGCTCGTGCGAGGCGAGAAAAGGCAACTCTGCGCGCAAAGAAAACCTTCTGGCTTCAACTAAGAGGCCTGGTTGTCGAATCGACGACTTGTGGTGCACGCCGCAGACGCCCGGAGTCCACAGCTGTGGACATGGAAAAGCGAATGGAAGCAAGACCTATCGGCGAAAACCACACCAACCTATGGACTTTCTCATACAATCGGATACACGGCACATCTACGCACAAGTCGTTTACGTGCATATGTGGAGATTCATCTGGTTCACCAGGGGGCGGTGTCGGTGGGAAGATGCGGTGAAAAGGACATATCGGCATCTGAGGACCGAGGACACTTTCCCGTTTCTTCTGCGGCTGAAGACCCGTGCGTGCCCAGGGCGAATGTGTGCGCACGAATGTCAGGGGCGAAGAGGAGCTTCGTCCGAGGAAAAGATTGGAGACCTCGCGACCTGGATCGGGAAAGCGATCCAAAACACAGCTGTACCCGCGCGGTCTACATATCTTTGTCGAAAAAGTTCGACAACCGCCTAACTTGGATTTCTGGCGAGAAAAAGCCGCAGCAGAAACCTGGCTCGGGCGTGTGCGGCGTCCACGAGGTTGTGTCGTAGAATCGGAAGAAAACGGGAAAACCAGCGAAGCTGAAAGCGTCGCGTGGCGGTTTAAGAGGGAACGGGCTGTTTGCGCTGCAAAGAAGCGCGAAAGACGCCAAGAACTGCAGACACGCGCGTGTGCGGTGGTGACCGGTCGGCTTTTTGAACCTTCCAATCACCCTTCTCAGCTCTCGCCTTTCCCCGCCCTTTTGTTCACTTTCCCTTTTTCCTCCCCCGTCAAGGCATGCAGCGACAGGCAGAAGAACTTGGGTTAGAGTGGCGGGTTCCGCGTTTTCGCGTTCAGCACCCCCGAGACTTGCGTTTCCCTCCAGGTCGTGTCTCGTCCACGCGCTGCCTGCGCATGCATGCGCTAGCTGTGCAGTGTCGCGCATGTGCACGGAGGGCGTTTCCTTCAGAGCGGAGTTTTTGGCGCTTTCGGGCTCAAAAGACCAAACAGTCGAGGGAAAACGGACACACAACGCAGCGCACTCGCGAGAGAGCAGCACTGCAACCAGTGTGGCGACTCTCGAGTGTGCAGGCAGCGGAGAGGCTTCCTGTCTCCGCCGTCTCTGCTGTCTCGACAACGCCGCACGGGCGACGCTCAGACCCCCACTGAAGTGAGAAAAAGCTGACAGCGGCTTTCCTCGCCTTCGATCTGTCTCGAGTCCAGTCAGCCTCTTCCTCGCACAGCAGAGAAAAACGGGAATGAAAACACGCCGGGAAAGGCCGTCTCTGAGTGCGCCTCGCCGCTGGCGCCTCCGGAGTTGCCAGGGTTTGTCGACCTTCTTCCTCTTCGTCGCAGCGTGTGGTCGCCGTTTCCGCGACGTCCAAAACAGGCTGTGTCTCCGCTCTCCTGTCTGTTCGGCTCTTCTCTCGCTCTTGCTATCCGCCTCGCTTTGTCTCTTTGTCGCTTCCTCGCTCTTTACCTGCCCCCTGACGTACGAAGGGGGTGTAGAGCTATTGGCACGGGGTGAAACGCGAGAGCACGCTGCCACTCTCCATTGCGCTTCGTCACGATCTACGCAGACTGTCGACTCGTGGTTGTCTCTGTGTAACGCGGGATCCGACTGCTTCGCTGCATCCGTCTCCTTTCGGGGAGGCGGTTGAAGCGGCCGAAACTCTCGCGTGGCGCTTTCGTCAAAGAAAGCGGCGGTTCCTGTGCCAAGTGGAGAGGCCGCGTTTTCGGCTTCCTCGGGTTCACAACAACACACACTGCGAGTCTCTCTGTCAGCACCCCCCGCCAGGAAACAAGGGCAACAGAGAAACCCCGTCTCTCGAGGAGAGCAGGAAATGGAGAACGCACTGGGTCACAACCCGCTGCTGGAAGGGGCGACGCAGCCCCGCAGCCCGCCGCGTTTCTTTCCAAACAGACGCGACTCTTCTTCGCCGAGTGCGGGGCGCGGGCGAGGCCACGGTCCCCAGATCCGGCCGACGCATGCAGTTTCAATCTGCGAGACCCGCGAGGGAAACCCGGCACGAGAAGCGAAGACGAGCGAGACATCTCCGTCGGGGTGTTTGTCGAGTTGTGGGGAAACGCGTGCCGCGGAGGAGGCCGGTGTCGGAGGGGCGAGGAAACGCAAGACACGTCGTCTTCCGTCCACGCCTCCGCCAGTGCCCAGCAAAAACCAAGACGCGTCCAACGATGAAGAGCCTGGCGATCGTGGCGACGGTTCGCCATCGCGAAAACCTTCCCTAGTCTTCTCTCCCTCGTTTCGCGGGGCGCGTCCAGCCGCTGTCTCTTCCAGTCCCTCGGCGCCTCGTCTCCTGTCTCCTGGTCCCTCTCCCGTTTCAGAGGGTTGCGGTGAGCGCTACGGAGCGAAGCGCAGGAAACTTCTCTCGCCATTCGGAAGCGTCTGGGCGAGGACGCGCCTCGCCTTCGACTTGCCCGACACTCTCCACAACGCCAAGCCTTCAGTTCCGCCTTCTCTCGCGTGCCTCATGGCCGAAGCGCTCGCGGATCACCTCTTCGCCTCTTCTGCCTTCTGGGCAAGTTTCCTCGGCCTCCCGTCCGCGGCGGAGGCCAACCGGAGCTCGGTGCGGCTGGGGGGGGTGACGTCTCCATGCACGCACCAGCAAGAGACGGAAGAGGCGACGGGCGGCAGGGCCGAGGCTGACGGTCCTCGCGCCGGAGACGGCGACAGCAGCCAGGTGGCGAGGGACGAAGAAGATGAGGCGCCCGAAGAGCCTCGAGCGGCCGAAGGCAAGACGGACCGAGAGGCCACGGCCGGGCGAAACCTGTGCAAGACGGATGCGCAGAAGAGTTGCGAGTGTGAAGGAGAGCAGGGCGAGGCCAAGAGTCAGAGAGGAGACGACGGTACGGGCGAACCAAGTGTTGTGACCAAATCACTGGGTGCCTTCGCTTCCCTTTCGCCAGCCTCCGTGCCTGGCTCTTCTCCAGCTTCGCCGCTCTGTCTTCCCGCGACGGAACACACTGAGTTTAGTGACGACCGGGAAACGGCGGAGACGCGGTGTCTTCAGCGACACAGTGAGACGCATCTGCTTGCGCACGGTGCCTTCCGAGCCGTGGACAGTGCGCTGAGGGCGGGCGGGCGCGACTTGTTTTTCCCAGCTCACATCGCAGCGCCTTGTCGCCTCTCGGCGCCTGCGCCCACGTCGGCGGACTTTGAAGCCGCGCGGAGCTACCATCAGAGTCTCGCAGGTCAGCTGCGGCTCTTGGCCCTCGAGTTTTGCGAGCAAGAACGAGCGCAGAGGCGCGAAAGAGAACCAGAGAGAGACGAGGAAGCGGGGATCGGGGCGGAAGGAGAGAGTCCGCCGAGGACGTGCTGTGCGGGAGGGGAGATGGAGGAGAGTCGGGGCGAACCGGAAGGCACCTGTGATGCAGGAACGCGCCATAGAGGAGACGGCAAGGAGACACCGGAAGCGATGGAGGCGGACGAGCCTCGTGCCAGGTCACGGTCTTCTCAGAGGATGTCCTCTCCGAACTGCGGGGAGTCTCTCTCATCGGCTGTCTCCGAGGGAACGCAGAATGAGAGGTCTACTTTCGCCCTTTTCTCCCGGCATCGCGGTTCTCCTGTGCCGTTCTTTGAGAAGGCAGAGACGAGCATCAAACGCGATCTGTGGAAGCGCTATGGTGGTCGGCGCCGCGGCCTGTATGAGTTGGGCGTCAGCGACGACGAGGGCGACCGAGAGAATCTAGGACGTCCTCTCTGGAACGTCCTCTTCTGTGAACTTGACGCGACTGCGTGGGCCTCGTCGCTACGGGAGGCCACGGACTGCCGCGACTCGGGAAGCCCAGCCAGGCCAGTCTCTTCTTCGTGTCTCGTCGCGGGGGCCCTGAAGCTGCTGAAGGCGGCGTCTGCGCATTCGGAGGCGTTCACCGTGTACGAGACCTGTGCGGATCGCGGGCCTTGTGAGGCTCGGCCCAGAGACAAGGGCACCGCTGTCTCTTCGCCGGGGCGAGTCTCTGCGTCAGGGATCCCCGAGGCAGAGACAGGAGGCAGGCCAGCGGCCGACCGCGAGGAGAGCAAAGAGGTCAACTCGGCGGAGACGCGCTGGGAGAACGCGCAGGCGGCGAAAGAGCCGCCCCGACAGCGCAAGCAAGCTCTGTCAGCAGCGGAGAGCGACCCAGCGGCGCCAGCGACGCCTTTCTTTCTTCCTTCTCCTCCGCTGCTTCGCGCAGCTCTTTTCTCCCTCGTTCAGCGCCTCTGGCCCACGCCGCAGGACGAAGCTCCCGCGGCTCTGTCTTCTTTCTTCTCTGCTCTCCGGGCGTGGCAGGGGACTCTAACGGCCACGGCAGGTGCGGGGGGCGACCTCCGAGACGGGCCACGGCCGGGCGACGCTCCGGTTCGCAGATCGGCCGCGTTCGGCGAGGAGGAGACACGGCCCGTGCGAAGCCAGGGAGAGGGATGTGCGCCGTTGCGTGCACGCGATGTTCTCGGCAGCGCGGAGCGACGGGGCGCGAGTGGCACCAGCGAGGAGGCCAGGAGACAGACGAGAGTTGCAGTCTCGTCGGCTGACCTGGACGTCGCCCGCAGGGCTCTCGTGGAAGAAATGC
Source organism: Neospora caninum Liverpool (assembly GCF_000208865.1). Classification (NCBI taxonomy): domain Eukaryota; phylum Apicomplexa; class Conoidasida; order Eucoccidiorida; family Sarcocystidae; genus Neospora; species Neospora caninum. The sequence continues at coordinate 5,182,157 of NC_018390.1, forward strand.
GCGCCTGCGCTGCAGTTCTCGCGCGGGTCCACGAAAGCGTCTGCGCAGTTCACGCCCTCTGTCGCGAAGAAGAGAGGGAGGAATGGAGAGAGAAGCCGGAGGAAGGGCCGAGTCCACGAGAGACGCCACCCTGGGGCGACGACGCAGAGCCGGCAGGCAAGTGGGGAATGACAACGGAAGGTGAAGACGACCAGGAGCCAGAGAGTGGGGCGGCGCCAGCAAACGCCGAACCTGGAGACGGCGAACGTGCAGAGGGAGAACGCGCCAGGTCCCGAGGCGAAGCAGACAGTCTCCGAGTGTCCCTTGCGCCCACGGACGCGTGTCTACGGAAGGCACCGGGTCTAGGCTTTTCGGCCCCACACCGAGACGGCGCCAGTCCCCCCTCGACAGAAGGACCGTGGGGCGATGCGCTGCTGAGGGTGGAACGCGAAGGCGAGGGCGTGGGCAACGCCGGCGGCTGTGAGACTGCACAGGGTAGTCTCGACCTGAAGCTCGACGAGGCGTTCTGCCGTGTCGCACGAGACGTGCTGTTGTTGGAGGCGCTCCTGCATCTCCCAGTCGGCGATGTCTCGGGTCCAGGAGGGTGCCCAGACGTCGGCGAAGGCGAGCGGATCTTGAGGCAGATCGACCGGAGTCTCCAGGACGAAAACGAAGGTCGCGCGGGTGCGCTCGAGTGTCTTTGCGCCAACCTTTGTTTTTGTCGCGATCTCGAGGAAAGCCGGCTCAGGGCTGCGCTGCGGTTGAGCCGACGGTCTGAGGGTCAACCTCAGCTGCAGGAAACGTGCGGCACCGGACAAGCGGGCGAGGCGGTAGGCGAGGCCGCCGACGAGAAAGAAAACGAGGATGGAAACGCAGGTGAAGACGCGGCCGGAGGGCAGGCAGCTTGGCTCCACGGGCGCGTCGCCAGTGGCGAGGTGGAGACTCCGCCGCAACGGAAAAGGGGAGTCGGAGGAGCGAGGAAAGCCGAGAAGGTGCTACCGCAGGGCGGGGCGGAAGTCCGAGAACAGGGGGCGCCATGGGCGACTTCGTGTCTCGAGTGTCCCTTGCCTTCCTCTCGAAACGAGAACTCAACACCGGTCGCCTCTTCCTGGGGGTGGGGCCAAGCCAACCAGTGGGCTGCCGGGCGACAGGAAGGGAGCGACGAAGGAGACAAAGAAGCCACAGACCTTGCAGAAGGTAGACCCTGGAAGGCAAAAGACCAAAGGCGCAGCTTGATGTTGGATAACGCCGAGTTGGGTGGGAGGCCGAGAGAAGTGGAGGACGACCTCGAGGTTCCGAGAGGAGACTCATCTCCGAGAGGGTCGGGCTTTCCCGGTTTCCTCGACGGAGGCGCCGGAGGAAGGCACGGCGGTTTCTTTGATCCGCATTGGTTGGCGAGATACGTCGACTGTGTTCGAGGTCTCGTCCAGCAAACCGCCCGGGAACTGTGCATCTACATCACTTTTGTGTGTGAGCACTGTTTGCCGGAAAGCCACTTCACAGCGTGGTATGCGCACTGGGTAGGCCTCCGCAGCTACCACGAACTGCACGCGCAGCTGGCGAGAGAGCGAGGAGAGCTCGACGCCACTCTCGCGCACCTCGAGAGGGAGTGGGAGGAGGCACGAGACGCAGACGGCGCCACCGAGGGCGACGACTGGGCCGCCGAGTGCGAACGCGACGGAGAAGGCTTCAACTTGACTTTCTCGCAACTAGACAGACACGAAGAGCGACCGGGGAGGCCGTCGCCACAAAAACCGCGCCGACTCAGCGCAGTCGGCCAGCGACGAGGCCGGAGGAAAGGGAGACACGTGGAGGCACTCGAGAGAGGCGCCGAGGGCGCGCAGACTGCCCACAGGAGCGGCCGACCGAACGAGGCGAGGAGAGGGCGACACGAAGGGGCGTCCAGGGAACGAAGGACCGGCAGACAGCAGGAAGGGGGAGGCGCGAAGCGCGCGGGGACCCTCGCAGCGCGTCAGGCCTTTTCCTCGTCTGTGACTACCGCCCGGGACGCGCGGCGCAGCAAAGCTGGATGCGGAGGAAGCGAAGAAAAGGCACGCCGACGGGGGCGGCACCAGGTGCCTCGAGAGCGACGGGAGGCAAGAGACGTGTATACAGTGAAACGAGAAACGGGCAGCGAAGGGGAACGAGACGAAATCGAAGAGTAAGCGAAGAAACACACAGAGAGAACACGGGCAGGCTTGTCCACTCGCCAAGACAGTTTTGGAGTCCTTCTGTGGAATCGAGCGAAAAGCTCGCCGCGAGTTGCGAGATGGCCACTGGGACGCGGCCCCGGTGAAGGGACCCGTCGATGTCCCTTGGTGCATGTCTTTCTAAGCAAAAGTCTCAGTGCTTTTCTCGTTGCAGAATGCGACGTCACTTCACTTGTGACCGCGTTCTAACTCACGTGCTTTCCGACCTTGTTGCCCGTGTCTTTAGCTCGCGCTACCTCTCGGCCTTCTCTAACTTCTTCGTCCACTGCTGGAAGGCGGCTTTAGCCAGGTTTCTATCCATCTCTGCCTCAACTGTCGATCTGTGGATCTTTCGCTGTGGTGGCTTTTCTGCGCCCTTCTGTGGCATGTGCCGATCCAGTTCTCCGTTTGATTCTCTGGGGCCTGCTCGGTCTGCGCATCGGTCTTTCTCAAAATGGCCCTGCTTATGTGTGTGTGTGTGGTTTTCACGTAAAACGCTTTTCAAATCATCTCTCTATCGAGTGATGCAACTCCTTAACCGAGTGTGTGTGTGTGTGCCTCTCTGCACACGCCTATGCGTCTCCACGAAGACAGCCTTTGATTCATCTAGGTGCGTGTAGCGTTCAATGTTCGCCGAACCTATCTCCCCGCTCCCTACGCATGTGCACATCTCTCCACGTTCTGCATCTGCGCCTACACGTCTGTCTGTATTTGCGTTCGCGTCGATCTTTCTCTCCAAACGATGTGATATGATGGTGCATAGAGGCTGCAAGCGATAGCCTCGCGTCGCGTGTGCTTTTGCGTCACTCCGTATTTTTCGCAGCGTTCCGACCCAGACAGTGCGGACAGGGAGGCCTTGTTCCATCTCTGCGTGGGTGAGAGGCCGGCGCGACCGCAAGAGCCGCCGCATGCACTCGCCAGAAAAAATCGCTTCTCTTGTCTGGGCGAAGCCTTTCCCAGAGTGCGCGACTCCGAGGACTGCTGCCGGGGATTCTGTCTCCGCATCGCGATTTTCACAACACGCCCATGACGACGGTTCTCCAGAGGGGAATTGCCGCGAAAAGGTCCGAGCGTCGCGACCAAGAGAGTGGCAAATGCTCCCAGGACGGCTTTCCGTTCCAACTGAGATGGCGAGCCTCCAAACTGTCGAGGCAGCTTTGTGTCTAGCTGAGGCACGCGAGGAAGGCGACGGCGCGCATGAGAGTGGACGCGAGCGCCGACGAGTGTGCAAAGACGAAAACGCGGACGAAGCTGGGCAAGCAGGAAACTCGCGGGCATCGCGTGGACGAGGATGGAGAGCTAGCTCTGGTGACACTGGGAGAAACATCAAAGATGAGACGCATGCCTTCGAAGCGAGTGCATTAGCGGTCAAGAAGGAAAGAAGGTAGGAAAAACGTGGTGCGCAGAGGGACGGGCCGTGGCAGAGAGACAGGGGGTGAGACGCAACAAGAGACAGCGAATCCAAAAACGACGTCGCGGGCGATCCAGAGATAGAGGTGAGCACCAGGAAGAGACGTGGCTCGACGAGAGAGAGTGGTAGAGAGCGAGCAGTCGACTTCGCACGAAACGAAGTAGGCGCAAGCATCAGGAGGGGACCGTTCGTGTGTAAGACAACGCGGCTGTCTGTTTTGTGCTGTATGGTTATGGTTTCTTCTCAGGTTGCGGTGGACAGTGGAGGAAACGGAGGCATTCGTTCGCGGTGTGAATGAATATGGGGTTGGCAACTGGAAGAACATCTCCCGGCACTATGGACACCTTCTCGGGGGCAGAACAAACATGCAGCTGAAGGATAAATGGCTGAACCTTGTGAAGCACGACCACGTCGTAGAAGATCCACTTTCCGACACCTGGTTGCTGCGAGACACGGCTTAGGAATTCCCTGTGTCATATCTTTGAGTGCGGGGTTGCGTTTCGCTGCTGTCACTCGGAATTGCCTGCAGTTTCTGCCTTCTCTCCGCTGGCAACACGCGCTTTCTCTTACGACATTTCATTCGGCACTTGCCCACACCCTCATTTCTTTTGTTTCCGGGTGACTTTGCGGTCCCCTCCACCTCTCCGGCTTTGCATCAAAAATCCAATTCTGTGTCTACTCTTTTGCTGACAAGTGGCGGACGGTGTTGTCGGGGTTTCCGGCATGAAATGTCAGTCCCCACCGGCCGATCCGAACGACGGTTCTGTCGTCTTGTTTACGGTTTAGGCCCAGTTGTTTTTGGTGGCTTCATTCCGGGCCGTCGACTGTTTCGCGCTTTCTTCAGTGTCTACTCTTCAATAAAATCAGCCATTATCGGCTGGGCCACTCCACACGGTGCTCCAGCGTTAGAGAGGACAACGGGACACGATGAGGTCCGACAAAGCAACCGGCCGCATTCATCTGGTTTTCAGGAACGCCGTGAAAAGCGCCTGCTGCTGGATTTAAAAAAGAATGAATAGACCCATCAGGGCGTGTACAGACGGAAAGAGCAAGCGCGAAAGATCTGTGATACGGCGTGGTTTGCCTGGGATTTTATACATAACGGCAGTGGTTAACCTGTTGAGCGATGCACCTGTCGATGGCTCGTCAGCTTTCCTTAAACCTGGTGACACTGAAGGGTACATGCTTCATTTTGGTGTCCTCTTGTGCACAGTTGTCTTGCCATCAGTGGATGTGAGTGTGTGCATTGCCTGGAACGAGCGGGCCGTGCTCTGTGGAGTGGGAGTGGATGAATTCTCAAACTTAACCGCTGTTGTCCTTCCAAATTCCGAGTGAATATCAGACGTTTTCGTGAAGAAGAAAACGCACAAAATCACTACTTGCGGCTGCAAGAGAAACGGAAGCCGTCCCCAGTTGCCGCACACGCACAACCTGTGCTCCCTCGGCCAGCGTCAACGGACGTCCGGTGACAATGAAAATGAGAAACGTGCAGCTGAGAGCTCGTGGTGCCCTGTGTACGAACGAAAGAACCTTTTTCCTTGCTCAACAACCGGCTGCCAGCCGACAAGCTGTTCTCGGTGCCGAGGCCGTGTGTAGGGCCCGCGTGGCACAACGACATGCGGAGTTCCCGCACTGCCCCACCCCGTCTAGGGTAATTTCTGCTTGTGAAACCAGGCCACACGAGAAGGCACAGGCCTTGGGTTGTTCCGACATCTCGGTGTTTACACAGTTCTTGGTCCGAGTCGTGTTTTCTCGCGCAACTATGCAATTGCCCGTCCGTGCCTGAGGGGACGGGTGCTCCGGTTTCCGTGCAGCTGTTCTGCAGTCTCGCGCCGACCCGCCCCGATCTCCGGAATTTGAACCGTCGAACCGAATGCGAGCTCGCCTAGGTTCCTTCGGGAAGGGGGGGCTACCGGTAGTGGAGTGCGGCAATTTCGGTGACCGCTGTACAACCTCCAAGACTCTCTATATGGACATATTTACACGTGTTCCAGTGGTCCGTTCTCGGTTCGGGGCGTTTCGGCTGTTTCTCGGCGGTGTCTCGCGTTTCCGCCGAGCCACGAAGCGACGGGTGCCCTGCGCTCTCGCACGAAACCCGACTCGGGCGCGCTGCGGCTGCTGGGGGGAACCCGGACTCATGCCGACACAACCGAAGCCTCTGGAGGAAAATCGCGCTGAGTTCTGGGGGGGAACTGTGCAATTGACTTGGCGTGCTTGTTGGAGGACATCCAGAAATCAGCAAGACGCTTTGGGCGGTCTCGCGTGGCAAGCATCGCTGACTGTCTCTGGCCTCTCGCAGAACACTGCCCCTCGCCGCTTCCGCGCAGGGTTAGCCGAAAACATGCGCTGGGGCTGAAATTGCACATCTAGCACATCTTTCCCTCCAGAAGCCCCTTTCCGAGTGTCTGTGGTGCAGGTTGTCACTCGCGACTGTGGTTGTTGCTTCGCGAAGAAAAAGGTCGTGGTTCTTTTTTTCGCGTTTTTGTCGAGAAGACTTCGATCGCACAACAGTTCGTACCTTGCGCTTCGCTGACCGCCTGCACTGTGCACCGGGGGTGAGCTGTGAAATCTCGCGTTCCGAGAAAGCAGAAACCTGTCTTCTTCTGTGGACCTCCCTGGAGCCTGGTTTTTTGGGGCGCTGAAAGTCGGTCTGTCCGAGTTTTTCAATAGGCTCCTACGTTTGTCGCAGTTTGTTCCGAGCAGCAGCCATGGCTCCTCAAACCGCACCGGCGACACCCGCCACTCCTTCGCCGTCAAAGTTGGCGAAGAAGCGCGAAAAAGCCGCTGCTGCGGCGAAGGAATGGTTCCAGAACGCGGGTCCGGTGACTCAGACAGAAATGAGGAATCCCGAGGGACTTGTGCTTTACGGCCACCACTGGGTTGTTCCCGATGCTCGCGCGAAAGTGGTTTTGTGTCATGGCTATGGCATGCACGCGCGGTTCGACTACCTGCGCCACGACCCTGAAAACCTGAAGAGCCCACCCGTGTACGAAGGCTCCTGGGTACACAAACTCAACAACGCACAGTGCAGTGTGCACTGTTTAGACCAGCAATCGTTTGGCCTATCGGAAGGCCACAAGGGGAAGAAGAGCCATATTCTCGACATGGAGGATCTCCCACGGGATACACTGCAGTTCCTGTACGAGCAAGTACTCCCCAGCCAGGATCCGAATCTCCCCATCTTCATTTGCGGTATCTCCCTCGGAGGATGCATCACGGCGCGCGTCGTCCAGCTTGCAGGAGGCGGCCCCTCGTGCAAAAAGAGCAACAAAGTGGCGGTAGGCACCGGACGAGCGATGCAGTAACGCTGAGACTCTCGAGCAACTCGCGCTGCCATCATGCATTTGCGAAGCTGACAAACCCACCACACTTAGGTCTCTCACTGGCGACGGTTGCCTGGCGTGCCGGGACAACGTGAGGACTGCATGTCTGACTGCGTATGTGAGCGGCCGCCGACACGCCCCCCTCACATGAGCAGGCAGGCCTCGCGCGAGTTCGGGTCGGTTCGGAGTCGCAGCGACGCCCCTCGAATACTTCCCGGTTCCAGTTGCGACGTGAGGCCGGCTGCACTGAGGAAGAGGTACGGCGCCGGGCACTTCGTTTCACACATTATCTTGCCTTCGAGACTCCCGGGCTGGCCCCTAACTGTTGCGCGAAAATGTTTGTAGGCATCGGGCGAAGGTGCGCCAGAAAAGAGGCCTTTGCCCCTGAGAGGAGCGATCTGCATGGCTCCGCTCTTCCGAATGGACAGACTGAAGAAGAAGAACAAGCGTTTGCTTCCGCTCGCCCGTGCGCTCTCCGCGATCGTACCATCTCTCGAAGTGGGAAAGCCCGCGAAGAATCAAATGTATCCTTTCTTCCACGACCTCATCGAAATTGACCCTCTCTGCTACACGGTAAGTAACGGCCAGCTAGGCGAAAACGGTGGGTTCGGCCCCGCATCCGGACACCGTCCCTTCGTTCCGGGCCAGTCGGCGAGCCTCGATCGGTTCTGCGCAGTGAAACGGTCGCCTCTTTCCCGAGCCTTCCAACCGAGGGGCCTTCAATCTACCAGGTGGAAGATCTGCGCGCAATCCCTCCAGTCCCTGGCAGGCACCGAAAGCGAATTGCGGGTGTGGCTGCGTTTTACAGGGCAAGTCCAGAGCACGGCTGTCGCATGAGCTGCTTCGCGTTGTGGAAACAGTGCAGACGCAGGCGCCTTTCCTTGCGTTCCCGGAACCGGCTGTGAAAACGAAGGACTCTCCTCTTCCATATCCCTTCTACGTCCCTGAGACGCCGTCCTTGCTGATCGTGCACTCCAAGAACGACACCTTCGTAGACCCCGAAGGCTCCGTGATCGTTGCAGCCACGCTGGGAGCAAAGATGGACGGTAGCCAGGAGACCCTTGAGGTGAGCGAACTGAAGTCGGTTGTCGAACCGCTTTGCACAACGCCGCTCCTGGAGCTTCAAGGGCGCCTACGCCGTCTACGTGGGATCGCGGGGGGAGTTGGAGCCGCGCCGTGGTTTTCGCACTGTTTCCTCCAGTGCGTGCGTCAAAATTGACATCCTGCGTTTTGTGGCCCGGTTTTGTGTCTACTTCAGAAATACCAAGCTGAGTACGACAACGTGGCCAAGTCGGGGAATGTCGTAAACCATCCGGACGCGAATATGTGGCTTCTCGACAACATGTGGCACTGCCTCTCCAAGGAGTTGCCAGAAGGCGACTTGCTCATGGATCGTGTGATCCGTGATTGGCTTCGACCGCGAATGGGTGCGGGGCCCGATGCGAAGGCAATGAAGGAGGCTAAAGAGGAGAAGGAGCAAAAGAAAGAAGTGCAGGAGGAGACGCCTGAGAAGCCCACAGGCAAGGAAGAGGCACCTTCCGGCTCCCAAGAGGGCGAGGCTGCGTCGAAAGATGCACCTGTGACGGAAGGTGAGTCCGCTCCGGCGGAACCCCAGGAGGCGCCGGCCGGTCAACTTGAGTCGCCACCTCAAGCTGTCGAAAGCTCTCCACCCGACGTGCCTGCCCAAAGTGAGGCGGAGCCTCAGGAACAGCAAGACACAGCGCCAAATCACCGGGAGCCTGCAACTCCAGAGCCCCAGCAGGCTACACCCGCACCAGTGTCCCAGGCAGCCACACCACAGCCCGAAGCGTCAGCCAGCGGTGCTGAGCAGTCCAAAACTCCCGACCCTGAGAGCCGAGCCGGGGATGCTGAAGGCGCTGGCGCGGCTGCTTCGGGGGACAACGTGCAGCAAGATGCTGCCGACGGAGAAGCTCCAGTGCCCCGTGGGCCAATGGAGTCACACTCAGACGTAAATCTGTAGCTAAAAAGTAGAACAAAAGAGAAGCAAACGTAACAGGTCGGCCGAACACCAACAAACCCCATCGGACTGCTCGATCCAGGTATCCTCGGTGGGCGTAACGGTCGGTCCAAAACACTGAAAGGGTCAATGAAAGATAACTGAAGAACCGAAGTCGTTGAGGGGCCCGTCGGCGTGCTCTTGTGGCGACAGACTGCGAGTGTAATCAGCCTGTTAAACGGAACCCGCGAAGAATTTGGGCACCGTCCTAGCAGTGGGTGGCGTGTAGAGCGGCCCAGACGCATCATCCATAATTCGACGTGGCAGTGACTGGATCCGCGTTGCTGTATCGTTCGCGTGGCTTTTTTTGTCTCAGAGCGGCAATCGTTGGAACCAGTTTGGAGGCAGTTCGCTGCCCTCCCTGTGTATGAGCGACATTCCCCCACGTAGCGCACGTTTCTCACGATTCCGCCTGACCTGTATTCCTCACGTCGCAACTGATTTGTGTGGCTACCAACGTCTCCAAGCGTGGCCTCATTAACTGTTGTGAAGATCGCGAACAGATTTCCCCAGAAGTTACTTTTCCCGGTTAGTCCGATCATCCTACCTACGACGAGCCCAGGAATGCGCACCGAAAGTTCAGCTCGCACACAGGATATTGAAATCCAACACTTTTCGCTGTCTTAAGCATTCCCGTGGGGTGGTACTGCGTGGCAGCATGGGCAATTTTGACCACACTAATAGAGAAACCACGGCCGCTGCGTTTCTTCGCGAGTGGCCAGCGCTACGTAGCACCTCACTTCTAATACCTGACATATCGTGATCCGTGAAAGGCACAGACGAACCTCAAAAGGAGGAAGCACTCGTTTCAACCCATGCGCCCGCGGCGCCGCGAAAACGTGAGTGTACCGACACTTGTTTGCGCTGGGGACCGCAAGGTTGGGCACAAACGTTGTGACAACAACAATGGTGTGTCTGCCGGCGTAGCCGCAACTGGTTTGGTATAATTCTCGAGGTGGTATCCAGTCAAGCGAGTATCCCCACGTATCCCGTGCCTGTTCGGCAATGTCTCTCTCCTAGCTGATTCAGCAAGGCATTTGGAAGCCCCTGCCTTGCACGGTGAACCTTTTTCCCTGTACCGGTAGTCCACCCGCCAGAACAACGCCACTTTGGCCATGGCGAAGCATCTGAGCCAGGCAGCTTCAGCTTTTCTTGTGACGAGTTCCATCGCAGTCCTTCTCATCTCTGACTGGCAATGGCCCGGGCAGGGCGAGTCGCAAACAGTTCTTTCAGTTGCTGCACAGGAATCCAGCGGTGCCTATTGGCCGAACGGAGTTCGACGAGACGCTGGTCACAAAACAAACCTCACGTTCCCTATACTTCCTCGTTCACTAGTAGGGAAGCCCACTCGTGGAGTGAGTCATCAACTGCCACGGTTTGATGCCCTCGCGCTGCTCTTTCCGCCATCTGCTCCCCGGCTCTTCCTCGATGAGTCTGGTCACCCAAAACTAAAACTGTTGGAGCTTCGTGACGGACAATCACTTCAGATTCCTCTAAAAGAATGGATTGACACGTTGTTCGAGTTGGCAGACGCATCTTTGCCCGGCAGAGCTTTCATTGCCACTACTAATTTACTTAACAATGTCACCGCCGTGGCGCTCAATATGACAGCCGCGTATGGAACAGCAATGGACACGCAGAAGGTATGTAGAGTTGAAAAACGAGCCGCAAGGCGGCAGATGATTTTTCACTGCGCGGCCTCAGGCTCTGTTACGAACGTCGGAAATGTTTGTAACCTCGTAGCGCCACTCGCGCAGTGCAAACGGGGGGCTTGTCATGCCTCAGTTAGCAGTGCTTGGCAGCGGTGCTTCGCTCTTTTCCAAGAACGTTTGGTGGAGCTGCAGTTTCTGGTAAATGTGTGGATGATACACAGGCCAATTCATTGGTACGACAAGCAGGTTTCAATGCGTGACAAACACAAGGCCGAACACTTGCTGGTTTTTTCAGCAAGTGCTGTGTCATTCAACAGCGAGTGCTGTGTCCTTCAACAGCGAGTGCTGTGTCATTCAACTCGTCTGACATTTTGCAAGGAACAAAAACTTTCGACAACACCGAGCTCAGGCGCTCTTCACGTAAAGCATCCTCCCAGCCTCTTATTCGGTCGAGCACAGCAAAGCAGTCCCTCGCAGTTTCCAGTGGGACGGCTGCACCTCTGTTCGCAAGTTTACTCGAAAGACCAAATAATTGTCCGTCCGTTTCGGGTATTTATAAACGGGACAATCATACGGCTCAAACTGGCCGAATTCCGCGCTTCGGTTCTTTTTATCTTTCGACGTGACTGCAGTCACATACAAGATTGGCATTCTGTCGACCATGACCTTCGGGAGAGATTCATCCAGTTTGCCTTCGTGCCAGTTCCACCTAAGAACATGCTCGACAGAGATACTTTACTGTGTGGGATCGGCACACAAAGTTACACTCGTCACGCAGATTCTGGCTTCGTCCTACAGGTTCAGTGCCTGCGTCGGAAGACAAACTCACCTCGACCCTTCGATGTACAGGCCGTGAATGTTGACACCCTCATCGGGAGTCTCCTTGACTTTGTCATAGTCGTAGCCCTTCACTTCCGTATGCAGTACGACGTCGTCCAGGCCCCACTGGTCTTTTTTGTGCTGTCTAGTCACCTGCAGTGCAGAAAGTTAGTTCACCTCCAGAACAGTTTATATAGGCTCCGGAGAAGCCGTGTAGGTTACTGAGGGCAGCACCAGCTACAGTGCTGACCGACGCCCATCGAACTGGACAGTCTTGTGTGGTCACACAGTTGCTGCCACGGCCCAGGAGGTCTGCTTCGCCTGTGTTGTCTTTGCGTTCCTCACCTCTTGCATCACCCCGGTGAGAAAGCCTTCGGGGTTGAAGAATCCACTCAGCCAGAACGATTTCGGCCGCCCATTCTGAAGCCAGGAAACGAGCTGTTCCACTCGCAACTGCATGCCGCTGAACCACTTGCCTAGCGTCGGAGAGATCCAGGAGATTTCGGCTCCACTGGGGTCTCTCAGCCACTTCTTGGGGACGCGCATGTCGAAGATCAAGTTGACATCGTCCTGGAGAGGAACGTGCAAGTAAGAACGAGAAACCAGAAAAACAGATGGACATGGATGCCTGCGCTGCAAATCTGAGAGGAGGGTGTCCCTAAACTGGCGCGAAACCGATGTTTTAAGTCGTCCGAAGGGGGCTTGAACCGCACTGTACCTGCAAGTCAGGCGTCATGATGATGAGGCCGTCGATGGCGTCGATTACCGCCATGAGGTTTTTGCGCGAAAGGGCAATGATACGTTGCATGCGCTGGACTTCCTGTGAAACACGCCCACGCAGAATGCAAAAAGACGCCCCCAGTATAGTGTCACTTCCGAGTGCGAACTCGCTCGAACTGGGTACCCCCAACGGACTAGCTGACCCACCTGGAAGAGGAAGATGTTCAGCGGCACTTGGAGACCCTTGCTCTGCAGACCTGGCGGACTGCTCAGTTTCGATATTTGCTCCCTGTACTGTTCTTCGACAAAGTCTGGGGGCATTTTGCTGAGAATTTCTTGGCATTTCTCTTTAACGGATTCTTCGCGAGACTTGCCTCCGCCGCCCCTAGAATCTTTAGGTTGCGTTTCCTGCGCAGTACCAGGGACAGCAGACCCACCAAATGCGGTGCTAAAAGCGTGCGCTCTGCAGTCCACCAACTGTTCAAGTCAGCGACGTCAATCCACAAAACGCTTTGGTGGAAGTTTCATTTCCTTGAACTGACCGCAGATGCCGCGAGCGGTTGGGCCGAGGAGCCACGCTAGTAGGGCAGAGTGTGTTTACCTGGATGGTCTTGAGCATGTAGGAAGATTCCTGAAGGCGGAAAGTCAGATCTGCGTTCACGTGGAGACCGAACACGCTTGGTTGATCAACGGCAGGCAACGTATTGATGTACTCTCTGTACGCGCCGATTTCGAGGCAGTCAGGGATCCGGTACTGGAAGTCGTGCTGGCTGGCTGCATTTCCAGTGAAGCTGAAGTTGTGCTTGAACAAATCATCGGTAAACCACTTGCTGGTGTAAGTATTGAAGAGCTGCATGCACCTCGCACAAAGAATCCAAGAGAAGGGTGCTCCAGCTTGGCGGCAGAAGGCACTCTCAAAAGTCTTTGCTGTTTCTTTGTTTCGGCTTCACGTCTCTCGCTGGCCTTGCTCCATGGAATAGGGATACACAACCAACCCCCTGTCAGTCGCCTGGACGACGGGTACGGGCGAGTCACTGCCTTGGCCTTCCCCAGTGTGCTTCAAGGCTCAACAAGGCGCGTGCGGTAACGTGGAAGCAGTTGCCCACTGCGCGTGTCCCCCACATAATCTGCCATTCCGCATATATCTGGGATGTGTGTCTACAGATTCAATTATTGCCCCCTGCCCTCCTCCCGTCGCTGGAGGCAGGACAGTGTTGCTGTACGACCGTCAGTGTCTCTCTAGCTTCCTTTCCATCATTGTCTCTGCATCTATCTGTTGTGTTCCAACTTGACTCGAAAAAAGCTACGGCCTAGTTTCCTGACAGGGGAGGAGGCTGCACATGTGCGCCCGGTAGTTGCGCAAGCGAAGAGCCGAGAGTAGAAACGCCGCGAAGAAATACACCGTAAAGTCGTGGGCGCACACGTTCTTCCTGTGGTGTGCCTCCTCCGTGGCGCATCCAAGGCGATTTCGGGATCTTTTGCAGCCGGCAGGGGGCTCGTCAGTCGTTGCGTGATCCGACTGGATCACCTCTGCTCCCCCCGGAGGCTACGGAAATTTACCTCTCTATCCAAATCATCTGTAATTCGCCCGCCGTACTGAACCTCAGCCACCATGTAGCAGATCGTAGACCACGAGAGAGGTTGTCCGACGAGAATTGTCGAGGCCAGATGTTTCTCAATGACAAACAGCGAGGCTTCTAAATCGGAGTAGTTAAATTCGTAGGGCACACACCACCCTAGAGGACCGAATTTTCGTCGCTCTTGCACAATGCTGTGTAGGAACGCCGTTGCAAAGACAATGTTTCGCCACTTTTCGTGGTCCACCTTGTCGAGAGTCTCTTGCGTGACCATGGTCGTGAAGGTTCGATGCAGCCCGGCCTTCAGACCGATAGGCGGCTCGTTTGTCACTTTGATGCTCATTTGAAGTAAGCCGATAGGAAATCGATTGTGTGACTCGCAGGTTATCCACAATCGGAAGTCCTGAAAGTTTTTAGCGAGACAGAATTAAAGGCACACGTCCTTTTCCTCGGGTGCACTTCATGTGCACTCTCACTGCTCGATTTTTCGGCTTCACGGATGCATTGCTGCATCGCTTGTCTGCTATCTCAAACAGACCAGTGGAGGAGTGCCGTAAGAGCCAGGCACGAATGTCTATCAGGTAACAACTACCGTTTATCTCCTCCCACCTATATGCGGAGAGTAAACGGCTGCCTCGCATCGTTTTCCCGCCTTTGTCGAGTTTCCGTCGGTCGCCGAGCCAGTCCACCGGCTCAGCGCCGGCGCAGATCTGCGCCTGTCCCCAAATGCTCTTGCGCAGCAGATGCACTGCTTTGTAACGTGTTCATCCGTACCGCTTTCCTCATGGATCAAACGCTCGAGTGTGGTCTAGCATCCGAAAGGTGCTGCCTTCTCGCCACAATGATCGGCAACGTCTGTATGGCAAGAACCGTTAACTAAGACGTGTTCCATTCGAGTCCACAAGCAGCTGTGTGTGCCGCTGAACGGTCCTTGACGCAGCGCGAGCAAACGGAGCACGCCTTCAAGTGCTACATCCTCAACCAAGGAGAAACCCGTCTCCTTTTCGAGTGAGGCACGGACAACGCCGTGAAGGGTGAACCGCTATACGCATATCTTGCTGATCCATCAGGCTCTTCTTCTCTCTCTCTGATCTCTGAGTATGGGCCGATGGAGCGGCGTGTGTGAAGCCGCGCGGGCGCGAGAGGCAGCGTCGTGCATGCGAAGCTGACCCGTACAGCGAACAACCTTTCTCGACTGGTCTCCACCCGACGCCAAGCGAAAACGAAGCCCCAGCTGTGTGCGTTGCCTTCGACGCTAGCCGTGTGCACGCTGCCTGGCCCCGCCGCTTGACAGGCGGAATGTGCCCAGGACTCGCCGGTGCCTAGACGTGTGGAGGCGCGTGCGGACGTTTTCAGCTTCCCGTGTGAGAACAAAAACCCGCATGGCTGCGGCCAGTGCGTCTGGGTTTCTATCTCAACACCCTCAGACCAGCGCGTAGCGGAACGGGAAGTCTGTTGCTCCTCTTCGTTTCCGCGCCTCGGCACCGCGCAGGGTGTGCATTTACCTTCGCAACGTCCTGAACCTTGAGGAGTTCTTCAATTTCGGACATGAAATTGAGACCCAAGTGGCAGTTTTGGAGGACCACCCAGCCCCCCGAGAGGAAGCCGTTTTTGATCTTTTCTCGCGCGACAATCTCTTGCCCTTCTCCCATAGACACTTTGTCGGTCGGGAACTTTTTCTTCTTCTTTGCCAGCTCGTCGATAACTGCCGTCGGATCTGTGCCGGGAGAAAGAAGGAAGAGCACGGGGACGCGATTCTGCGACTCCTGCCAAATCGACTCCACCGAGTCTGTCACCGGCTCTGTGTACCGAGGGTCCAGCGACGCTTCGATGCAGCGAGCAGAGGCCACCACAGTCCGGTCTTCTCGCAGGGCCCGCAGCTGCGCAGACAGACAACGAAGAGAGCGCGAAAAGCGTCGCTGCAAACTCAGCACGCACCTGCCAACAACGCGGAGTCTCGCAAGAGCTCCTGAGCGACTCCACTGCGCCGAGGACAGCCGAAAAAAACGAACCGCAGAAACCAACGAGAGACGCTGACTTCCCGGCTAAACATCCCTCTTCTTTGAAACACAGTTCCCTTCTCTACGGGCCGCGAACGAGCTGGGAAGGAAACGGATTCCCCTCCTGTCTGCTCCGTCTTCTGAACCTCCCACAAACCTGCAGATGCGTCTGCAAACCTGGACGCTCACCCCGTCGAAGGCACCGCCGCGCGCTCTCGACTGTCCTTCCACAAAAACACGAAACGCCATCGCGTGTGGCACAGGGGTCCCGCCTGTGCAGTGGTTCGGCACTCCGATACGCCACGTACTTTATATACATTCAAAAACCCGTATGCGGCTGTGTGTGCGAATGCATTCACATACCTATATATATATATATATATATATATATACCTATATATACACCTATATATTTATATATATATATATATATACCTATTTATACACCCATACATGTACCTATATATATACCTATATAAATATCTATATATATATATATACATCTGTATATGTATACATATGGGTTTACAGGTGTGTGCGCTTGCCGCGAACAGGCGTCGGTGGGGGGGCTGAGAACCGGGGTAGCCAAAGAATTCAGGGTTAAACGTTCGTAGGTTTTCCGCGGCGCTCCTGTCGCGCCTCGAAAAGCCACCTTTTCGGTGGATGGCAGCGCCTAGCGTTCGTTTGCGTACGAGGCAGAGCCGAATGAAAGGCCCGAGTGGCTTCTGCATGCGAATTCTCTCTTCAAAGTCCGGGACGCTCTGCTTCTCCGGCTCGTTGTCTTCGAGGAATTTCCTCCACTGCGCCTCGTTTTTGCCGATGATGTCGGGAAGTTCGCAGAAAAACTGGATTTGCTCCCGTCCGAAGGAGTGCCGAGACAGCTGCAGGATGTTCAGCCACGTTTTCGAGTCTTGCCCTAGCCATTTGTAGGGGCAAGGCCGCTCAGCTTGCTCATCGAGTCCTGGCAAAACGCGAGGCGCAGTTCACAAGCGCGGAAAGGAAGGAAGAACGAGACGCACACGCAGAGCGCAAACCGCAGATGCACTGTTTAGACTGACGGCACAGAGGAGAGCACACACCTCCGTGGAGAACTGCACGCGGGTGTCGGTACACTCTGTGGCTGCGAGGAGTCCGCGCGAAACCGCGGCGGCGCGCACGTTTCGCGCTTTAATGCACATATGCGTCTAGCAAGGCTCTTGCTCCTTTCCCCAAGCAGCCCTCTACCAGTCGATCCGTATACACACAGTGCAAACGCATGCACATAAATCCCAAACGCATAGCTGCACATATACACATCCATACGCTTGTGGGGGTAGACACACATGTCCAAATAGCCACACATATATATATATATATACATGTGTGTATCTACAGGGGAGTATGTACAGTCAGGGGGTGCATGGAGGAAGGCAAATGAAGGAAGGAGTCGATACCCTTTTCTATCCACGACTCCATCAAGCAAACGCGAGGGTCTCTTTGTCGTGTCTCGCTGTGATATCTCATCTGCTTTCCGTCTATTCGGTGGCTTCCGGAACCGCACTCACCCGCCTCACACACGGGGTCAAGTGCATTCACGGGGACAAGTGGAGATGTCTGTTTCCCTGCACGTTTTTGCATGTACAGATTTGTGCGATGGACAGGACAGTGTTCAGTGCCGGACGTCTTTTGCTCGCTTTGCGTCGAGGCGTGCCTCCGTGTTCCGTCTTCTGGAGGTTCTCTCCTTCAGACGAGTTTCCGCGCCTCGCAGCAGAACGCACCAGCGCCAGCGGTGAGAAAGAGCGACACATCTGAAGAGGTTAACTCCCCGGCGGTGAGCAGAACTTTGACGGTGACCATCATCAGAAACGTCGTTTTGTGTCTCTCAAAGAGACCGCGATTGACGTAGCGATACACCTGCGCAACGCAGCAGAAAACGGCCAGAGAGACACCAGTTGAGACGTAGACACACACATACACAACACGCCCACAGAACACAAAAGCAGGAGACAGACAGCGAGTTTCCCATACGCAGATGGAGATACGGGGAGAGCAGAGGATGGCAAACATCCCACGGGCATCTGAAATAGCAGGGGAGTCCTAGGGCACTCAGATCCAGCGCCTTCCGCGCTGAGGAGGTGCGCGCGGTGCGCACGCACGCCCTCGTGGCCGCGGCTGCTCGCGCGCGAAGCCAATGAGTCAACGGAACACGCAGCGCGACCCGCGGTTGTGTGTTGAAAGACCACGCAAGGCCGAGGCGAGACCGGAGAAGACGCTTGAAAAGAACGACAGGGAACACCTGAAAGTTCGAGGGGCGTTTTCTGTCTCTTTCGGCTGTTCAAGTCAGCGGTACAAGACTCCCATTTCGAACGCGAAAGAGCCGCCAGAACTCTTCCTGCAGCCGGTCGACGCACTTGGTAGGTGAGAGCGTCGACGATTTTCTCGACTCTTTTGTGCGTCGGCTGCGCCTTCTCCGAGCGGTGAATCGCGAGATCGAACTGCTCGAGGAACTGCGCGAGGGACGAGTTGTACATCCAGCAAACGAGAGACATTTCCACCATGCAAAAGTAGAGAACGGAGCCGCGCGTCGCCACAGGCCGGTACTGCTCTCTCTTCTCGTTGATCTGCAACAAGACAGAGCGGAGAGAGGAGACTCCACGCGTGTCTCTTTTCTGCGAAACGATCTCCGACGGAGGAGCACCTCTCCGATCCCCGTTCTCTCGCTTCCAACGGCTGCAGTGTGCTTTCGTCTTCTCTCCGGTCTCCGACCCTCAAATCCCAGCGGGAAAAAACGCGGCCGCCTCCGGAAGAGAGTGACTCACACTTGCCTCCAGTCATCAGTGCACTTTCATGGCGCGCATTTTCTGCTTTCATTCTCGCTCTCTCTCGCGTCCGACCTCTGAGGCTCTCCCGCGTTTTTCACTGGGCCCCGCGGGAGGCGCCGCTCTCCAAAGACCGAGCGCCGAACCCGCGACGCATTCGCTCCAGATTCAGATGGAGTCTGCCCGCCCGAGTCTTTGCGTTTAACCCTTTCGTCGACTTTTTGCCTGGCGCCTTACCTCGAGTTTTTTCTCCTGTGCGTCCTTCAGCTTTTTCTCGACTTCTTTCGCCTTCGCCTTCGTGTTGCCCAACACCTCAATCAGTTCCGTGTCGTCCAGGAGATTGCTTTGCGAGTTGGACAGCCTCTCGAGGAGCTGGCTGTCGAGCTCTTGCAAAGCCTTCGTGTTGGAAGTCACTTCTTCCATCAACAGATTCAGGCTCTCCTCCAGCGAGCGCTGCTCCATCGAGAGCACGCGCCCCAGGAGTTGCTGCTCGAGCCCTGGAAGACCACAAAAAAGGAAAAACGCTTCCAGGAGGCTGTCGCCTTTCGAGCAGACACGCGAGACCCCGTCGGACCGAGCCACGCGCGCGAGGGCGCATCTCCACATGCGACAAAGTCGGTCTAGGAACCGACACGCGCGAAGCACGTCTCTTGGTTGCGGTGCTCCGCTTCTTTCAGAAACAAATTCTTCACTGGGGTCAGGTGCCTAGACACCCAAGCACGCGGTGTCGAGCAAAGCGGGAACCAGAGGAGAAAACAACCAGAGAAATGGGGATGACCTAAACTCGCGCGGCGCACTTTCCCCCCGGGGCTTGGTACGTACGACGCTGCAAAGTTCCTCGTTTCACTCAGCGAGCGCGTGCCGAGAGACGCCTGTGAAGACCCCCAGAGATCCGGCAGAAACTTTTCTCTGGCGGCTGCTGAAGAGCCTCAAAAGTGGAATCCGCAGGCTCCGTCGCGTCTCGAAAGGTGGTCTCGTCTTCTGTCGCCTTTGCGTCCTTTTTCTGGAATGTTTCTAGCCCTGGAGCCCCCCCCCCCCTTCCCCGTGGCCTACCTTCTTGCGTCACTGTGAAGTCGATGACTGTGCACTTTGCGGAGAGCTCCGGAGAGAAGTGTGGATTCGCGAGTTTCGTGGTCAGGTAGAGCGTGAAGTCCGCGTTGAATTCCACGAGTTGGTCCGACAGATTCACGTACAGCTTCTTCCCCTTCTTGAGGACCTGCTTCTCGAGAATCGGATCCACTAACGGATTCACTTCGTCGCCAACGCCCTCGATCAGAAGGGGCCTGCCGTCTTGCAAGCAGAACTCCAGCTGGTCCTTCAGCCTGGCACAAAGACACGCGTGGCGAAGCACTCTCGCTTGCATGCGGCTCCGCCTGCTCTTCCCGCTGCCGCGATACGCGTCACGAAACGCGTCGCAGCTTCGCTTTTGCCCTTTCCCCCTGAATGGTTTCTTCTCTTTCGATGGTTTGCGCTTCGGTTTCCTACCGCGGATTCGTCATCGTCGTGATGCACTGTTTCGCCCCGTCCATTCGGCCTTCTTCCTTCTTCTTGATCCAGTTCACGGCCTGTCCCTGTGGGTCAACCATCAGTGCGTAGCGCGACGAGCGCGTGACGAGGATGCCATTCTGAATGGACAGCTCGTCCGCCGGCAAACCCTGGAGGTTCCACTCCCCGATCGTCCCTTGATCGACGAGAACCTCCACGATGTTCACTTCCTCCGACGCAGGAATCCCCTGCCGTTTACACATCGCGCCGAAACACCTGCAGAGGCCTCAGAAAGCGGAAAAACCTCAGAAGGTGAAAATCCCGCAGGCACCCGTGAGCCAGTCCAGACAGAAACAGACGCAACGATCCCCAGGCACCTACGCAAGCAACAAACTCACTTTTACCTACCAGCACGACGGGCAGAGCCGCTCAGCTCTCTCTTTGTATACGACGAGGCGCATTTGTATGTGTGTGGCTGTGTATGTGTGCGCGCTTTATTGCGTATGCAAATAGGTAAACGCGTGTATGTGTGGATGTGTGCAGAGTAGTTCGCGTCGGTCCACTGTGAAGCCGTCGACGGCCGCGTGCGTTTCACCGGACGTCGGCACTCTGCGCTCTCTCTCCACGGCTAAGATGGCAACAACCGCCAAAGCGATGGGAAGAAGAGAGAAAGAGAGAGCGAGGGACGAAGAGCCAGGAACCGGTCGTGAGGAGATTTTTTCAGTAGCGACTGACTCCTTCCGCAGGCGCATGCGGTACTCCGCATTAAATGGTCCGCAGTAGGAGACGAATCCGGCAACTACGGTGATGTCTCCGACCAGCTTCTTCCTTCTCTCCGCAAAGGTGTTCGAGTCTTCTGTCCTAAAGAAGCCAAAACAAACAGCAACGAAAGAAACGCGACAGGCACCAATACTTCACTTCATACTTGACCTCCGCAAATATCTATATACAAATAGATGGATGTCGATACGATGCATTTGGATAGACCGCCGCACGCGTTTTTGAGGTGGGCGGCCGTGTAGAGATGTGGGGAGAAGCGTGGATTGACTCGCCATCGCGTTTTTTCGCCTGCAAGGCCGTTGATGAGTTTGTTGGCCTGGTCCATCTTGCGTTTCGTCGCGAGCGCGCGCTGTTCCAGTTCTGTCTTGGAAGTCATCGCAGCCTCAAATTGGTTGTTGATCTCTCGCAAGATCGCCTGGGCCTGGGCCAGCTCGGCCTCGGCCTCAGCGAGCTGACGAAGCGCTACCTCGACTCTGCGCGCACAACACAGGAAAGCCCGCGTGGAAGAGTGTCCGAATCACGCGCGCGACAGAAGAAGTTCTCTCCTCTCGTCACCGCCCAGAAGAAGTTCTCTCCTCTCGTCACCGCCCAGAAGAAGTTCTCTCCTCTCGTCACCGCCCAGAAGAAGTTCTCTCCTCTCGTCACCGCCCAGAAGAAGTTCTCTCCTCTCGTCACCGCCCAGAAGAAGTTCTCTCCTCTCGTCACCGCCCAGAAGAAGGTCTCTTCTCTCGTCACCGCCCAGAAGAAGGTCTCTCCTCTCTCCACCGCCGAGCTCACCTCGCAGTCTGGATTTTGAGATAGTCCATCTTCGGCTTGACGATCTTGGCCGCCTCGTGGTACATGACCATGGCGCCCACCCACTTGCACAGGCCTGGCGAGAGACGGAGAAAATACAATGTCGGAGTTACCGCCAGCGGGGAAAAGCCACGTGCGAAACAACACAAACTCGCCCCTTTAAAGCACATGCCGGTGCCCAGAGCGCCGTCTACACATCTGTAACCGTGAGCACATAGGCGTCTATATATATATATATATACACACATACGTCCATATATATATATATATATATATAGTGAGGAGTCGCACCACACTTAAATGTGTATAATCACATGCATATATATATATATATATATATATATATGATGGGCGAAGGCTGTTCTGTTTCTCTCTGCGTCCATTGGTGTGTCTCTGGATTTAGGCTTGGCTGCTGCCACGCCGTCGATCCCTGCACGTTTTTGATTGCGCGTTGCGGCGATGTCTGCGTCGAAAAGTTCCTGGCTCCTGCGGGTTGGCGAACCGCGAGAGCGGCGGTTGAGAGGCACGCATGCGGCGAGTGTTTTTTGTGAGGCCCTAGTGGGAACGCATGGACCCGTTTCGTTTTTGCACCTTCGGCTGCATTCGACGCTTTCTTCGCCACAGCGGGGTTGAAGTTTTCCAGCTCCAAGTACGGCATCAGGAGTTCGCAAGTTTCGTCGTTGATGTTGTCTTTTTCGTTCTGCCAGTCACACAGACGCATCACTTGGCATCGGAAGATTCTGTCGCGCGCGTCTTCCCGGCACGATAAGCAGCGTAGAGAGAGGCAGGCAGTCCCTTGGTCACCGCGAAGAAAGGAGAGGAAAGGCACGAGGCTTTCTTCCACTCCGAGAGAACAGCGCGACGAAGGCGGGGAACCCTCGGTCTTTCTTCTCGCGGTGTTTGCTGCGTGGAATCCCCGAAGCGTCTGCTTTTTTTGCTTTCTCTTTCTTTGCTCGCATTTCCTCCCGCCGTCTCATCCGCTTCGCTACTTTTGTTTTTGGAGCGGACCCTGGAAAACAGCGAACCTTTGGGCACGGACGCCACACAAAACGAGGCTGAAGACCTCGACAGCGCCGAGGTTCTGTCTGTTTGCTGTGTGTGTGTGTGTGGTTCTGTCCTGTTCCGGTTCTTTCGGTCCGGGAACTGTAGGGGATCGCCGCGTAGCGGCGTACCTTGGAGAAGTCGAACAGGTTGCTGAGGAACCGGACGTCGGCCATCATGGCCTTGGCGGTTTCGTCGAACGAGTCGTGGATGAAGTCGACGGTTTTCTTGTTGATGACCTTCGGCTCCATGCGAACATCGACGAGCTTGTTCTGGAGCAGAATCATGACTCCATCGAACACGAGGCGAATAATGTCTGACGGCGTCTTCATCGTCTTAAGCTCCACAATGTCCTTGGCCGTGATGGACTTCACGGCGTTCTCGGCCTCCAGCAAGTAAGGCAGCGCTTGCTGCAAGTCGCGATTCGCTTCCTCCTGCTCTACCTCAATGCGCTCTTTGTTCGCCAAACACTCGTCGCGGAAAGCTCCGACCTGTGGGTCGCGCGGAAAGACACTGCCGACCCAACAGCCGACTCAACGCGGGAGCAAGAGAGAGGAAGGGAACGCGAGGGAGAGACTTCACACACGAGGAGGGAGAGAGAAGGTGCGCGGGGATACATGGCGCCTCCGGTGCGGGGGGAGTTGCGACTGAATCCCGCCGTCGCGGAAAGGCGAGAAGCAGAGCGGCCTCGAGAAGGGGAAGTAACGGGACCGAGACAGAGGGGGAGAGACAGCGGAAAGGCACACGTCGACATGACAGGTAGAGGCGAGGAATGCGGAGAAGACATAGAGAGCTGTGGAGGGTGCAATCGACCCCCGCCCCCAGTCGTTCAGCAGCCGGTCCATCTCCAAGAGCCCGTTCCTCCGTTTCGCGCGGTTCCTCCCCTCCCGGAAAGCTCCCCGTTCTTCTTCTCGCCATTCGCCGTACTTGTTCGCTTTTCTTCTGGGCCTTCGCCGACTCGTTCCGGACTTTGATCAGCAGCTGGTTGGTTTGTTCCTCCGACTCGTGGAGCTTCTTCTCTTCGTCCTTCAACTTCACCTTCATCTGCTTGATGTCTTGCGCAGCCTGATTCAACTTCAGCAGGCCCACGTTGACGCTGGACGGATGAGAACCGCAGGTCGTCGAGACGCGGGAAGCGACACAAATTAAGAACAGACAGCATACGGAGCCCGCGAAGAGGAAGGTGTAGAAGGTGAAGGAGAGAAAACCGGGGTTTTGGATGGTATTACTTTTAACGCCATTAAGGAGCGATAGCGAACAAAAGCGGACGAGGCGAAAGAGGGCGACAAAACAGGCGGAAGAACGGCGACTGGCGCTTGGAGACAAGGTCCAAAAGGGACAGGAGAAGGTGACAGGAGAGAGGGACAGGAGAAGGCGGCAGGGCGAGCATCGGCCGTCTGTGAGGACGTCTTCGTGCGCGTGGTTCCGACGCACCTGTGCTCGAGGTTGTTCACCTCTTTGAACTTCTCGGCGTAGACTTGTTTGTAAAAGCCCAAGAAAGAGAGGTACGATTTTGGAGTCACATACACGTGCCGCCTCATCCGGAGAAAGTATTCCTCGCACATGCGCCCAACCTGGAACGGAGAAGACGCACAACAGAGCGAGTGCGTCTGTGTGTCAAGTTCGTCCCGCGATGAAAACGGGACAGGCTCGTCCTGTCGGTCTAGAATTGTTATCTGCGAGTCGCGCTCGGAATACCCGAAGGCATGGACTGCGCAAGAGAGGAGGGACAAATAATTCGGCGTGGAAATGGTGGGAGCGCGAGACCGACGGAGCCCGAGCAGGGCGAGGAGGGGAAAGCGATGGAAAAACGCGACCGCGATAAACAGGAAAAAGCAAATCCGAATTCCTTACCGCCTGGTCCCCTCACGCATCAGCGACGTGGAGAAAAGGTTTGTGCGCGGCATGAGAACGCAGTGGGATGTGCGATATGTGAGCCGACGGGAAAGAGCCTGTGTATGTTTGTTGGCGTCGAGGTAGGAGCCTTGTGCGGCACTCTTTCTCGAGGAAACAGGCGTGTAACTTCCATGCGCTGGGGCAAACTCCAGAGAAAAGAGAAAGACATCGCTTCTGTTGCGAGACACAACACCGGAGGGTCACTTTGTGCGCGAGGGGGTAACATTTTACACGCGATGTCTCGTAGCTTGAGAAGAACGTCACAGTGACAACCAGGTGGGAAGGACATGTTGCGACGCCTACCTCCGTGTGAATTCTCCCCATGACTGAATACAGAATTTCCTTTTTCTCTGGACTCGCGTCGATTTCAAAGTCGTGAAGGAACCGCGAAGACACGGCGACGAGCGCGTCCTCGGGCCAGGGCAAAAACCAATCAATCGTCGTGCTAAACAGCGCGGGGAACTTCTGAGCTCTCTCTGACAAAAAACGCACATCGCCGAACGAGACAGGTGCTCATGTGAAGGTTACCCTGGCACGCATAGCGGCGTATGCATGCGCGTCACTCTTTAGCCAGGGAGACGACAACTGCGGGAAACGTCTTTTTTGGAGACACACACGGCACACGAGTCGCCAAACAGGCGTAACGGTGTCACTCGCACAATCCTGCACCAAAATATACATATATGTATATATATATATACATATATATACATATATATATATATACATATATATATACATATATATACATATACATATATATATATATATATATAAGCTTGGGCAGATAACGAGAGATGAGCACATCTACATGTGCATGTCTAAACACTTATTCATAGTCATATGTATGTACAATTATATGTGCAGATGTCTGCCGACATGCAGCATCTAGTGAAGACAGAAAGACTCGCATGCAGATGCACCTGTCAGCTGCTAAACGTGCGGATCTAGGCTTCTCTACGTACACCTACATTTGTATATCCATATATATACATACATATATATATATATACATATATATATATATATATATACATATATATATATATATATATGTTCTAGATATATGGGTGTATTGTATATTGATATGTGCACGTGAGTAGGTATACGTAGACATACCTATCCAGCTGCACATACTTCTTCCGAGAAATTCGTGTGTGTGTGTGTGTGGTGTTTCTCTGGGGGCTTATATCGGGGACGTTCGAGAAATATTTGATTTCTGCTAACCTGCGAATTTTGGAGAGAGCGGCGAAAAGCAGAGAACGACGTGGAGGTTGTCGCGCACGCGGTCCATGAAAAAGTTGTACATGTTCACGAGGTTCTCTTCCTGGTTCGGTCTCTCCTTGAGAAAGTCAGCTCGGCGTTCGGCAATCATGTCTAAAAAGAAGTGGAGAATTACATTTGGAGAGAAGCCGTGCGAGAGCGGAAAGAGAACCGAAGGCAGTGCCTGCCGCCTCTCCTGAGACATTCGGAAACCGCAGTGTTCCTTTCCCCAGCGAAAAGCTTCCCTTCAGATTCCATGGTGAATGGCTAGTAGCGACAATCAGACGGACACCTGCATTACGCACGCACGCGGGCTCCGCAGCTGCAGAGAAGGAATCTTCGAAAGCTTTGTTTTTGCAGTGTAGTTGAAGGGCCAAGCCTTCCACTTGCTCTTTCACAAAGCCGAACGCGAACCGCGTTCCCCGCAAACAAACAAACGAGCTGGTCATCACCTGAATGCCCGCCGTTCCGTTACACGAAGGATATATACGTAAAAATATATCTACGCATATACACAATGAAGCCCACGCTTTTACCTACCCGCACCTCCAAACACACACAAAAACATATATACATATATATATATATATACATATACATATACATATATATATACATATATATATATATATACACATACACATATACATATATATATATATATATATATATATATATACATACATATATATATATACATATACATATACATATATACATATATACATATACATATATATATATATATATATATCGTGTTTTTGTGTCTTCGTATGAACGTGATGCGAGGTGCTTCGCTTGGAAGCGTGTTACTTTGGTGCCATCAGGGTGTTCCTTCCTGCCTACTGTCTCTCTCGTCTTTGGCAAAGAGTCCAGCGACTTCTCCGGTGGAGAGAAGGGAGTTGAAGTACTCGAGAAAACCTTCACTCTTGATCTCTAAGTCAGTGAGCAGGAAAGTCGTAGCCTGGTTCTTCTGGCCCGCTGACGTGTACAGACACCGCAGGTCGTCGAAAAGGGCGTTGTCGTTGTAGGTCTTTGTGACTGTGATTTGGAAAGTAAAATGCCCCGCGATGTAGGCGGCAAGGCGCGCGAGAGACTGCTTTCCAGAACCGCCGACGCCAACCAGCATTGCTGAACCTCTCGGCATCTAAGAAAAAACAAAACCACTCTCTCGCTTCCTCTTTTCGCCAAGGAAATGTGGAAAAACTCATGAGTTTCCATACATAGACATAAATATATATATATATATATATATATATATGTATCTATATGTATATACGTAGCATACGAATATACACATGTATATGTCTACATATATATATATATATATATATGTAGACATGTATATGGATAGATCTGTGTATCTTCGCGCGGAGAGCCGCTACATGAGAAGGGAGAGAGAGGAAAGGCCGGAAGCTCTGGATGGGCAAGGAGAAGACTTGAAAAAACTTAAGGGTTGACGCCGATTTCTCGCTCTTTCACGCGTTCCAACCGTCTCTCATCGATCCAGAAAAAAACGCGCAGGGAGAGACCCTGAGGCGTGTTGTATATACACTGGGAGAGACAGGAGACTTTATCAACGGCAAGCGGTTTTGTCAGAGGTGCAAACTCTTTTTTCGACTCCTCCGTCCAGACAAGAGGGACGTGTATCTCCTGCAAACATCCCTATAAATGTATATACGTAAATGAGTAGGAGCGGACGTTGGCAAACGCGCACTTTGCTAGAGTGGCCTATATCGATTTTTGTGTATGTTTCGGCGTGAGGGGAAGGACAAGCAAGAACAAGGGGAGCGCGTGTACAGTGGGAAAACCATCTGAGATCGGATTTCTTCCTGCGTACTTGGATGATTCTGGAAATGGCCATGAGGTGGGTGACCGCAGCATCAAACATGACGAGATTCATCTGTTTCGACGGATTGTCTTCATTGTATTTCTCCAGGTAGAAATTGATCTTTGTTCGGACGACGTCCAAGCTCGGCACAGGCTCGTAGATCTTGGGGGCTGGAAGCATCTCGCCGCTTTCGTCTTCGACTCCGTCACGCAGAAAATCCGCAAACCTTAACACAGGGTAACCACAAACATACGCACACAAAACTACGATAGACTTCACAAGAAACAGGAATGGAGTCCAAAACAGGGACACAGCGAGCGTTACAGAAGTACACATATATAAACATTTATATTCGAGCAAAAATATATCAAAATATTTGTATATACACATACACATACCTATTTGTATACAAGTATAAATGGGAAAACGTGACTGCGCGTCTGAAGGCCTGGGCCCGACAGATGCGTCGCAATTGCAGCTGCTTGCTTCCTTATCTCACCAGGGAGTGTCGTACACGGCCTTTGCAAGGTCGTCTCCAAAGTAGGTTGCGCAGATTTGATGCGCGGCTTGGTTCACGAATTGTTTATCTACTTCTCTGGAGAGTTTGTCCGCGAAGACACGCAAGCACTCGTTTTTCCACAGACCCACGAGGCGCTGTTCGCTCGTCAGAACTTCCAAAGGACAAGACAAAACGCCTTGGAAAACGCGAGACAAGTCGCGCATGTTGAAAATGTAGTGAAAGCGACTGGGCGTCGGAAGCAGATTCTTCTTCACATCCAACCAGAGGTCGATCGTCGCCTTTGTCAAACGCGACGACAACTCAACAACCTGCAAAAGGTCCATTGCCACACATGCATCCAAGCGCATGCAAAACCGCGCAGACGCATACACGTATACATATATATATATATATATATATTCGAAAATTGCCGTCTAGGTGCATACGTACCTATATATATGCACGTACACGGGTATATATGTGTGTAAGCATATTCGCCTGTACAGCTGTTCTTGCATACGTCTACCAGGCGCTCTGGTGCATGAACACCCCCAGGTAAATAAGTAAATACATATATCTATATATATATATATATATATATATATATATATACATTACGTCATGCGTCAGAAGCATGAAAGTCCCCCTGAAAGTGTGGCGTTAGCTGTGTGGAAGCCTTTCCCTTTTTTTTCGTTTTTCTTCAGACTTTGGCGGGCGCAGCCTTCGGAGTGAAGCGCGATCGCAGCATGGCGCCGTAGATGTTGTCGACGGAAGCCAGCGAAGGGAGAATCATGTTGAAGGAGAAAAACTTCGACTTGAGTCGATTCGGAATGTCGTTACGGCCGCCTCCTGGGTGGTTCATTGCGCCCAAATACTGGAGACCAACGACGGCTTTGAAGTCCCCCCTGGCAAACGCGAGCAGGGAAAGGCCGAGAGGGAGAAGACACAAACGGCGTGAGATCATGGGCAAGGACACAAGCGAGAAAGCGCCTCTCATGCGTGCGGAGAGCTTTCGACATCTTTGTCACTGATCTCTCTCGACTCACTTTCAACATTGTCCACGAGAAGCTCTGTCCTTCCTCCATCTGCGCAGCTACGTCTCTCTCTCTCAGCCTTCATTTTCTGTGTAGCATTCGTTGTGTCAGGTGTTGTACCTCTCTCTATCCTCTTTAAGGGCGGCTTTGTGTCATCTTTGAAAGAACTTCTTCGCTAGTCAATCGCCTCTCTCTCACCTGCATCCGTCTTGCCCGGACCCACCCTTGAGAGGCTACATCACGAGAGTCGCAAAACCTCTTCAGAGAAACCTTCTTCTTTCTCTGTCCTCATCCCCCTCTCTGCCTTCCCCTCTCTGCCTTCCCCTCTTTGCCTCCCCTCTTTGCCTCCCCTCTTTGTTTCGCCCCCAGTTTCAATCCCCGCTTCCTTTTCCCCGTTTTCTCCCCTCTCTGTTCACGAGTCGCTTGCCTTTTGTCTTTGTCGAGGAAATACATTCCGCCCTGCTCGATGAGTTGTCTCGCGAGTTCAAGCGTCACTTGGTCTCCCCAGGAGTTGACGAACGGCATGGACATGTCGTCGAGAAACAGCGTCATTAGCTTGCCGCCTGGAGGGCAGTAGGTTTTCCCAGTTTTCCGTTCGAGCTCGGCCTCCACGGTTTGTTGAAATCGCTCAGGAGTCGTCGCCGAGGAAAGGTTCACGCGTTTCCACAAAATCTCGCTCAACTGGTACTTTGAGAAGAACAGCAGCGCCGTCGAGGTCTTGGCTGTCCCTGGCCCGCCGACGAGCAACACCGCCTGGAAGGACGGCGGGTTGTGCGAGGGCGGCAAACTCAAGAGATTCGAAATCAAATACTCCGCCCTGCAGAGACACCGCACGAGGGGAGACACTGGCGCAAACGAAGCGTGGAAGAAACAGGTTTTTCGGAAAAAGACGCCGACACGACTGTCTCGAGACCGAACCCCCTTCTGGAGGGTTCTCAGAGGGTTGGAAAGGCAAACGAGAAAATGATGCACCATATTCCTTCGCGGCAGCGCAGGCGGGGCCGGGAACAAGAAGCGGGACGGGAAAACTCTTGACGGAGAGAGACGCACACGATGCAGTCGCACCCCAGGACCGTTTCGTCATTTTCTGGCCCCTTGCCTTTTCCGTGGCGCTTTGTCTCTCTCTCGAGGCCAGATATATCTGATCCTCTCTCTCTCTCCTGTCAATCTCGCTCTTCCTCTCGATGGCCATCTCTTCCTCTTCTTCACTCCCTTTTTCTCGACTTCCCCCTCTTCCTCTTCTTCTCTCCCTTCTTTCCCTTCCTTCTCCCCCTTCTTTCCCTTCCTTCTCTCCCTTTTTTCTCTTCCCTCTCTCTCGTCTCCTTTGTGCTCGCTTTTTCTGTCTCCTCTCCGTTCGCGTTGCCTTGCCTTTCGGAGTCGGTGGTTGGGACGAGAATGGAGGAGAAGGTGAGGGACCCGGGGGGCGGTCGCCACTCGCGTGCGCTCCATTTTTTGAAGTTTTTCGTCTCCAAGTCGACCCAGTAGTCAAACAGCGTGAGTCCCTCCTCGCAGGCGTGCGGCGCGCCGCAGGTAGCTTTGAGAAACGCGTCAAACTTGAGGCGGTCCTCAGGCTCGAGCAGCCCGCCGACGCCCCAGGCGAGCGCGTAGGTCAACACCCGCTCGTACTGGCTGCTCGACAGCGCTTCGTTGCGGCCCTCAAACTGTCGGAGCAGCGCCGCCAGCAAGTTGAGAACCTGAACCGTCAAGATCTGAGCCGAAACGGCCATCACGTGGCGCAACTCGCGCAGAGCGAAATCCAAAGTGTTCGGCGCAAACAAGTACCTGGACGCGCAGGCGCAGCACGCACGGGGACACCGCACATCGGCTGCACCAAACAGGGAGCAACGGCCAGAGAGCGCTCGAAAAAGAACAAAAAACGAGAACAGAGACTGAAGGAAAAGGAGACAGAGACGAAAGCGACAGAAAGAGACGGCGACAGAGACAGAAACACAGAAGAGAAGAGAGAGAAAGAAACAAAATGGGGCGAAGGGGAAACCAAGGAAGACGTGGACAGCGAAGACCGCGGCGAGAGGGAGAGAGAAGCGAGACACAAGAGAGAGTGAGAAAAGGGAGAGATAAAAGCGCAGGGGGGATTCGAAGCACAGAGCCCAGTAGATACTCGAGGCGGAAAGGCAGAATCGCGCACGCTCCCAGGTCCCCTAGAACGTGCGAAACGCCTGTGTCTTTCCGCGTTCCGTTTTTCTTCTCTCGTGCCTTCTTTTCCAGGCCTACTTTTCGAACAGAGGAGTTAAAATTGCCTTCTCTTCGTTCCCTGCGGGGCCGCTTTGTGCGCGGTTGTTCAGCCAGCTGAGGACGAGCGGTCTCCACCCCACGTCGGTTGCTGACACGTAGACGATGCCCGCGCGACTGACTGTGGCTGGGGAGGCGTTGTTCAAATTCTCGACTTCAAAAACGATCCTGAGAGCCGCAAGAGAAAGTGCAAAAGGCAACAACCAATAGCGACAATCGAGTTACAGCGACACCCGATATACACAAACGCGACAAACAAAGAGAGGCGACAGAAAGAGACACCAGAAGTCTGGTGCTAACTGTCGAGACCCGAACAGCGTTCCGTGTGTCGTTCTGTGCACATGTGCCAGCCCAGTACACACCAAGTGACTCCTAGGCGGGGGACGAAGACCGCACGTCCTTGCGCTCACCCAGAGTTTCCACACTTCTTGTATCGGGGCATCGGTATTTGTTGACTACCCCACACAAGCAAATTTTTTACCGGTACACATGCTTCATCCATACATACATTTCAACATACACAAATACATACATGTATATATATAAATATATATATATATAGACAAATATGTATGTACGTATATATATATATATATATAACGGATAATCGATTGTCTTTGAGGGTTGCGAGAAGTTGTCTCGACAAAGATTTGCTTTTTACCTGGTGTTTTCAGTCATAGGAATGCGGTCGTTGTTGGCGAGGGTGAGAATTTTGTTGTCGTCGAGAACGGTGTTGAGGTTTTCGATCCAGATTGCGTCGACGGGGCCGTCGCAGGTGATCCAGGTGTTGAATTTCAGTGCGCGGTTGTTGTATTTTGCCCAGAGCCAGGCAAAGATGCCCGGAGTCCACTCCTCCGTCAGCGGGTCTTTAACGCCGTACATCTGCTGGGCCGTGATCGCCTTGGGATTCATCACCACGCTCCGTGTCGCCACGCCAATCGACGTCAGCGCCGTCGCCAGCGTCGAGGCAATTTCGCTCTTCCCCGAGCACGTCGGACCCACGAGCATGAAACCGTGACGAACTGTTGATGTCTGTGGGCAGAGACAAAAACGGTGAGCAATCCAGAGGTGCGCACAGTACGAATGCAGGCTACCGGTGAGACTGACAGCCTATTTCTTCTGTCTCTTTTTCTCCCTCTCGGTCGCGCTTTTCGCTTTCTCTCCCTCTCTTCTCTTGTATGTTGCGTGTGCAGCGGGGACCGTTTGGGGGCGTCTCTCTCCTCGAGCGCGTGCGTGTACCAGCTGAAAGCGCCCCAGAAAGGTTTTGAAATCCTTCAGCTTCGGTCTGTGGCGCAAGCGCGCGTTTCCACGTGGCCGAGCCGTCGCGGTTTCGGTCTCTCGCCTTCATTCCTTCTCCGCAGAAGGACACGCGAGAAGAAAAAGGACTTGTCGGGCCGCAGAACAAAGAGGTATAGTATATAACCCCTTCCCAGTGCAGTAACATGTAAACGGCGGCTGAGGTCTAGCGTGAAAGGGTCGTCTCACCTCGTACAGTTGCATGACTTTGATGAGGAATTCGTCGGAGAGGAGTAGCCCGTTCTTCGCAATCGTGGCAACCACGGCGCTCTCCACTTCGCTGTAAAGCTTCTTCGGCGGGTCACCTTGCTTGGGAAAAATGTCTCGCAGAAGCGAGAGGAAGAGGGGAACGTCATCGGCCACCAGCTTCGAGAGGTTCATGTCGCGCAGCGTTCTGAAGCGAAGACGCTCGGCGAAACAAAGAGAGGACGAGTGACAAGGACGACGCAGAAAAAGAGAGAGCGAGGCGCATGCAGGCTTTCCCAAAGTCGCAAGGACGACAGCCCGCCTCTCACCTAAAATGCGAGCAAAAGAGATGCAAAAAAGACCAGATGCAAGCGTGCGGATGCACGCGCGCAGAGTGCATGCGCGAGAAGGAGAGAAGTGGCATGGAAGAAGAAGCGTCGGAAAAAACAAATGTGTCTGAGGACGAACGCGTTTACTGGGAAACGCGTCTTCTCCCTTTTCGGTATATGTCTCAAGTCTTTGTTTCGCTTTCGCGTCTCCCTCCGTCTTCTTCTGCAGTCCTCGGGCTCTGGTCGGTTTTCGGTTCTTGTCGCCCTCGCTCGCTTTGCCTTCTGCGTGTCCTCGTTTTTACCGCATCAGCAGCATTTCTTCATCGGCGTCCGGCTCGGTCCTCTTGGTGGCACCGGCGGTGCGCAGCACAGAGAGAATGTTTCGCAGGCCAAAGTCGTAGTGTCTTTGCTTGGAGAGCTGTTCCTCGCAGAGCCCGTACAAAACTTTGAATTTCTTCGACAAGTTGTCAATGTCCAGGTAGCCGACAGACGCCAGCTTCACCTAGAGTCGCAGCGCACACAACGCCCGCCATGACACAGCCTTCTCGAGGGACTCGAGTCTAGAGAAAAGAAAGAGAGTCTCTGAAAGAACGAGCGTCCGGGAAAGAACGAGAGTCTACCAAAGTGGGCTAGCGAAACCGTGGCCTCGCTAGCCAGGCACCACACACAGAACGACTGGGGCTGCGCTCACCAGGGAGAAGACGAGAGTGGGTGTTCGTCTCCACTGCCTCGTCTCGTGGGCAATGTGATGCGCTCTCTCCGGTGCTTTCTGGGATTTCACTGGGAAGCCGCTCTGCCCGTCGAAACCTAACTTCCCCCTCCACAAAAGTTTCTCTGCAGCTTGCGTCCTCTCGTCCCGGTTTTCTCGTTGTTTTCCCCTCCGTTTTGGTCCGGTTCGCGTTTTCGCGAGTTCTCTGGTTTCGCCTTTTGCCACGCTTCGTCTCTTACCTTGATGATGATCTGCCGATCGGGAACCATCATCGAGACGCTTCTGAAGAGAACTTTCAGGTTTTCAGGCAACTCTTGCCTTCCTGCGTAGCCTGGATTCATCGTGATAAAGTACGCAGTTGCCGGGACGAGGCGAATCGGCGCACCCTCGCCAGGAAACATGAACGTGCGCAGCCCCTGTTTCTTCGCAGTCGTGATCGACTCAACCTGGAAAGCGGAACGCGAGAAAAAAGAGGCAACGCGAGAGACCCGAAGCGTCGCGCAGAAAGCGCCCCGTGAAGAAGGCGAAAACCCGCAGCTGAGACAAACGTAGGAAAGGACTCTCTTTCAAACCGCTTTTAAAAACCGACCCTTCACACACGCGCGCGTGCCTCCCCGATGCTCTTTTGTTTCTCGGGGTTTCCAGGTCAACCCTCTTCTTTTTCCGTTCTTCCCTGGACGTCCTCCCTCCCTGGGTTTTCTGCGTTCTCGCTTTTTTTCCGTTCCTTTTCACCTGCATGGCGACGACAGAGAGGACTTCGAGATCAATTCGGTTGAATTCGTCGAAACAGCCCCAGAGCCCGCTCTGGCAAAGGCCTTTGAAGATCTTGGCCATGTCGTTGTACCGGTGCTGGTCCGAGCAGTTCGTGACGACGACAAAGACACCCAGCGTGCGGCCCATGTCCTTCACTGTCTCCGTTTTCCCCGTCCCTGCGGGCCCTGCTGGCGCGCCGCCGTAGAACATCCCGAGCGCTTGTGAGCAAGTTAAGTAGCATCTGCGAAGACAGGAGACGGACGCCGCGGCTGTGAGAACGGCGGGACGCAACGGCGTCTCCGACGGATCGAAGAAGAGATCAACAAACTCCGTCCAACTGTGTCGCAGCAGGGGCTGGAGGAAGGCCGTTCATAAAAAAACAAGCTCTATGGAGGGCGCAAGAGCGAGAGCGTCTCGAAACAGCCGCTGAAACGTTATGGGAAAACGTCGACAGGTCTCGTGCAAGCAAAGAGACTTGCGTCACCCGTGGAACATACAGAGAGAACAACCAAAGTTTTAACGGGGGAACTCACATGGCCAAAACAGAGGAACGCAGCGACAATCCGTGCGCCTGCATGCATCGGTCTCTCTCAAGGGCCGAGACGTCTCTCTGCGCGTTTCGTGCTTTTTTTCGTCTCTTGCCTGTCGGTCAGGGGAGTGATAGCCAGTCTCTCTTTGACGCCGAGGTATTCATACGAGTACGTGAACTCCACGTCGGCGATGGCGATGAGTGCGTTGTCTGTGTCCGTTTTCCAGTACAGCCGCGTTTGTTTCAGCCACTCAAAGTCGCTGGAATCCTTCAGCCGGTGCTCTTTCACTTTCTTCCAGAGATCTGCAAACACGTCTCTCTGGGAACCAAGAGACACCAGAGACACAATGCCGCCAAAGAACGGAGATTCACGACAGGCAACAGACACCCGCAAACAGCGAAGGCACTTTTTTCCCTGCTCACAATAGCCACACAGAGCCGCAAGGCCTCACATACAGAAACATCTCCACGCACAGCAATCGGGCCGATGGAGAGATTCAGATATATATATATATATATATATATATATAAATACATATATGTATGTTTGTGTGTTTGCGTGTGCATATGCACATCTGCCTGTGGATATATTTCCATATATATTTCCATATGTATATATAGTATTTGCGTGTATACTTGTGTTTATGTACAGCCGTATGTGGATGTATCTGTGCATGTGTGGGTGGGTGCATGTGAATATGCTGTCATCAAAGTCTCGCATCTTGAGTCCCTAGCGTTCGCAAAGGACGGACGTGACGTAGGTTTCTCGTGGAAATAGCGCCATTCACTGTCGAACTCGCAGCGCAGAAATCGGCGCGTACGCAAACGTGCCGATCCAAAGAAAAGTGCACCTGCTTTTTGGACATAGGTGTAGTGCCATCCGGACATACCAGCCCACATACGCTTTCATAAATGCATATATACAAACACACAAATATATATATATATATATATATATATATATATACGAATATATATATGTATATACGAATACGTGTACTGCGCGTGTATTTATGAAACTATGTGCATGTGAGGCAGTGCGTTGGAAGGGAGGCGCTTTCTTTCGGGCTGTACCTGGTGAACGTGGACGGTGACGAGCGTTTCGTATTTTGTGCGGTTCAGCTGCGTCCCCAGATCGGAGAGACAGGCAGAGACCAAGTCAGTCATCATAGCGACAAACTTTTTGTTTGTGGCGTTCATGATCGTCTTGTCTCTCTCCCTCGCCAGCTTCTCGAGGGCGTCTTGGCAGTCTGTCGTCCAAATCATTTGCAAGCCCAGCAAGGCCACCTGGACAGGAAACGTCACGCTTCGCGCACCGCACTGCAAAAGGAAGAGAGCGAGGAAACAAAAAACCGAAACACAGCACAGAGCGGAGACCGGGAAGACGCACTGCGACAACAATGTCACCTCTTGCGTCGTCATACTTCTATTTTTATCTATATATGTTCATATATATATATATATAGACGTGTTCGCATGAATATAAATATATATATATATATATATAGAGAGAGAGAGAGAGAGAAATAGATGGATAGATTGTTACGTATGGAGGCGTGGACTTCGAGGATTGAAGAAGCTCTTTGCTCGAGTTTGTTGTCTGTAGATCACCTGTGCGATGTATCGGTCACAGAAATCTCGCAGCGACATTTGATGGTAGACGAGACCCGTTTCGTGGGCGGCATATTTGCAGTCTCTTCGGATCGATCTCTGCATTTGGTTCTCCAGGCCGCGCAGCCAGTCCTCGATGTTTCCCTCCACTTTCAGAGGCGTCGAGAGGGTCACAACCTCTTCGGCAGCTCCAGCGACAGTTTTGATCTTGACGATTTTCTTCCTGTCGTCCTTGTCGAACACCACCTGGTGACGAGGGACAGGCAGGGCCAGAAACCAAGAAATGGCTTGGGGTGGTAGCGAACAAAGTGTTGTCTCGGTTCCCTTGGTTTTCTCTTTTTCTCGGGTTTCTCCTTTTCCACTGCCCCATCACATTCCTGACACCGTCCGGCCTTTCTCTCGCGCTGGCCTGGTCACCACCAAGAATCCAGAGAACCTTCCACGCCCAGTCTTCGACAGAAACACGCCTGTGCCACATCTCCCGTCGAGAACTCGAGCCTGCCGGAAGTCTCTCTTTTTCTCATGGGCGCCACAAAGGGGCGAGCTGCGCTGTCCGCTGTCTTCGACAAAAACGGATCCGCGTTGCTGGTGCCGGAATTGCCTCAAGAAAGCAGGCCAAACTGTTTTCCGAACGCAGTGGCGAGAAACGCTGTCTTCCGGTCCCCTCCCATCCAACCTCCTCGTCCACGTGGAGGCGCTAGACTGGAGAGAAGATTGGTGCAGGCATCCTCTCCCAGCAGGCGCAATTGCATGCATGCGCATGTCGACAGCCAAATGGCAAGGACAATGCTTGACACAAACGACAGGCCTCGGGAGACAGGACTGAGTGCGCAAGTTGCGGCTCTCAGTCCTTCGTGTGAAGCGACACCAAAAAAGAGACCCGACCGTGCATGCAGACTTGGGGCGTCGCCCAAGCATCGGCTTCCTCTCTGGACAACTCCTTCGTGCACAGATGGGAGCGGCGTTTTCCAGGCGTTTTACACTTTTCTACACGGACGAATGCAGAGGGAGCTTGGAAAGAGAAAGCGAGGCTGAAGAGAAGTAGATTCAGATAGAGGTATAGATGGGGAGACATCGAGAGACAGACAGCCAAACGCGAGGCGAAGAGGCGGGTTCCAAGTTAGGTAGCGCTGAGTCGGGCATGTGTAGACGCAGAGGAATGAATGCCTCGGCAGAGACAGAAGAGACAGGGCAGTCCGCAGAAATGGAGAGGCAAGTCGAAAACCAGGACACAGAGAGAAGCGTCGAGGACAGAGAACACGACAAGGTGGGAGACACAAAAATTGGAGACGCAGGGCTGCGGCTTACGCGTGAGATGGCGTCGAACAATTTTTCAAAGTCTTCTTGAACGGAATCCGCGTCGGAGCCTTGCGAGAGGATTTTGAGGAGAACGGGGTTGGAGACAAAGTAAAACCTCGGAAACTTGTTTCGTTTTCCCTCGAGGTACGACTCAAGAGACTTCTGGCAACTCTCTAAGCCGCCGTGGAGCACAGGAAGCAGTTGCTTGAGGAGTTCGTTTTGACAGCACTCGACGACCGTGACTGTCTCCGCCGCCTTGGCCATGATAGTCGTCTGCCGAGGATCACGACGGGGCAAAACGCACACGAACTGCAACGCGTGAACGAAGAGGGACGAACGTGCGAGAGAAGGAAAAAGATCGCTTGGACAAAGAAAAAGGGAAGAGCAGAGACGCAGGAGAGAGGCGAACGCGACGCATCCAAGGAAGAAACGCAGCAGCGCCTCTGGAGCTTGGTCCTTTGCGAAGAAGGGGAAACGCGAGAAGGGGAACAAAAGACAGAGCGACACAGAGAGACGAGCAACTGAGGTGAGGAGTCCTCAGCGTCCATTGTGTTCCCTCGGCACTTTACTTCCCCGCGCTTTGCGACTTTCGTTTCTGTGCCGTCCTTAAGGACAGCGCCGAGCGAGGGTCAGTTTTAAAACAGACTCAGGAAGAGACAGGGGAGCGTCCACCACTGGAGTGCTTGAGAGTAAACGAAAAACCCGTTGGATTTCAACGTCCCACGAAGATTAAGCTTTTGCACAGTTAGGTTCGAGGCGTAATAAATAGATATAGGGATAGATATATAGATAGGTAGATATAGATAGATAGATATAGATAGATAGATAGATAGATAGATAGATAGATAGATAGATATAGATAGATAGATAGATATAGATAGATAGATATAGATATGGAAATGAATTACTGTGACGCGTATTACAGGGAGCGGAAGCCGTCGCTCGTTCGCGCAAGGCTGTTGCGGCTTTCTTACCCAGTCTTTGTCGATTCCGTGGAAGCGTTTTGCCTCCGCAGGCATCTGCTTGGCAATGTCGCCGCCCGTGAAGACCGGCTCCAGAGACGTCCAGAGAACTTGAACTTTTGTCCAGCTGTCGATCGTGTCTGAGACGAAAAAGAAGACAGCCGCAAAGAGGATCTGTGCAAGAAGCCGAGGGCGCAAAACGCGTTCGCAATGAGTCAGGAAAACGAAGAAGAGCCGGGAACCGGGTGTGGCCGCATGCATCGGAAAAAAGGCTTCGGCCAAGAACAGGGAAGAGCCATTGCATGCAGAGGGCGAGGTGTTCGCTTTCGAGGAGCGTCGGAACGACGAGAAGAGGAAGACGCAAAACCGAAAAGTGAACAGGAACGGGGAAGTGACAAGGAGTGACCAGCGACACTTGGAGAAGTCTGCGTGCTTCTCGACTCCACATTCGCTTTCTTTTTGCCATTTACATATGTGTATATACATTTATGTATATGGATATGTATCTTGGTATATAGTGATGATAGGTATATAGTATATAGAGATTCTGGTTTCGATATCTATCTATCTCTATCCATTTTATCAGTATATCACTCTATAGACACACGTAAGCACGTCCACAGTTTTGCACTGAAATCTAGGGGCTGTGGTATGTCTCTTTCTACATATATATATATATATATGGTTTTTCTCTCTCGACATTCGAGCGTCACGATGGATCTTTGGTTCACGAGACGTTGCGCAACAGCGTCACGTGAAGGCACGATGTGAGTAAATTTCTGCCGTGCCACTCGCCGCTCGCCTCTCCACTGGCGAGTTTGGTAGCAGGCATCTGCGCCTCCGCGTAGCAGGTGTCCGCTGGAGAGCACAAGTGCTTGGATTTCCCACCGGAGACGTCCGACAAAGTCGTCAGCATATTCACGACCCGGTCCTTGAACGGTGTCACGTGGCGCATCGCGTTCATCGTGTTGAGAGACATCTGAGACTCCTCAAGAGCTTCCTGGATCTCGACAACTCGCCCGCCTTGCAGCACGCACGGATAATCTCTAAAACAAGTCACAACCAACGCACCCACATGTGCAGATCTCTACATATATATATATATATATACAAATAGATTTACATGTATACGCATATACAAATATACACGTGAGCAAACACAGATGTAGATCGACGTACACAGATCCACATTCCTGTACATTTACATATATATATACATATTTGTACATCTATATATGCGGAGCGGCATTCAACGACGAATGCCTAGGTTCATATTTCCGGCAGGTATACATGTATATGTGTGTTTGAGGTCTTTTCAGTGGCACAGGTGAGAGGAATCATGAGGGAATCTCCACTTTTACCCTTTTCTTGTGCTGTTCGCCATGGGAAGCTGTTTTCCTAGGCTTTCTCTCAGGTGTGTTCTTCCCCCCAGAAACCGCTTCGGCGTGGAGGCATCTCTCCAGATCTCCCGAGCTTGTGAACAGGTTTGTGTGTGGCCTTTTGTCTGTGTGTAAAGCGGAAATAAAGGGGGTGTTGAATGGGCTTTTTGATCTCGCTGGGCAGAAGTGTCTCCTGCTCAGCCTCGCTCGACAGCGGTATGAATCTGTCGGTCTGCGACTCTGCCAACATCTGTTCTCGCCTTGCCTCGTTTTCCACGTGCCGAAGTCGAAGCTGGTTTGTTTCCACGCGTGTTCAATGTCGGAAAGCTTTTCTTCAATGATCAGCTGCTTGTCGGCGGACTCGCAGATGTCCACGATGTCGTCCTGGCAGCCACGGGAGAGAAGGGGAAGGCGGTGGGAGGCAAAAAGCGATCGAAAAAAGAAACAAAAATCGCACGTGAAGAGGACACGGAGAAGACACGCGAGCGCGAGATGCATCTAACAGAGAGGCCGACTTGGATAGACGCAAACAGGCACAGGTGTCTACAGATACAGCCGCGGGGAGCTGGCAGATCGACATAAACAGGCAAGACTCCGAGCGGGAGATCTACAGGCCCACACAAGGTGAAATGCATAGCGATACACACAGAAGCGGGGCAGGTCCGAGCTCTTCGGAGACACATCAGGTGGAGCGACGGGGAACTGGGAAGACGTTTGGGTTTTCCTTCCTCGGCGCACCTTGAACTGGAGGAGACCGGCATCGGTGAGCGTTTGCAGTCTGAGCATTTCGTTTTCAACGTTGAAGGATTTGCCAGTGATTTCTTCCACTTGCTTCCAGTGACGTGGCATAATCGATTTCTTGCTGAGTTCTTCGAGCAGCGGTAGAATCTGAGAAGGGGCGAAACGGCGACAGCAAAATTTGTTTTGTTTTCTCTTTTCTAGGAGATACAGCAGGAGCAGTTATGGGCAATGCAGGCAAGGATATTCACTACACCACACATGCTATAATGTCGCGCACTTCCACTTTGCATTATCTCTTGGAGCCGTATTAGCACTCTCTGCGGATTTCTCTTCTAGAGGAGAGACACGATCGGAGCCCGGCCCTCGAAACCGCGGAAAGACGTGAAACGAGGAAAACGGACATTTTTTCTCGGAGCATTCAGAAGTGGGAGAAACCCCGCGAAACGGGCACGATCAAGATAAAGAAGCAAAAAGCACAGAACTCGGCTCGAAAACCCCTCTGGCTTCTCTCCCAT
Organism: Neospora caninum Liverpool; assembly: GCF_000208865.1. NCBI lineage: Eukaryota > Apicomplexa > Conoidasida > Eucoccidiorida > Sarcocystidae > Neospora > Neospora caninum. The sequence continues at coordinate 5,223,825 of NC_018390.1, forward strand.
TTCCTCTGTCACAGGGTAGCTTGCCATTTCAAAACTCGGTGTCGTGAGTACCGGCTGATGTAAAAATATATTATATATATATATATATATATATATATGCGTAGAGACATATGCATGGATATGCATAAGGATACGGATATATGCATACAAATGTACATATACTTCAACACATATACATATATATATCTCGATATGCATAAGTGTCTGGCTGCATGTGTACATGTATGGATGCATAAATGTATGTATATATATATATATATATATATGTGAAGATGTTAATAAATATAGGCATATGCATATGACCGCGAGTGTTTTTTGACCTCGATGAAGTCGTCGATTTCTTTTTTGAGTTCGAGGTAGGCATCGGAATCTTTGAGCTGTCTGGGGAGTTTCTTGCAGCAGGTGGAGAAGAATTGAATGCGTTCACTCATCAGCGGAATGTGGCCAGGCGCGTCGATCCAGAGAATGTCTTTCCACTCCTTCATCGTGTCAATAACCTGAAAGAGGAGGAACGCAAACTTCTACACATCAACAGACTCCCCCTCCTTCCAGTCGTCACACCATATTTGTAAACAGATGTTGACATGTATATACTTCTCTGCAAATGCATTTGGATTCCTGTTCATATGTATATAACTAGATCACCATATATGTATATATATATATATATATGTGACCTAACACGCGTTTGGAAATTTAAATGTGGAAATGAAGCCGGATGTGTGTATCGTTGCTGTACTTCTTTCATGTGGAGATTTACCTCTCTCTGTAGACCCGACCTCCCCGGACCCCTCTGGCGGTCTCTTTTTCTGCCTGCAGGTTCGCGAGCGTTCGCCTTATGGACGGGAGTGTCTTTCGTTCTTATAGACGAAGGAGACGTGGTTCGTTCGGGGAACTCACCTGGACGTAGAGGTCGTAGAGCAGCGTGAGGTGCGAAATCTCCCTTTTTGTCTGGTCGAGTTCAGGGTACGACTGATGACGGAAACCAAAGAGATCCTCTCCTGCGTAGTAAATCTCCTGCTTTCTGGCTCTCATCTCGCATTCTTCCTTGAAACGCCTCACGCGCTCAACAGCCTCTCTGTGAGAAAACCCACAGAAAGTTCCAGTTGCTGGGCACGTGCCTTCGAGACTTCCTTCCAATAGATGGGCACCAACAGTTAGCATATCCTCGGCGCGCCGCCGGCATTAAGAACCGTTTTCTGAGACAAGTACTTTCCCAAGCGCCACTGTGTGGATGAAGTGTTTTCCAAAAGCGTTGTACCAGATTATAAGATCTACTCACGCAAAAAGGGTGGAGAAACGCAAGGCAGAAACGCACACGAGAGAGACATATGCATGTTGAGAGGTACAAGGCGTATATATACATATATGTACATATATATATTCATACGCGTGTGTCGGTGCTTATGTATATAAATGCATCTGTATGTATATGCGTATATGAAGATAAGTGAAATTGTCTGTGGGGAGCGAGATGTCTTGAGGAATGAATGCGTCGTCGACAGGGAAACAGACTGAGAGGGAGGACTGTAGACAGAAATGTTGCAACAGAAGACGGCAAAGCGATAAGACGAAACAGGAAACAACTGCCCCTAGATATGGATGTAGGTAGTTCGATCTTTTGTCTCGTCGAGTTTGCATGCAAAGACGTCTGAAACGTCTGCCGCAACTCCAGATTTTCGTGGTCCCAAAGCCCTGTTTTTCTCTCTTTGGGGTTGTTTTCTCTCGTCCTCTTCCCTTTTTTTCACGGATTTCTCTCTTCAGCGCCTTTTTTCGCCCCGATCTCGACTCTCCACCAAGATGAACAGATCGGCGTTCTGTCCCACCTGTCCGTGGCTCGTCCATCACACTTTTCACTTTATTTCTTCCAGATATCATCACGTCACGGCGACACACAGAACTTGTTGCTCGTCGTTCTCTCTCTTTCTCTTTCTTTCTCTCCTTTTCCCTTTCTTTCCCTTCTTTTCTCTTTCTTTCCTTTTTTTTCTCTTTCTTTCTCTCCTTTCCTTTATCTCTCTCTCTCTTCTGATCCCGCCTTTCGCTTGCTGTTCTTACCGCGGCGTGATGCCGAAGGCTGCCGGCCCGTTTTTTTCAAAGTCTTCGCGGAATTGTTTGACGTCTGTTTTGAAGCTGTTGATGTTGACGATCAACTCGCGCTTGTACTCGTTCTGCATGCCAATCAAGTTGTCTTGCCGCGCCTGCGCTTCCTCCAGAAGATGCAGCCAGGAGGATCGCAGCATAAGCCTCTGGTCCTGTTCGTCTTTGTCGATCAACGTTACGCTGCTCGGGAGGTATCTGTCGAGAAGGTTGTACATGCTGATGATGGGGCCGAACTCAGACTCAATATCTGCGCGCAAGAGAAAGAGAAGAGGAAACGCGAGAAAAGAAGAGAGCGAAGATCGCGCCAAAGCGACTCCCGCCTTCGTTCTCGCACCAACCAAAACCAGAGGCACGACATGGTCAGCCACTCCGTACCTAACCAGCCTTGTCCACGTACCCCCCTCTAGAGGCGAGGCGCGCATGCATGGTGACGCGCGTCCTCTAGAGTCAACGGCGCATGCATCGATGCCTCCTCGTATCCACGAGACGCCTACGGAGACCGAGCGACAGATAGAAAAGAAGAATATAGGCATAGGACGCACGATATGTATATAAAAGTGTATGTAGGTTATGCCTCTCTCCTCATGTATATATAAATATATATATATATATATATATATTTATATATACATGAGGAGAGAGGCATAGATAGATATTCAGTTTTGCCATGATGGGTTTTGGCAATATTTACCTGATTCCTTTTCTCGAATGTAAGTGAGCGTTTCCATCACATGTCGCAAAGCATCAATGTCGACGACTTGGCGCTTCAGTCGCTTCGACATCTGTCGAATTTGCTCGGTTAAACTTTCGAGTTTCTGCTTCGCCTGTTGATGCAGTTCGTTCAAGTACTGAAGATTGCATCCTCGGACTAACTCGGCGAGCTGCGCAGAGACGAAACGTGCGGAGAAACCAAGGTGAAAAGACACCCTTTCCCCTGGCGCCAGCGGCCACATTGGCCCGGACGCCCGAAAACGTGTCCGAACACTTTTCTGTTTTCTGTACAAATACAAGTATGTAGACAGATGTTTGTGTGTACAGGCAGGGGGTGTCCACGAAAACGCAGAACCAAGACTCACAATTTTTGTGGTCTTTTTGAATCAGGAAGTAAAACAGGAGGGAAGCCAGATAATATGGCGTGACTTACAGTTTCCTACGAGCACATGTCTTTCTTGAAAAGCTCAATTATATCCGTATGTATTTATTCAAGTTTCATAGGTATGTATATGTGTATCTCTAGTTACCCGTATATATATAGGGGTACATTTTTGTGTGTGTTTGTGTGTATGTCAATTTTTGGGGGGTTTAGGTTTGCAGACGTGTGTCTTTTGGAAATGTCCACGGGAGACTGTTTTTCGGCGTGAGGAATGTGTCTCGGGCCTTCTCCTTCCGACAGCGTCTTTGTGGATGCGGCGAGTCGTTTCTCGTCAACAGTGCCATCCCTACCTGGCTGATGAGACCGCTGGAGTTCAACAACAGCACACCGATCGCAGTGTTTGCTTCCATCGTTTGCAACTTCGTCTCGACGTCGACAAAGGACCGGAGATTTCGCTCGAATTCATCCAGCGACGGCTTTTGGGCTGCAAAGGCCGCGAATGTGTCGCTCGTTGACTGTGTCCACAGCCACGCAAACGTCTGCGTCGGCCGGAGACGCAAAAGGAGGCACAACAGGTGGTATGGACAGAGCAAAAGCGTCACTTCCACGCCTCTAAGCCGGCGAAGCGACGCATCTCTCTGAGGCGTCTGTGCACCTCTTGAAGTGAAAAACGCGAAAGAGTGTCTGAAACGCTCTGAGGGTTGGGCACGCGCCGCCTGTCGGTTCTCCAGTTGAAGCGCAAACCAGAAGACGAGCCCTCTTTTTAAGAGGAAAGATACAAAACGGCAACAAAGAGCATGCACAAATACCTAAATGTGTTTGTGCGCGTGTGCGCATGAGTGCAGCAAGGTGGGTTTGTGTCTCTGTGTGTTTGTGCGTGTGCACAGGTTGGCGAAAGTTGTGGAAAGGTTTGAGATCGAAATGAGGGTGCATGCATAAAGGCGAGCACACTCTGCTCTTCTGCCTCGTTCCCTGTGTCAGGGGGCTTTTGGATACCTCCTCTTACATCGAATTTGCTGAGGAATTTCGCCACTTCGTCTCGCGTGCCTTGTATGGAACCGGTCAGGAGGAGGAGGATCTTCAAGATTTCTCGGTCCTCCGCAATTCGACTGTGGAAGCTTTCGCCTTCTCGCTCCGCGCTGTCCGCCGACGCAGCCTCCAGCAACCCCGCAGTCTCTCTGTCGCCCAGTTTAGCAGTCTGCTCCGCTTGGAGAAACGCTGGGGGAAGGGACACGGCCCACGGCTTCACTTTCTTCGAGCAGGTTAAAATCGCAAGAGCCGACTGGTTGATGGCGCTCTGAATTTCCTCCAGAGAAGGATGCAAACGAACTCCTTGCCCATCCAACTGGAGCTCCACCTCGAAGAACGGGGCGGTGGCCTCTGCGAGAAAGAGCGGAGAAGGCGCGAAAAAGAAACACTTGCCACGAAAAAGTGTGATGCATGCAGAAGCGAGACAAAAAACTCCCAGTTTGCGAGAGAGACAGACGGAGGGATGTCGTCCCGGAGGTAAGAGAGTCTTGCACACATATATACATACGTGCACGAGAAAGGGCGAGGTACGTGGGGAGAGCGTGTGCGACTGTGCAAGCCTGCACGGGATCTCCGCTCTTGCGATGGATCCGTTTTCTGCATATTTCCGGATGCATGCGCTGCCGTCTGTGGAGAGCGGTCGCGAACCTGCAGCGAGACGGTTGGGCTCGAGGAAACGCCCTTGACTGTATACGCACTCGCGCAGATGCATGCATTCTGATTCACTCCTCTACACACAGATCTGTACAGGTCCACACCTATAGATACAGGGCGACCAATAGACATTCATCTTGATATAGATCTGCAAAGAGAGGTTCATGCAGAAGGGCAAATGCAGCTACAGACAGATGCAGATCGACACAGGTAGGTACACACACATGGGATCAGTGCAGGAGGGAAGGCAGATGTGTGGCCGTGAGCACACACACATGTCTATTCGAGGTTACAACGTGTTTATATTTCGTGGTTTGTCTGTCGTGGGTGCCGGAGCGCGTCCGTCTCATACGGCCCAGTTTCGAACAAAGTGTTTCAGCGAGGGAACGTACCTGCTCGGTTGCGACGAGCCTGAAGCCTCTCTTTTAGGCACAAGAGAGAGTTCTTTGTTGAGTTCAGCAACGACGTGTACAGATTCCACTTGTACTGAGCCTTGATTTTGACGATGTCCTCTTTCTGCACAGGCTGAAGAATCGGGCGTCACCACGACGAAAAACATGCAAAACGGGGTTCCTTTTTAACTGAAGTCTGCCATTCTGCACGAAACACGACGCGTGTGTGCGGCTGCTCCACTTGTTTTCACGCAGACCGGCCTTTCGGTGAGTCTCTCGGTCTCCTGTCGTCTCTCCTTCCAGGTGCGTCGGTCTCTTTCTCGATCTTTTGTCTTGTTTCTCACGGATACACCTCTCTGCGAGGCTCTCGGCCCCTCCCTTCGGGGCGTCTCCGCGCTGCTTCTCGTCTTTTTTCCAGAAGCGCGCGCGGTCGAGCGCTTGTCTCTCTCTTTTCGCACCTGGATGTTTCGCTCCAGTGGGGAGCTCAGACTGGTACGAATGAGGTCGTGGACGGCGCATTCGATCTCAACAGACCGCCCGTTCAGCTGCGCGGCGATTTGCTTCACGTGGCTTTCTTGCAGCTCTACGAAGCTTTGAAGCGAGACGACTTCTCCCGGCTTGGGCACGTCCACCAACAGAACGCGCGAGAGAGACTGCAGCGGAAAGGTGAAGAGCGAGGGCAAAGGAACACAGTCCCACGCACACGCACACCTTTTCTCTGCCTCGCTAAAGGAGACCCGACACTTATCCATGTGCACGCGTCGACGCGAAGACACGGCTGCCTATTTGCATATCTACGTGTAGAGAAAGACAAGAAGAAAAACCCGAGGTAGCTCCTCTCGTGCCTAGACGCCTCGGTGGAGATTGACACACACGCATCTAGAAAGAGACAGAAAAAGAGAAGCCGCAGCTCTACACAGAAAAAGGAGACACGCACCTCCACGTCTGTCAATTTGCGTGTATGTGTGGAGCGATCTACGCATTTGTGTACAGAGGCATTCCAGGGACTCGGCAGGCCGCTGTGGATATGCGTGTGTGTATCGCTCGTTTTTTTCGTCTCAAAGGGCAGGTGCGGTACCAGGAGGCTGCTGTCGATTCGGTTTTCGACAATGTCGTTGACAATGATGACCAGTTGCTCGAGCTTGGAAAGCCCTGCGTAGATGCTTTGCAAATAGCTGTCAACGTTCATCGAAGTCCACGTGAGACTCGTCGTGCCCGGCCTCAGAATCTGCTCCATGCTGTCCAGGTGAGGCTGAAGAAGAGCTGCGGTGATTGGACGGACCATCGAGGTGATGCGGCGGTACTCCTGGAAAGAAACCCGACGAGACAAATCAAGCGAAGGCAAGCAGAGACTGAGAAGAAGAACAAACGAAGGAGAAGGAGAAGATGGGAAAACCGAGGGAGAAGAAGGAGAAGGGCTGGATGGGGTGAGTTGTTTTGTGTTGTCTCGTCTGAAGGAAAAGGTCTCTATGGCGTTTGAGGAACCGAGATACTGCAGCACACGCAGTAGGTGAAGAACCGGACGGAACGAGAAAGGAAGACGTCTGGCTGCGTGGAGATACAACTCGGCGCGTTGTTCTGTACACGTGGATCATGCTCCCTCTCTACAGACTCCTCGCTTCCAAAACAGATACAAACATGTATATACATACATACATATATATATATATATATATGTATATATGTATATGTATGTATATATGTATGTATACAGTGGGGCGTGTCGGTCGCGTACAACCAGGACGTAGGTTAGGTCTTCGTAGTATCGTTTTAGTTTTTTTTCTCTTAGCAGGACGATTTTTGCATCTTCAGGGAGGTCGAGTCGGAGGCGATCGAGCGCCTTGGCTTCGCGCAGCAGCTGGACGAGGTCGAGGTCAAAGTTGACGAAGAGTTTTCCACTGGACGGATGACGCGCCAAGAGTGGGGCTTGCAGGCCGGCTCGGCTCGCCGGTACCGAGTCTTTCCAGGCCTGATGCCAGCGCAATTCAAACTCCACGAGCGTCGCCGCTACCTGAAACCGAAAAGAAAGAGACAGCGAAAAACGTCGAAAGGACGCAGAACGCAGAGAAAGAAAGAACAACCAGAGAGAAAGAAGGACGAAAAGAGAGAGAGGGAGAAGGAAGAAAAGAACGAGAGATAAGAAAGGAAAGAAAGAGAGAGAAGAAAGAAAAGAAGCGAGAGGACGAAGGTGCCGCACGATGAAGACGCGAGAGCGAGAGGAAAGCCGGACAGGTGAATGGGATGCGAAACAGAAGAGAAGATTCCGGCTCGGGTTGGGCCGCATACCGGCGCTTAGTGACCGTTTTTCACGACGAAGAAACCCGGCGAAAAGGCCGAGAGAAGAAGCCGGAACGTGAAAGGACGAAGGAAAGGAGCCAAGACTGTCCTCGCTCGAGGCGCCGGGTCCTCACCTTGTTGTAGAGTCGAACCGTCTTCTTCGCCTCGCGCGTGCTCAGCAAAAAGGGATGCTCTTCAAATTTCTTCATCGGACCCTAGAGAGAAAAAGTCGAAAACTCTCCACAAAAACCGTCGCCCAACTCAACCACGCAGAGCGATATCGCAAGACACCCGCCATCTCGGGCGACACATATCCACATCAATATATATATATATATATAAGTATACATATTTATAGGTATGTTTATACATATATGTATGCATGTGGAAATATGCATATATACAGTAGATCTTTATATGCATGTATTAAGCTACATTTGGATAGGCATGTGTGCACGTAGAGATGTATGTACAGCGGGTGTACACAGGTACATGCATATCAAGGGTTTGTGTTGATTTCTTTGCATTTACAGACATGCTTGTTTTGCGTCTCCTTTTGTAGGTTTGTACTTGGTTTTGTGTGTGTGTAGGAGTCTCTGGTTTCAGCAGCGCTAGCCTTTTGAGAGACGGCGAGAAAAGAACAGACTCACCTCGATTCTCTTCAGGAGGTGACGGGTCCAGATGATGCTTCCTGCGACAGGCGGCACGGCGCGGTCCCTCGGCGGATTCGCGCGAAGGCGTTCGTACTGTTCTTGAACCTAGCATAGGTCCGAGAGCAGACAAGTCGCGAAGAAAAGCCATGGCACGCGAGAAACGCGCAGGAAAATGACGGGGACAAACGCGGGGAAATGCTGGGAAACTCCTGAAAGAGCGATCGTGGGGGCACGTTAAGAAGCGCGAAGGCCGAAGCGGAGAAACCGAGGAGAAACTAGAGGCGAAAAAACAGGAAGAACAAGAGGCACGCGACAGGGAAATGAAGGTCGGGAACAGGAAGGAAGAAGAGACCGGAGAAGAGGAAAAGACGGCGATTCGCGCGACACCAGAGGAGACAAAAGCGAGGTGGAGATAACCACTTCTTTGTTTGCGAGCAGGATGCCTCGAAGAGGCGATCTGTGTGAGTAAGGAGGCGGCGTCAAAGAACGCGAGAGAAGGCGTACCTGTTGGAGATCCCACCCGAATCTGTGGAAGATTATGGTGATTTTGTTTTTCAGTTCGCTCTTGAGATTTTCGCTGTGGACGATCGACTGGAACTTCTTGAGCAACTGCAGCGAGGCGTCTATCGACGTGGTGGACTCAAACGACTGTGTGAAACCCAAGACAGGGGGGGGGGGGGGGGAAGGAAGAGCGAGGAAGAATAAACGCGAGAGCCACAAGGCGGAAAGAACCGAAAAGGAGAGAAGTATGGTTTTGCGCGGCGGTCGCACACGTGGGGCGGATGCAACCGGTGGAGACAAAAACCTCGAGACGCAGCCGATTCTCGACGGACGCCGCCTTGCTCGACGTCTCTTCCCTCAAGTAGAGAAGCAGAGAGTACGAGAAAACAACAGAGACGGAAAACGAAAGAGACAGAAAACACCAGAGACAGGAAACAACGGAGACAGGAAACGAAAAGGAGAGAACCAGAAAGAGAGAGAAACCGAAAGAGAGAGAAACAGAGGCTGCCGTGCACATGGAAGAAACTCTGCAACGGGTCGAGTCTAGCTTGCCAGTGTACGCTCTCTCCCTCGATTCGCAAGAGGTGCTCTGCGTCTTTTTTTCTCGAGGTGACGTCTCTTTCTCTTCCTGCCTTTCTGTGAAACCGGCAAGCGCGTGTGTCTGACTGCTCTGTCACGCCTCTGGGACTGTCCAGCATCGTTTGTGGAGCGCAGTCGTGGGCCTTTGAGGCTGCGGAGAGAGTGAAGATGCGGAGTGAGTTGGCATCGACGGCGTTTCTCTCGCAAAGGGGCGGAACGAGATGCGGCGGATTTTACTTGGTTGATGAACGGCTGGAGGGCTGCCTCCAGATCGGCGACGCGCACGGTGAACTCGACAAAGTCGCGGTCGAATCGGTTGTTGGTGAAGTCGAGCATGTCATGTCTCTTGGCGCGGAACTCTGCAAGGATTTGCTGGCGCGCAAAAACCGGCAAAACGCAAAAAGGAGAAGTAAAACGGAGGGACAGAGCAGGGAAAGACTTGAGAGAACGAGACACAGGGAGAGAAACAGAGAGACGAGAACAGAGGAAGAAAGAGAGACGGGGAGGGAGGAAGAGAGAGAGACGGGGAGGGAGGAAGAGAGAAAGACGGGGAGGAAAAGAGAGAGACAGGGAGGAAGAGAGACATGGAGACAGAGAGAGATACAAGAAAGGAGAGATTTGGAGAGCCCGAAAACAAAAGCTCAGATGCACTGGGCGATCTCAAAAGCAGCCTCAATCGCCGGGGCCTTCTTGCCTCCCCGACGTAGGCAACACAGACAGACGCGAGAGAGTTTGTGTCGAACTGCGAGGACCAGGAGCGGAGCTCAGACGGTGAAGGCGTCTCCTCCTGGGGTTGTTTCCCCTCGTACCTTGAAGCGTTCGACAAAGGCCTCCATGCCCTCGAAACAGTGTCGCGAGATGCTTTGGAACTGCCGGATGATGGAGAACTGGAAAGACAAAAGTGAAGCGAAGTGCGCGGGAAGAACGGTGGTAGGAGACAGAGAGACGCAGGAGGAGACGCAAAAGGGAAATGGAGAGGCGAGACGTTAACGGGAAAAAAAGAGGCAGGCAGGTCCCCCCCCCCCCCCGGAGACCACCTGGAAGGCCGAACCCCATCTACGAGCGCTAGCCGTCCATCCGTTAGGGAATCGAGAAGCGTTGTTTTCGCTTCGAAAGCCCTGTGCTTCTTTTGAGCTTGGCTTTGCCTCCCTCGTGACATCAGCGAGCGTCGCGCCAGGGACAAACCCCGCCGTTCTCTCCTTTTCCAGAGACTGTTTTGTCCCCCCCCCCCCCTCAGAACCCGTGTCAACCCAGAGGCAGAGGAAGCTCAGAAGGTGAACAGAGCCCGAGACGAGACAGAGAAGAGAGAAGAGAGAGAGAAGAGGGAAGGGAGACGGAGAAGCCGAGATGCCGGAAGTGAAGTTGTCGCGTTTGTGTGACGGGGAGCTCGACGAGGCACAGGGCCGAGGAAACGTCTTTTAAACGTCTTTTCCTTCGAGCCCAGGAGTTTGTGGACGAGACTGCGGTGTCTCCACACTCGTTCGCGAGGAAACCCGTGCTCGAGCCTAGCGGTGTGCTGAATGTGACGGCGCCAGTTGCAGACAAAAAACTCCGTTTACCAGCGTGATGAGCTTCAACACGCGCCGGCAGAAGAGGTCCATGCGGCCGAAAATCAGGTGTTCTGAGAAGTCGAATTGTTTCCCCTTGGGCATGGTCAGCAGCTTGTCCTTTGTTATTCGGTAGTGTTCGTGGTACGCTTCGTTTAGCCGCGAACACGCCTCCAGCTTCTGAATGATTTCCTCAGGTTCCCTCTTCCAGAGCTGCTGGTGATGCTCGTCAGCCAGAATCCCCTTCTTGCAGTTTGCAATCATCTGGGCAGGAAAAGGGAATGCCGACGCAAGTCCCACAAACGAGAGCGTGACAGCGAGAGAGCGAGAGAGCTACAGCGCGGAAGAGAGGCGTGGATGCGAGTCAAGATCGGGATGCGGAGGAGGCATTATAAATGGAAAAGCAAGACGCAAGCCCTCCGAGTCGTTTTCGCGCCCATCCAGGCTGTCCGGGAGTCCTGCGTTTTTGGATCATGCGTGGAAACGTGTGAGGATGCCGTGCCCAGACAGAGACACGCCTGAAGATCTGCATCTCCTCCTTTCCGTATCTAGAGGGAAGAGTCATTCGATGGAGAGAACAAAACGCACAGCGCGCGCCGGCACGCCCCGACAAGGCAGACGCAGCTGAGGAAACCGACTTCCTCCGTGTGTACCTGGTTCGTGATTTTGATGAAGAAATTTGTCATTCGCTCGGTAGTGTTGTAGTGGCGAGAGATCGAGTGAATCATCGTGAGGGCGTTCATCAGAGCTCCGAGATTGTCGATGATGTTCTGGGGAGTGCCTGCCGGCAACCCAGACAGAATCCCCGAAAAAAAGGGTATGCAAGGGCAAATGCTGGTCTGGCGGTGCATGCATGCTTAGAAAACAGCGGAAACGTGGTGATTTAGAGAGGTGGGCAACGACAGATGTAGATGCCAATGCACATACATCCACACGTTCACATACACATACAGATAGACTTAAATCCAGAGACTGAGTTACACTAGATAAAAAAACGCACCTAGATCGACTTTCACAGATGTAGATATATGGATATAGAGGTACGAATGCGGACAACTGATAGTGTTCGTGTAGCTATTCGGATACATGCGTACTTACACATATATATACATATATATCTACACATATATAGATATACTTTTATATATACGTATATCCTCGTTTTTATTTCGAGTTTTTCTCCACACCTGTGTAGAGAGGATCCATGAAGTTTTGAAGGGTGCTCAAATACTTGACGTTGTCCTTTGCCTCATTGAACGCCTCAGTGATGGCTGTGTCGATTTGCTTGCATCGCCGGAGCGCGTGGAACACAGTTTGTCTCGACTTCGGGGTAGCCTCCGTGCTTGTCTGAAAAGAAAGCGAAGTGCCCAGAAGGAAGCGAACCTCAGAGGCGCAGAGGAAATCCGGCCCTTTCTTTCGGTCCACCTCCTTCCCTGGTTCCCCATTGGCACGGCCATCTTTATACAGAGAGACACCTAATCGATGTACATTTGTTGTATGCATATACATATATATATATATATATATATATATATATGTAAATAAAGATATACATATAAAGAGGTGGAGGTGTAGGACAGGTGTATGTGTGTTGTCGCTTGTCTCTCTGCCGTTTTAGAATCGGTTGGAAAAGCGACTTTTCCTTGCCCCTGCGGTCAGCCTCGCCTCAGGTTTCCCCCGGCTTTTGCGCTCACTTTGCTGACCGCGTATAGCGTTTGAAACACCAGGCGGCAGTTGTCGCTCTTCAGCTGCTCGATGATCGAGTTCAGTCGCTGCATGCGGTTCCGCCAATATTCGATCTGCACGCAATTGCGGCCACGCAGACGGAAAAAGGCCCAGGTCTTGGCATCGGAAGAAAGAAAACGCGCGCCTCCACCGGGGGTTAAGGGGCGTGGGGAGGTATATGGGATTCTGGAGGAAACTATGAAGAGGTTCGGCGAAGGCTCGTGAGGAGAGAAACGGCGCAGCTTCTCTGCCACGCAGTCTGGTGTGTCTCCCTCTTTACGTTTGTTCCAGCTTCCCTCCCGTTCGCTGCCTGCGCTCCTTGTCCTTTCGCTGTCTGTTCAGCCTTCCTTGGCCGCTCCTCACCTCGCTGCGGGGGCCAGCGTCGGGCGGTTCGTGGCTGTTGTCGAGAGACGTTTCCAAGTAATTCTCGATTTGGCGACACCAGTCCTCGAGGAGCGTTTCAAAGTGGAAAACGGCTTCGGGATTCTTCGCGGCTACCGCGGGGTCTGAGCGCTCTTCTTCGGACACCTTTCTGCAACAGAGAGAGACACGGATTTTGTCTCCGGGGCTTTTAGAGAAAGGAGTTGGGAGGAACCGACAGACAATCCGAGCGTCTCGGCCAACCAGGGGCGGGGGCCGTGCGAGCCTCTCGCTTTCCGCAGACCGGCACACAGCACAAGAAAGATCCAGTAAGGACGAGCGATGCAGCACAATGCATCTCGAATGCATCTCGAAATAGCCATCGGTCGCTTTTCAACTCCCCAAAGGACAAAAGACGGAAACGCGACACACACCCTGGACATACCAGATTTATGGATGCAGAGAAACATGGATATATCCATAGAGGCTTATAATATATATATATATATACAATCGCACATGAACACTCATGTAGATACGCATATATATACATATACATAAAACATATATATACATATATATACATATATATATCTGCATTCTGGATTTGTGGCTGTTCACAAGTGAGAGTCGACCGCTGGGAACTTACGAAGGGTCCGGTTTGCGGAGTTCAATTCCACAGGAGAGGGAGTGAATCGCGTCTGAGAGATCTTTACAGAAACTCCGGAAAGTCCCGACGAAGTCCCTCCGCTGCTCCGGTGGGCAGTTCTTCCTGAACGGAAAAAATCCAGAATCGAGAATCCACGTTCAAACGAAAACACGCGATTGCACATATCCGACAATTGCGCTTCTTGCCAGCAGCGGCACTTAAAAATAGATCGCGATAGGCAAAGAGCCGTAATAGGGTCGTGAGAGTTCGAGACAAGCACCTAGATGCATTCTACATACTGACAAATATAGATATCGATAAAGAGATGCATGCGTTTAGCTGAGACGAGGACACCTCACTTGGCAGCTCTTCCTGCGTAGACAGAAAGGCCTCACACTACAGCCACAAAAGCTGCACGCAACCGGGACTATATATATATATATGCATAGATGTGCATATCTGTACAGTTAGCTACATATAAGTATGTATGTATCGATACCCTTGTGAATACGAGTAAAGGGAATTATGAATGGTTGCTCCCCTTCAAACACACCGACGCTTCTAGAAACGAACTCATATATACATATATGTTTATGTATGGCTGCAGGTAAGCGCAAAGGCGTTCAAAAAAGCGTAGTCATTTTTGTGAGACGTTTTCGTCGTTTCTGCTGTTTCCGGACCATTCATGCTCGCTGAATCGCTCGACAATCGGGAGGAAGAGATCGGTGAGAGTCACGTCCAAGCTGGCGAGCGGGGTCAATGCAATTTCCCCAAAGATCACCTCGCCGTCAGAAGACACGTTCAAATTCGCCGCTTTTCCTCTCGGAGTCGTTTTGAGGAAGTAAATGGAACGCGAGTGCGTACCAGACTCGGAACCATCTGCAGAGAGAAAACAGAGGAGAAAGGCAAAGAGTGACTAAACGCGAGAAAAGAAAGAAACGCAGAGAGACAGAGGGCAAGAGAGCCTGGAAGCGAGGAAGAAGAGATGGACAGGGGCAAATCAGAGACATAAAGGAACAAGGAAGCGAAAACAGGGAAGAGACAGGGAGCAACAGAGCGGGAGAAAGGACGAGCCATGAAAATGTGTCCCTCCGACTCCCTGAGGAGAGTGTGCAGGGTGGGGAAGTTCGGGGAACTGCCGTGGGGTGTATCGTTCGAGAGGAAAAAAACCGGAGCAGAAAAGGAAGAGGAAGGGAAAGGCCTTTCCATGAAACAAATGCTTTCAGGCTGAGACGTTCAGCTGCATTCTGCTACGTGGAGCTAAGGCGGAGACGCTGTAGGAGGCACATGCCGCCAGGTGTCTCCGTCTCGGAGAAAAAAAGTGAAAAACGAGCCTCGAAAATGGAAAGGGGAAAGGCTAGTCGAAGGACGGGAACAGCGCCTGGAACCCGAAAAAGCGAGAAAAAGAGAGGGAGTGTGCATTTTCTGCTAGTCCTGCTTTCGGTGCGCAACGTTGTATACAGGAAAACGAGAGAGAACGTTTCCCGAATTCCATGCCTTCCGCATTGATGCTCTCTCTCTTACGACTGTGTGTCGTGTGTCTCTACAGATGTGTGTCTGTTTTCGCCTGTGTGGCAGCTGACTGTGTTTTGCCTGATCGCCTTCGCTCCGCAAATTGAGACTCTTCACCGGGTGCGTGTGCTGCGCTCTCTCCTCTGTGAACATGTCTTTCGCTCTCCAGTCCGTTTTTCCTTTCTCTCTCTACTCCTTTCTTTTAGCCCGGTCTTCGTCTCCATTCTTCCCTGCCCTCGCTGATTCGGGCGTTAAACGCTTCACAAAAGCGGTCCTCTGGTGGATCGCAACGCGCGGAACCAGACGTGTGTTTTTCCTTTTCACCCGCTGACCCAGTCAACTCGGCAGTAGGCAGAGAGAGACTCACCAGTGCAAACCAGCTTGGCGTCGAGACGCTGGTCCCCGTTCGAGGCTCCAGGCAGGCTTTGCGCGTCTTTGCCTTTTTGGTATCCGAAAAGAAGGTACTGTCGCCGACTGGCGCCCGAGAGAAACTTTTCGATTTTAGGGTAGAACTGCCCGCGAAACGCAAACTCGACGGCTGCTTCTTCGTTCTCTAACTCGAAGGCCGCAACCACTTGCGAGACCATCCATCGATGGCGGGGATGCAAAGCCGCCATTTCCGAGAGAAAAAGCAAAGTTTGTCCGGGGGTGTTCACTGTGCATGGGAGAGGTCACCTACGACTCCAGGAAGGGTTACCTATATATATATATATATATATATATATATATACGTGCGTGCACGTGTGTACATGTGCAAATGCGTAAGAGGTTGAGAGCCTGGTGACGCCGGCGGAAAACGCGGGGGGGAGACAACCTGTCTTTACGGTCGCGAGGAAAGTGGAGAGAAAGGACTGGACGCCTTTCTGGCTGTTTCTCGTCTTACAAAGGTGCAAAGGCTCCGAATCGTGTCCAACGGCCAGGGCCCCAAGCCGCCTGTCTGGTGTTTCCCCCTCCCACGCACAGGACGCGCGACGCGTGGACTCTTTTCAGAACCTCGCACGTCCTGTTTCGCATGCGGTCTACACTTGTGTCGCTTAGTCGAGAAAGGGTGTTTTGCCGCACAGGGGAGAACGGCCATTCGCCGGCAGCAGGACTCTCCGCTGCCGAGCCTCGACTGTCCTTGCAGCGCGAAACTCGCAAACTGCGCCACAGAGAGAGGCAACTCGAAGGATCTGGGACTTTTTCCGTCCCTGCCTCCAGCTTTTGCGGTTTCAGAGGCGAACTAGATCCTGGGAGGAAAGCAGGAGGAAGACGCGACTCGGCGACGGCATCGAGCCGCGCTCGGCGGTCGCAAGCACCTGGGACTGAGTAGTCAGTTGCGAGACCGGGAATCTTTCATTTGAACGCTACTCAGTTGAGAGAACAGGAATCGTTCATTTGAACGCGACTTCAGCAAGTGCGAAGCCAGGACCTTCCCCGCGGCGCAAAACGGCCCGAACAAGGCAAGAAGATTCGACCGGTTCAGAAGATGCCTCTGAAAAGAATCCAGAGAGACCGTGTTTCCCGGGAGAATGGTTCACGCGTTGGCCTGCTCTACTCGAAGACAAACGCCCCGCAGGCTTTGCGGTGGTAGGGAGGAAACGCTATGGTGGAAGGAGATTCGTGAATGGGGTATTTCAGCATCGTATGTGTCGCCTGGTATTTTGCTCTGTTGTTGTTGAAAAAGATGCAGAAAATTCAGGTGACCGCTGGACAGCTGCGAGTGACAACTTTGCGTACGGAACCTGGGGCACACACACCGGAGGCGATTGCAAAACGTGCTCTCGTTTCTCGGAAAAAACAGAGAGGAAACGCCGATCTTCGGCACCTCTTTGAAATGCCATGACTTGGAACACAGAAAGTCTGACGAGAGAAAAGGGACCAGAGTTCCTCTCTTCTTGTCTTGCTGTACCACGGCAAACGCGAGAAAAATAGCAAGGCGCTGAGGTTCACAACCCCACCCGTTGTCTTCGAAAATAAGACACCTGCAGGCGAGTGTTTTTGCACACGAAACACCCGCCACGTTTCTTGTTCTCTCGTATCTGTCACTTTTGTTTCCATCTCGTGCTTCAGTTTGCGTGTTCATCCGTCGGTAAAGAAATCCTTTCTTCTGCGTTTCGAGGCAGGGGTCGGTGTCCCGGTTGGAGGCGTGGCAGGCGCGTGTACACCCGAAACAGTACACACTTTCGTGCTGTTTGTTTCGGTCCTTCGTGGACGCGTTCATGTCTGTGCTCTCAACCGGACGCCCCGCCGAGAAAACGGAAGAAAGCAACCGGACTCTCGATGTAAAAAAACCCTAAACGGAGACAGCCTGAAGGCGGGGCATCGTGCCTTCTCTGTGCACAGAGAAACCTGTGCAGTCGAGAAGTTGCGGCGATCTCCTGCGTTTTCTTCTGGAAATCTTCTGGCGAAGTCACGTTTTGACTGCTGAAAAGCTCCGTGACGGCCCCTCCTTCCACCGAAATCCTTTCTGTGGAAGTTCTCGAGGGGAGGAAGGTTTTCCTACGAAGGAACGCAAAGTCTTCACGGCACACCGACCGAGAGAAGACGTGTGCTCTCTCCATTCACATGTGCGTTTCTGACGGGTTTCCGCGCGTGTGCGCGCTAGTTGTGAGATTCCCTTTTCCCTCCTAAAGTCCCTTTTGGAGAAGAAATGGGGACTGACAACGGCGGCGAATGCAAACCCGTGTAGGGAAGGCCTCCCGAGACGGCGGGTTGCGCCTTTCCCTACGTTCGAGGCGACACTAGTGACGGAACTCGTGGTCTTTGTCCATATCTCTCTCCAGCAGAGAGACACTCGAGGATGAAGGCTCTGTTTCAGTCGCGGGTTCGATCCCGGCCTCGACTTACTTTCCCTCGTCTGAAGACAGAAAACCGAAAATGTGGCTCCAGGCTACACAGCCAACGCGTTTGTGTGCTTGTCAACAACTCAACACATGTACAGTTGCATGCATAATCGGTAGAAATTCCAGTTTTTTGCTCATTCTTGTAGGACGACAGGATGATGGAAAACGGTGTGGGACGGCAGGTTACGAAGCTGGGAGATCCCCGCAGGTTGCCTCGTAGGGGTTGGTGAGAAGCGACGCCTTCCTCATTGCGTTTGACGATTCTCCGTTTGTGTGTGTCTTCGCAGCAAACTCCGTGGTCTTCGACGCCCTTAGTTTCCGGCTGAAGGATCGGATTTCTTTTGGATCGTTTTCCCTGTTCATTCTGCTTTCGAGAGAAGTGCGCCGAGGAATGAATCTGTCTCTCGTGGGGATTGTCAGCTGTTTGCGTCTGTGGTCGGGGTCTGTACATTGTTTCGTGTCCGTTTTGTTTCCGGCGAACAATCCCCTCTGACGGCAGGCCTTCCTTCAATTCTTTCCGTGCACAGAAGTGGAACTGACAGGTTGGCAGGCGTGCCTGGAAGCATTTCTCACTTTCGCCAAAAGGGAACAGGAGCTCGCCGTCTGCAACTAGCAATCGCTGTCATAGCAGCCCAAGTTAGAACAGAGTGTAGAGTCAGATTCCGGGGAATTCGATGCAGGTCCGGTTCCTCATATGTGTCAGAACCTTAAAGAGATACAGTTGTCTCGGCTCCACACGGCTGTCTTAGGAAGCCTAGCTCTCCTCTCATCGCTGGTGCTGGTGACGGCTGTATTCAAGGCGGTCATTGTCTTGAACTCCGTGTTTCATAATGATGCTTCCGCCCCGTTTCTGCAAATGGGTCATCTAGTTTCTTTTCACCGTTTGTTTCCGGTGATCTATTACAACCTCAGAAGCTGGATGTTTTGCAGCGCTTAAAAACCGGTATGGCGTGCAACAACACGTCCTGACACAATATCCAAGATACAGAGATTGCGCGGGTGTAGCTTGTAGCCAGAGAACTGCTTGTGGGAAAGTGAAGCCAGAAAACAGAGCCTGGTCAGTTACTAACGGAATTTGACTCCTAGGTTCGTTGCCCAGAGAGTACGCGCACTACGAGTTCTCTCGCGTGTCGAAACGAACTGTGGATCTCCCCGTGGATGTTCAGTGGTACCAGTCTCTCCCCGTGCACTGCCCCGGTCCGTTTTTGCTCGTTGCTCCGTGGTAGAACCTTTTTTTACGGTACACCGTTTGCGCTGGAGTCTGCCTCACTCTCGCTTGTAGTTGGCCCAATTGCGGTCGACTAAGCAGTCTACTGGACAGTAAAACATGGGATTCGAACACGCACGAAGCTCCACGATGATCGAGTGTAGGCCTTTCACTGGTCCCCCTTTTCGTCGAAGGCAAACGGGGTCGTGCTCATACCTTAGGGAATAGACGGATGTGGTTTCTGAGACTTGTCATCAGTTACTCTTAAACTTCGCTCGTCCGTGTCGTAATCGATTCGGTTGATATGCCTTGCAGTCGACCGCTCACAAACCCAAGTACGGCTGATTCTGGAAAAACGAGTCTTACGTAGTTCACGTCTACACAGGAAAAGAGGACCTAAACCTGCTTCGGCAAGGCGGTGCGCTGTTTGCCCGAAAGACGGCTGCAAGTCAGTGTGCGTCGGGAGAGACGACAATCCGGTGGACATCCCCGCAACCTAGGTTGCGCCGGCTTCGGGGACAATTACCCCTCGAGGAACAAGACCCGTGGACGGTGTTGCTTTTCGTGAACCGTGCATGCCACCAGCACTTTTACGCGAGCGGAACGTTTCTCGAGACAAATCGCCGGTATGGCGGAGAGAGCATGCGCATGGAACGCAAGAGGAAGAGAGCCGTTTGCCCACAGGGCCAAGACAAGACGTACGAACGCTCAGCAACCGTTGGCACGAAGGCGCGGATGCCTGACCTCCGTAACCTTTTGGGGATTCACGCGGCCTTCTGTACAAGTTGGTCTAAACAAGGCCTTCCGTTTTCCCGAAGGCTCCTTCGTTTGCTGCTATAGCCTGACAGCGAGTTGCCTGCTAGCTCAATCGCGCCTCGCTACGAGTCGCCGTCGCTGCGCGCAATTTCGATGCGCCTCGCTCGGTCTTGCAATTTTCCCCCGGCGAAAGAAAAATAAACGTTCGTCGGCACGGAGGGCTGGGACAGGCCACTTAGCTGTTTCTTGTGGAGAACCCTCCTGTTCCTGTTAAGTCCCGTGTCTTTTTTTCGCGTGGAACGCGTTTTCATCGTCCTCCGCCCAGCACAGCTGGTTGGCTAACAAAGCTGCGGAAGAAACGCTGGAACGCCGAGAGAGCGACCGAGGAAAGGGGCGTCGCCGTCCGCATTGCGGCGACTTTGCCTTTTGTTTTGTACCATTTTTGTCGGCCTGAAAGAAGCCTCTCCAGGAAAGAGACATTGCGGAACGTGTTTCTCCTTCCGGGTGCTTACCTTTTCCGGACGGGGAAAGTGAGACAAGGTTGACCTGTGTCGGTTTTCGTCGCCGCGCATGCTGGCCACGCGGAGAGGCAGCCGTTTGAGTCATTTCGAGGCTCGGGTGCGTGGCGCACTTTGTTCGCCGGCCCGTTTTCCCTAATTTTTTGTCCCCTGTGTTGCTCGCTCCCTTTTCCTGCGCGTCATTCCCGGCCTCGCGTTCCGTCGGCCCGGCAACCGGAACGCAACCCCAGAACGTCGCCAGAGGGCCGTCGCTCGCTGGTCGACTGCCGATCTCTCTCTCGTGTGTGGCGCCGGCGCGTTTCTAAACCGCCTCTGCCGTGCCCTGCGCCTACCCACGTCTCTCGCCTCCTGTCTTGTCTCTTCTCCGTCCTTTGTGGCGACAAACTTCGCCTCCACCGGCCCCTCCGGCGCCGTTCCGTCTGCGGGTCTCGGGTAGCTGCGCGACACGCTCTCCACCACTGACAATCTTGTCAGCCTTTCTCCAGTTCCTCGATTCGGCCACCTGGCTTTCGAGACTCCTGAGAAAGTTCCGTCTTTCCCCACTGGAGCAGCCGGGCGAAGCGTCGCGGCAGCCGGCGGGAATCCACGACCTCCGTTTCTCTGTACATACGTACATACATACATACATACATACATACATACATACATACATACATACATACATACGTACATACATACATACATACATACACCCGAACCAAACGACACGGACGCGTATTCACGCCGGTACACTCGCACACACATATCTGTTTATATCTTGAGGCGTGGGCGCGAAAACATGTTCAACTGTCGCATCGCGACGTCCGCTTGAGGACTGCGGCTCGTAGACGGTCTCTTTGTGGTGGGGCGGAGGGGGGGAAGATTCTCCGCGTCGCGAGAGACGTCCTCTGTTCCTGTCTCGCGGAGCTTTTCTTTTTTCTCGTTTCCATCGCCTGCTTCGTCTGCACGCTGCCCTCGACTGCGTCTTTGTCAGTTCATTCGACTCTTATTTCTGCCTCTGGGCGGCAGGAGGAGAGAGAGAGACTGAGACCTCGGCGAGGGGTATCGCAGGCCTGCTTCCTGCCAACATGGCGATGCCGAGCTCTCCCTCTATGGCGGTGCCAGCAGCGGGGCCCTACGGGGTGAACCCGACTCTCCGGCCTCCGCCGCAGGTGGTTGAACAAAGTGAGATAAAGCACAGTCTCCTCACAGTTCCCAGACGCTGCCTGCCTGTCCGGCTCGTTTTCCTGGTGGTCCCACGTCGACCCTTCACTGTCTCAGACGCAGAATCTCTCTCGACTCTTCCAGGCTTCTCCGTCTCCCTTGTCTCTGTGTCGCCTTCTGTCTCTTTTCTCGCTACTCTCCCGTGTCCAGTCCTTACGCGCTTGTTTTTTTGCCTTCGTCTTCGGCCACTAGGTCGCGCGACGCTGTGCGTCGTCTCCGTTTCCTTGGCGCTTCACTCTTCTGCCCCCTTTTTTTTCTACCCCTTCCAGTCTTTTTTCTCCGGCTGCCTAGTCCGCCCGCAGCTCTTCTTCGAACCTCCTGGCTTTTCTGTTTCGGCACCTGCCCCAGCTGCCTCTCTGACCCTTTCTTGCTGGTTTCGCGCACTGGTTTCGCGAAAGATTGTCCAGTTCTTCGTACACCTTCCATGCAGAGTGTGCTGTGTCTCACTTTCCCTCACCCGACACTCGCCGCCGCGCGAACGGGACTCGGGGGCGGAAATGCCGCCTGAACACCGCCCCGCTGGAAAAACGCAGACTTCGTCCACACTCTCAGCGTATTTCCCGTCTCGACACCCGCCTCCTCTAACGCTGTAACTTCCCTGCTCTGGTGCCTCTCTGTGCCTTGTCAGTGCTGGATGAGCTCGAGGAGAAGGCTCGCCACTACTTTGTTCTGTACACCCGCGAGAAGAAGGCCCGAGAAAAGACCGAGCGTTACAGTTTCTGGCTCCAGAAAGGTAAGAGCGACGGGAAGGGGCGGAGGCGTCTCAAAAAGACCGAAGAAACAGCCAGGAAACCCTCCACGTCCTTCTTCTCCCATCATGCGCATGGGAGGCAGTTTACGTGCTCTACGGACTGCCATCAGCCGTGCAGAGAGACGCAAAAACGGTCGAGAGCACCACACAACGCTTCCACGTCTCAGAGGAACCTTCAGCGAAAGCACGTTGAGGCTGAAAACCAGCTGTGCTTCGTCTGAACGGAGAACGCCGCTTGCAACAGAAAACCATCGCGGCCGCCTTTGCACCGGTCTTTCCAACCCCTTTTCCACTCAGCGGGCGTTGGACACAGACGGATAAGCATCCACACAGACTCGGCACGACCCTCTGCATGCACAGACCAGATTTTGGACTTCTAACTGCCGCGGAAAAGGAATTCCAGAGAGACACAGTGGGGCGGTGCGCCACTGTAGACACATGGGGGCTTGTGGATGGGACGCCCCAGTGGCGAGACACGTGCGCGCCGCCTCCGTCGAGTGTCTTGTCCTCTCAGAGCTCGCCGAGCATAAAGAGAAACTTCTGAAGAGCGCAGACTACATCGAATCGCTTCAAAACAAATTTGACGAGCTCCGCGGAGACCCCGAAATGATTCGAGATACTCTCCAGCGGATCGACCTCATGTATGCCCAAGTCGATACTCTCGTCCAGGCTCTCGCAGGTCAGGGCGCACGCGTTAAGTTAAAAACATGTCTTCTGTCTCTTTCTGCTCTCCCGTTCTCGCGACAAGATTGCCTTTCGCCTCCTCTCTACAGATCTATACGTGCTCAAACACACGGATCTACACACATATATATCTATGCAAATATATATATATATATATATATATATTTATGTAGTTGTGTGTCTATAGACATCGTTTTTTTATGTTTGATTATTCTGTGTGCGTTGATTCGCACGTATGATTTGGCTCTCTCCTGAGTGCTTCCGCGGCGGCGCCGTGCGTGGGCGAGCCTCCGTCATCGACCAAGTCTGATTCAGCCTTGCAGGCGAGATTCAAATGCAGGAGGGTTTGTTGGGGACAGTCGGAAGCGGAAACTCTGAGGTTCCAAGTAGAGAGGAGAAACGCGAATACAGAGAGCGAAAGGCTTGTGGCCTTGCTCAGGATTTTGGGATATTTCCTTTTCACCACGGAATGTGCGGCTGTAAATGTGCTCCTCTCATGGCAAGTGACTCCTCCCCTGCCTATCCTTCACACGCATTGTTCTCGTGCGTGGGTGATCTGAGCAATCGAAAAGCGCCTGGCACCTTCTCAGAGTGCCTTCATTTCATGCTGATTAGGCACGTGAGCACGGTGTATTTTGACGTGAGGGCTTCCGCGTTGTCGCCGCTCCTTTTGCTTTTCTTTCTCCAGGTGTATGCGGCTTCGCAGCCGTTAAAGACTCGACACGCGAGCAACTCCTTCAGTGCGCTCTCGACTATCTCTACCCGTGCCGGGCTCTGGACCCTCGTCTCCACGGTTCGTCAGCTTCCCTTGTCGAGAGAGAAATCTCTTCGCGCCAGACATTGTGCACTTCAATGCTCAGCATTTCGATCTTCCGTTTAAGTCTCTCAGTTCGCGGCTGCCTACGCCAGCAATCAGTGCAAACGACCTCACGTGCCTGTGAAAAGACATTCCTACATATACACTCATAAAGGTGTTCGTATATATGTATGTATGTATATATATATATGTATGTATAAAGCTGTGTATCTAGACATATTTGTGTGTGTTTAAGTGATCCAGGAGACGCCCTGTTGTTGCGTGTGCCTATGTTGTCTTGTTGTTGCGTGTCTTTGATGTCTTTTGTCCCTTGTAGCCTGCCTAGAAACACCGCACACCTGTGCGCATCTTCCTCGTTTGCTCTTTTGTTTCTGCTTTCGCTTTCTGGAAAGGCTCAACAGATCTTGGCTATGCTCACGAGTCTCTTGTTTTCTCCGTGTCTCTCCTGTCTCCAGAGCTCTACGGCGTTCTGTACTACTACCGTCTAGGCGAGAGCAAGAAAACCCCCGGCGTGCCGCCGCCGCCTCCTGAGCCGAGCTACGTGCCGCTCTCTGAGGGCGCGGGAGGCCCGTGGATTAAACCGAGTCCGTACACGCTCTTTTTGAATCCAGCGGCTGGTCAGACGACGCTGCAGAAGAACCTCGCCGAGACACAGAAGATCGTCGACGCCGAGGCAGCTGAAAAAGCAGCAGCCGAAGAAAAGAAAGAAGCTACTCCGGCGAAACGCATCATCGGCTCCACGACCAAAAGAGGAGAAACTTCGGCGAAAGCCAAGACTGAGCCTGCCAAACCCGCCGGTGCGCACAGAGGCACACCTTTCAGCCTGAAGCTCCAAGTGAAGATCTCCCGATCGACTGCTCTCTTTACCCCTCCATCCGCATAGAGAGAGATCCGAAGAAGAACGCACAAACTCCTGCGACGCACGCGTCTACATCTATGCTTATATATGCACATACACCTAGATCCACAGGGACACTTCTATTCATATTATATATATATATATATATATATATTATATAGGGCCGTAGGCAATTAGATGTATAGACGTGTGCAAATGAGAGCATAACTATTGGCATACTAGTGTATATGCTTACAGGCATACGTATACACGTGTGTGCGTGGGTGTTCGTGCCGGGGAGGGTGTCGGCGCTGTGGAGTGTTTCCTTTCCTTTTGGTCTTGACTGTTTTCAGTGAAGAAGCCGGCGTCCACCGGGGCGTCTCCGGCTTCAGGACCCCCGAAGCGAGAGCCTGTGGACCCGAAGGCTACCCTCAAAGGCTTCACTCTGTTTGTGCGGAGATTGGAAGGCTTCAAGCGTCCGCCTTCCTCCAAAGTTGAGAGTCTCCGCATCGCCGTTCGGTAAACGCTGCTGAACACATCGCAAAGGACACGCCTTCTCTGTGTGGAGGGTCTCTCACTTAGCCCAAAACACTTCTCGCGTGCTTGAGCGAAGGGAAAGATCTCTCCCAGCGATGCACGAACTGCCGATACGTTTCCACGCATTCACACACCTTTCTTCAGAGATATCTCACATCGACATGCTTCTCTACATAGATCCATATATGTGTGTCTATGTATTTATGTATCTGGTGGTAGATGTCTGCATTTTCATGCATATATATATATATATATATATATCTACATCTGCATGTGGAGATGTATGTTAGGTGTATATCGATACATATATATATATATATATATATATATATATATATATTTGCGTGGGCATACACCAGGAGGGCTCCTATTGTCTGGGCAGGGCTTGGGTTGAAGATGGATGGAATTGACGCCAACGTTCCCGGTGCATTGAAGGAGTCTTTTCGAGTTGTCGGCTGTTGCTCAGAACGGACGACGAATCCGCGACGGAGTCGAAGAAGAAGGAAGGTCGTTTCATGCTCATCGACAAGGCAAGTGCATGTGGTTTCCTCTCCATTTGTCCCCGTTCTTTTCGCATGCATGTTTTTGCGTTTGCGAATCTTGCGTGTGTGTTTGTGGGGATATGGCATCTGCGTAGGTTCGCAACGGTGCGTGTGTAAACCTGGAAACGCGCAGGCGTGTGAAAACAGCTTCAGTGACCGAAGTTGAGCGCCCGCTCTTTCCCTTCACGAGTCTCCCGTTTCGCAACTGAGAGGGAATTCGGTTTTTCGGAGTGTTTTCTCGCCTTTGTTTGTCTCCTCCGCTCTGGCGGCATTCCCTCTTCCCCGTCTCGCCGTGAGTGTCGCTGCACGACGTGTGTTTTGGTCTGTCAGTGCGGCGGATCTCCTGGAAACGAAGAAGCGACGTTCAACCTTCTCGTCGAATTCCCCACCATTCCACCGAAGAAGCCAGGCGGAAATCCCAAGTTTGTGATTGACGTATATGACAACAAAGCAGTAAGAACCCGAAACGATGCCTTCTTTCTGTGTGCTGTGGCGTCCCACGAGACACCCCAGTCTATCACGCACGTTTCCAGCTCTCGATCGACCTGCCTCTTATCGATCTATCTATGTGGATGTGCATCTCTTACGGAAGTGTAGATGTAGACGATAAATATTTATACACACTGTCCCTGTGCGTCCACAACCGTTTTTGAAGTCTTAGGAAATACCCGTGGGGGGGGGGGTCCAGAGATAAGGCGTATGCCGAAGACGTGTAGAGGCACTTACCAGCATCCACAGCTTCCACTCTCCGACAAAACTGCTGGTGAAGGAGAATTGCATGCATGCATGCATGCATGCATGCATGTAGAGGAAGTTACGTGTTGATGTCTCCACGACAAACCAGATAGTTGCATCTAACGCTTCAGAGTGAAACGCATAGCTGTACTCTTGCGGCAAGTCACTCACCATGCATCTACATATATATATAAGGAGAATGAAGGTGGATCTGTAGGTGTAGGCATGTTGATGCTTTGTCGTTCGGCGTTTTTGGTCAGCGAAAGATTTTGAGCTTGCGTGAAAGCATGAAGATAAAGAACTGTAATGTGGGTCGGATCTTTTTTTGTGAGGCCGGCTAAGAAATTGGGTTCCCTTCGTATGCATGTGCTGTGCGAATTTTCGTAAAGGTCTACGTTCCTGTTCTTGGCTTTCTTTGATTCCGTTGCCTTTCAGTTTGCGGCTCTCGGGCGCGCAGACAAACCGTTCAGCGACAAGGACTTGGCAACAGAGGATGCCGTCTGGTGAGCTTCTTTTTTTCGGTTCGCCTGTTGTGTCTCTTGCCCCTTCCCCTTTCATCTTCGATCGTTTCTTTCTCTACATCCACGAAGATGCGCTCCTTTCTCGCTTCTTTTTTCGTTTCGCCGCTTCGTCCCTCGCGAGAGTTCTGTCGCTCTCACCCTGAGAGCGACGGGGTTTGTCTCCCTTTTCGGGGCGTTTTGTTTGGGCTTCTTCCTGGTCCAGACAAAAAACAACGGATCCCTCGGCGAGACGCAACTCCCTCTCGAGAAGCAGGCAGCGTTCTCGAGGAGCGTCTACCCTTTGGCGCTTTGCGTCTGTTTTTCACTGGTTCCCTTTCCACTGCCTTCTTCCGTCCCACTTTCACGTTCTCCTGGCCCCACACGTCGGCCTGCGCTTTCGCTGTGCGCGTGCCCAGTGTGAACGCGAGAGAAAATGCCCTGTACGCACCTGAATGCGAGACCCGAACGAAAAAGGGAGAAGCAAAATCGCATTTCCGAGATCAGAAAAGGCAACGTTTTTCGCGTTACCCGCATTTTTTGTTTCTCTCAGGGAAGTTAAAGATAGCAGTGGAAAGGCATTTGGTAAGCAGGCGGGGGCGGAGACACGTGGAGACGTTTGTTTCCAGAAAACATCTGTTGCAAGATTCGCAGGTCAACCTTTTTCTGGTTTGTCTTGTGAAGACAAAAGCCAATGCATGCTCCATCCCGCCGTCCATGGCACAGTTTCTCTTGCCTGGGTGAGGGCGTTTTCACCTGCGAGTGATCCGTGAAAAGAGACGCCCATCTCTGGCGGAAGCGTCTCCAGGCCTAAAGCCTAAACTTCAAATGCACATGGGTCTGCATGCGTCTTCGCAGTCGTGCTCTGAGCCATGCTGGAGTGTCCGCGTGTTGCCCCGCGGCCTAGGTTGTTGACAAAGTGTTTGTTTTCTTTCTCAGGAAAACTCATTTGCACGGTGACGCCATTGCCCTTGTAAGCTCTCTTCTTGATCGCGCTCCCCTTCGTATGACCCGTTCTGCCTTTTCTCTCAGCTCCACTGTCGACTTTGCTCACCCGCACTTTATATTCATACATGCATATATATACATATATATACATATATTCATATATATACATATATATACATATATATGCATATATACATATATATATATATATATATGTAGGGTTGAGGGCATTTATGTGCATCATTATGTACACATCTCTTGTACTTGCTGTTCTGATGGTGATGGTGTACATCACGCATGCGTGCATTCAGGATCAGTGTCGGAGAGTGATTCACGTGTCTGCTCTGTGTAGATCTGTCTAGACACCCCTACCTCTAGACTCCACAGACGTGTAGTCGATGTGCATGCGGAAGACACTTTTGAATGGCAAAGCGTCATGACAGTCTTTACTGGTTCTCGAAGCCTCCGTGGAGGTGGAGATACTCTTCAGAAAACCGCTCCTGGTTTCCTTGTTCCTTCGATTTTTTTTATTTTTTACTTTCTCTTTTTTCGCAGGAATGCACCGTTGCCATGTGAAGCTGGAGGCGCCGCGAAGGATGCCGGAGGCGCGGCCCCAGCGAACAAGAGCGGCGGCGGTAGGTCGAGGGACGGGTTTTTTGCGCATACGCAGACAGGTTTTGCACTCATTTTTCTCTCTCCTCTTTTCTCTCTGTTCCGTGGGAGTCCCTCGACAACAGGAGTGCCTCCCAGCAGGGTATTTTGTCTCCTTTTCTCGCGTGAGGACGCGCGTGGATGTCTCGCCTCTCTCTTCACAAGCCTCGCTCCTGTCGTTATCGCCGTGTCCTTTCCCGCGCTCTTCATTCCTTCGCCCTCTTCCACTCTCCGTTGTGTGCTTTCCCAGAGGAGAAGGCGAAGGAGGAGGCGAAGCAGGCGACGCCGGCAGGAGCGATTAAGAAACCAGAGCTGGCCAAGTTGGCGGTGAAGAAGCCGGATTTGCCGAAACCTGGCGGAGCGAGTCTGGGAAGCCCCGGCGGGGCGAAGCCAGCAGAAGCGAAATCGGCCCCGGGTCCGCCGTCGCCTCCGATCAAAAAGTTGGATCTGTCGGTTCCTGGGAAGGTAGAAGTGAAGAAGGAAGAAGCGACGGAGGCGAAGCCGGGCAGTGACGGGGCGAAGAAGCCGATGGAAATCAAGAAACCCGCTCTGGCGCCGAAACCTGGAGGCGCAGAGGCGGCGAAGAAAGACGCAGTGGGGACAAAGTCCCCCGAGGCGGCGGGCGCCAAGACGCTCGGAAGCCCCACAGGGCCAGGGGCAGCGGTGAAGAAACCAGATTTGCCGAAGCCAGGAGGCGCGATCAAGAAGCCGGAATTAGGGGCGAAACCGGGCCTTCCTCCAGCAGGAAAGGGTGACACAAGTCCCCCCGCTGTTAAGCCGAGCGCACCCGCGCCGCCGCAGCCGGCCAAGCCGGGAGTTGTGACTCCTCCGAAACCGGGAGGAGCTGCAACGAAGCCGGTGCTTACCCCGGCAAAATCGGGAATTACTCCAGTTAAGCCTGGATTGACCCCAGTTAAGCCGGCACTTACCCCGGCAAAGTCGGGAATTACTCCAGTTAAGCCTGGATTGACTCCAGTTAAGCCGGTACTTACCCCGGCAAAGTCGGGAATTACTCCAGTTAAGCCTGGATTGACTCCAGTTAAGCCGGTACTTACCCCGGCAAAGTCTGGAATTACTCCAGTTAAGCCTGGATTGACTCCAGTTAAGCCGGTACTTACCCCGGCAAAGTCGGGAATTACTCCAGTTAAGCCTGGATTGACTCCAGTTAAGCCGGTACTTACCCCGGCAAAGTCGGGAATTACTCCAGTTAAGCCTGGATTGACTCCAGTTAAGCCTGGATTGACGCCAGTTAAGCCTGGATTGACGCCAGTTAAACCTGGCGCGGCAAAGCCGACGGCGGTGAAGCCGCCGGGGCCGAAGCCAGGCGCGCCGGGGGCTGCGAAAGTTGATGCGAAGGCAGGTGAGCAGCGTTGACGAGGTCGGACAGGCATGCATATGTTTTAAGAAGAGAAAGAGGGCAGGAAAAGATGCATGTGGACAAGAGAGGTGAGGGTGCGTTAGAGGAGGGACGGGAGACTTGAGGGTGAAGCAGGGAAGGGATAGGGAAGGCGTCTCGTGACGTCAAATCAGAGACAGGCGAACACACAGCGTTTCCACAGTAACAAAGGGTGCCTTGAGTTAGGTGTTGAGAGAAAATTATGGAGTGAATTCGCAGAGAAGAGCGAGAAGAAGAACAGACGAACACGGGGAGGGGAAGAAGCGGACCAAGGCCGAAACGCGTGCTTCGGCTCACCGGGGGGAGGAAGCCAGTGTCAAAGGTGAAGCGGAGCTGAAGGACATCTTGCGGCCGTGACTCTTCTCAAGAAAGGCGACGCTTTGCTCTTACCATTCTGTGCACCTTCTGTTTCTTGTGCTTTCTTCCCAGCAAAGCCCGGGCTCGTGAAACCCAAGATTGCCGCAAAGTAAAAACGGAGACGCTTAGCCGCACTGCTTCTCTCTCGTCGCGCTCTTTACTCTGTCTCTCCCGTGTGTGTTGCGTTTTGACTCGCGTCCGTTCGTTTTTCTCGTCTGTGGCGTTTCCTTTGCCTTTTTCCTGTTCTTTCCTTTCTATCTGATCTGTTTCACCACTAGCTGCAAGGAGGCAGAAGAAGCGGAGAGCTAGCCTCCGACGCAAGCAGCAAAAAGAAAACATTCGCAGTCCTGACTTTCGAAAGCAAAGTGTGAGGGCGCTTGATATTTCTGTCTCAAGAGAGGAACTCGGGAATTCCTCACCTCTCCCTCTCAAGCGTCGGAACGACACACAATAAATGAAGGAACGAAGAATGCAACGGAAAAGCAAGGGAAGCAGCTGAGGAGGAAGACAAATGTTTTTCCCCGATCTTGTACAAAACCAATCGTGAGAGTGTAGAGGCTTGTTGGTTTTGGGAATTATCAGATTGCTTTTACGTTTTCTCATTTTTTTTCGCCGAGTGCAGAGAGTTGAGGAAGAGTCGTCTTCTACGACACATCGTTGGCTATGTTTTCTCGGTTCTCTGTTACATTGGGTGATTCAACTGACAGTAGAGGGGCGCTGCGAACATCCGTAGAATGTCTCCTTGGTTTCTCTTCGAAACGAATTGATTTTAGGAAAACAGAAACTGAGTGTCGACACGCGTGCCGCATTGGGGGCACGTGTCCCCCAGAAACTTGAAAATCGTTTTTCGTTGCGGTGTCGGAGAGACACACAATTCTCGCATCTGGTACGCTGTGTCCTTTTTTGTTTTGCGGGAAAATGATGGAGGAGATAGAAAGCTAGTTTCTTTCTCAGGAAAAAAAGAAACCCTCGAACCGAGACCTCCGTTCTCAACGAAGTTCACACATATATATATATATATATATATATATATACATGTATAGATGCATATGTGGGACTACATATTTAAGTATTCGTGTATGTAGTTTATGTGGAGAGACCTGTGCATAAATCTTATATGCATGCACCTGTATGTGTCTTTTTGGAGAGTCCGTGTCGATAGTCTGTGGTTTTGTTCCGCTCCCGGTCGCGCCTGTGCATGCAAAGGACTGGAGCTCCTAGCCCGCTGGCCCTCGGTCTCTGCCTCTTCGCATCCATCTCTCTCTGCCAAGAGAACCCTCTCTCTTTTGGGTGAGGTTACGCCTTTCTGAAGAATTTTAATTTCTCGCTTGGCGAAAGGAAGAGTGGAACAAACGCTCGCGTCTCGGCCAGCTGCGGCGCGTGCCGGGGAGCGACCGACGTGAGAGGCCAGAACAGAGCCCCTCCTGGCTGTGTGTCACCCTGTGCCGCGAAAGGATCCAGGCAGCGCGAAGAGGGGAAACGCCCGAAAGAGGGAACGGAACAGCGAGAGAAAGCGACACGGATCTCTCCGGGATCGGACGTCCGACTTGGCAAGACTGCTCGTAGAACCTGTTTTCGTTCGCTTTTTCGGGCCACTTCCAAGCGCTTTTTGCATTTTTTTGGGTTTGTAGGCCAACGCTAAAACGCGAGGTTTTCCCCGCTCTCGCTGCAGGCCGAGCCTGGCTTTGAAGCGTTGTGTATGAAGTCTCGAGGGAGACAGAAGACAAGCCACGGAAGCACACAGAACCCCACACACACACACACACACACACTTGCAAGAGAGCAGCCAAGGGAGAGCGGACGGAAGTCGATTGTCTCGGGAAGTTTAGAGAAGTGTCTGCGGTCTTTTGCTTCTCAGGGCGAGTGCGGCACTCTCGGTGAGGTGTGAGAACGCGGAAGAAAAGCGAAAAAAATTGCGCATTCCGCCTTGGCTTTCTTCCACTTTCATTTTTTACCGCCGCTCGCGATCGAAACCCATGCCGCGGCGCCCCGGAAAGTCGTCGCCTCCAGGGGGCCCGCCAAAGTGGTTCGACGGCGGCATGCCTGGGCCTCGAAGGCCCGGGCCCATGGGCCCGAGCCCGCCAGGACCCATGGGCCCGAGTCCGCCAGGGCCCATGGGCCCGAGGCCCCCAGGCCCCCCGGGCCCCGGCAGGATGGGCCCGCTGCCGCCGCGGGGGCCCATGCCCGGGCGCTGGAAGTGGTTGGAGCCCTGGCCCGAGGACCCGCCGCTGCGAATGTCCTGAGGATGGTGCGAACCAAACAAGGAACCGCTCCGACTCCCGGGTGGCCCGCCGCCTGGGCCCATCGGCATTCCTAAAAAAAAGAAAAAACGGCAGAAAGACGCACACATGCACCCTTCTCAAACGAACGCCTCCTGAGCAACACACGCGATGTCCGCCCTACGCAGGTCACGCCCCCATCTGCGAGGTCTCGCACACACGTCCCCCACATGCGACGCGTCTTTGATATCTCTGTCTCTCTCTGAGACCCAAACATACATGTAAATCACCTTTCGACACATACATCTACGCATGGCTACATATGTATGTGCGTCTACATATATATATATATATATATATATATATATACTATGCATATCTACATACATCTATCTACGCGTATATATATATATATATATATATTGTCGGGAGGGGATCTTTGATGTTTCGCCTACCCATGGGAGGGAATCCTCCTCTGCCTCCGCCTCTATCCATTCCGCCTCGGCCGGAGAAGCCGCCTCGGCCGGAGAAGCCTCCGCGCCCGCCGAAGCCGCGCTGGAATCCCGAGCTGCCCCCAGGGCCCATGGTAAGAGGCCCGGACCCCGCAGCTTGGACTGCAACAGAGCGCGCGGAAAAGAGACAAGAGCGGCGCATGCACCAGATGCAGAGAAGCGAAGACGGAGCGGAACGGCACAGAGGCCACAGGAAACACACACGGCGAAGCAGGCAAAACGCGAGAGAGAAAACGGAGCCGGGAGAGAAGAAAGCAAAGAAAGACAAGAAAAAGAAGAGAGAAGAGAGAGAAGGGAAAAAAGAGAGAAGTGGGAGAAGGAAAAAAAGAGAGAAGAGAGAAGAAAGATAAGGGAAAGGAGAGAGAAGAGAGAGAACAGAGAAGAAAGGTAAGGAAAAGAAGAGAGAAGAGAGAGAGATAAGGAAAAGCTGAAAAATAAGGAAAAAAAGAGGGAAAAGAGAGAAGAGAGATAAGGAAAAGCTGAAAAATAAGGGAAAAAAGAGAGAAGAGAGAGAAGGGAGAAGGAAGACATGGAAAAGAAGAGAGAAGAGAGAGACGAAAAGAGAAGATCGGCTCACCAGCTCGCTGAATGACGCTTGTATCCAGCTGCTGAGGCGGCATAAAATCGGGCTCGCGAATCAGATCTGTGGAAAGAGAAAAAACCGCGGTGGAGAATCAGAAGACGAGCGGAGTAACGAGAGAAGACAAGAGAAAAACCCAGAGACTGCGAAAAGGAAGGGACGGAAAACGGTTGAACAGAACCCGTCGAACGCGGAGAGAAAGGGAAAACGAACAGGAGACCGTGGACGGGGAGATTAAGGAACGGAGAAAACACATCAGAGGCGAAAAAACGTTTTCTAGAAATGCACAGACGCAGTGGGTGTTTCTGACGTCTTCGCAACGGGCCTTCCATGGAAGAAAGCGGGGACAGCTCCAGGGCGCAACTGTTGAAAAGAGACAGAATTCTCGAGTCGCCTTTTTCTCCTCACATTTCTCGTCTCTTGAGATGTCCGTATGCGCACACATGTATATACACATGTACATTTATGCGTTTAAATACATTTATTTATATCGATCTCACGTACACTTCCACGTGTACAGATATGCGCATGTAAGTCTGTGTACGTACACCTCAATGCGTGCAAATATATATATATATATATATATATATCCCGTGTGCGATGTCTGACTTACTTTGGAAATATTCAATCTTTTGATTGATATGCTTTCGCCCCGTGGCATGTTGTCGCCGTCCAGCAGGGGAGGAATGGGTGAGGTAGATATCGCAGTATTCGCAGTAGTACTTCGGCATTTTGTCAACCTCGAAATGTCACTTTCTTCTTTCTCTCCTTCCTCTTTCTTCCGCTTTCCTTTCACCGCGCGTGTCGCAGACTCCTCTCTGAACACCACCAGACGCCGACTGCTGCCGCGGTCTGTCTCCGCGGATAGGTTCTTTATTCTGGCCGTCTTCGTGTCTCTCGTTCCTCTCTGCGAGAAGAAGAGGGAGAAGAAAGGCCCGGAGGGGAAGAGAGAGACACTTCGAAGAAAGACCGTCCACGAAGCACGGAGAACCCAGGCGGGGTGCACAGCTGTGTCCCTCGCGGGGTGGACGTACACCGGGGCCCACGGCTCTTTTTCCTGTGAAGAGGGCCCCCTGGATAGAGCGCAGTGGGAGAGAGGGGAGACACTGGGACGCGCACACGTTCCGTGAAAACGCCTTTTCTCCTGAGAAGCTGGCGGGCCAGAGACTGGATTCTTTCGACACTTTCTGTCCCTCAACACGGAGCATATGCAGAACAACACCAAACGGGTGCGCGGTTTTTTCTCGCGAACCTGGGTGCGGTCAGGAGAGGGGAGAGGCCGCGCGCGACGACAGCAGAAAGGCGAGGAAGAGTGCGTGCGTGTGTCAGGCGAGGAAAGGACGAGAGAGAGAATGCACCGCGGGGAAGACTGCAGCGACGCGCGCGGAGGCAGAGGGCGGCAAGGGAAACAACGACTGAGGAAAAGACAAAGGAAAAGGGAGAAGTGGAGACGCGAGACGTGGGCGCCAGACGGAGAGCAAGAGAGCCAGCGTGCACGACGAGAGAGACGAGGGGAAGACCGCTTGAAGCCTCGAGAATCCCGGAGACCTTGCCGTCAAGGCGCGAAAGGCCGAACGAGATACGCCGCGAGAGAGTTGACAAATCCTGTGTGAGGAAAAGCGACGGAAGAGGCGCCGCGTCCGAGTGAGAAAGGGTGTCCGAGAGAGTTTTTGCGCTGAGACAGCCCGGGACAGCAGAGTGGCGTCGGGATCGCGCGAGTGAGGACGAACGAGGAATGCAGACACCGTAAACACGGTCAGTCGACGCAGTGCCGGACAAGACGCTGTGGCGACTAGAGGACAGAGGCAGAAACAGAGGAGATCGAGATGTGGAGAAACAGGGGAAGGCAGGAATCGAGAGGTGACAGACGGGAGCTGCGCATTTCGTTGACGAAGCGAAGTGTCTTCTGCGTGGGGGCGGAGCCTGGAACACAGCGAGGAGTTAGCAGAGAAGACGGGGAAAAAGAAGGCGTCAGGGAAGGAATCCGATACGTGGATACAGAAAGCGGAAAGCGGTGGAAGACCGCGACAACTTGGTCCGCCTGCCTCAGCTCGCGGTCACAGAGAGGCGCGTATACACCGGAGCGCTACGTCGGCAGCGTGAAACGCAGCAAGACAGAAATCGGGAAACGCGAGACCACGAACCTTTCCTCTCTGGTTACGAGCCTCGGTGCTTTTCAGCGCAATGCTTGTCTTTGAGAGTCGGAGCGGCGCATGAAAATGCGCGGGACCGCTGGGCAGATTTCCCTGAATTTCGTCAGTCTGCATGTGGCAAACAGTGCTGTTTTCCGCGCGCGACCACAGCCGTCCTAAATAGGGAGAACGCCGCCGAACTTCTCTTGGTCTCGGCAAGCAGGCCGACTAACCGAAAAGGGAGAATACCACTCTGTCCCGAAGCCGGCAACGAAAAACCTGGCTTTTCGCCGCGAGAAAAACCCTTTTCCACGCTTTTCCACGCTATGAAGCGCCTGGCAACTGTGTGACCCCCTTCTCGTGCGGTGGATGTACACCTCGTTGTCTCTCCCCTCTGCCAAGCGAAACAGCCGTCCTTTGTTGCCACAGATTTCTTTTCGCCTGCATCTTGCAGGTATTTCGCGAGGTGCTTTTCTCTTGAGATTCCTTCGCTCCCTTTTTCTCGCTGTGCGACCGTCAGCTTCTTGCTTGTTCGCCCGAAACCATGACGGACCAAAACGCAAACCCGGCGCTCAAATTCCAGCGGAGTGTCGAGGAACTCACCTCGCAGAATCCCCATAATGATGTAAGTTGCTCTCGAAGAGAAGGCAAGTGAACGCGACGCGAAAACCCTGCAGAGAAACGCCGCACAGCCCGTCCGCAGGGAGACCGCGTTTCGACTCGCGCGAAAACGCTGCGTTGAGAGAAAACGCTGTTCCACCCGAGGCACATCCTGGAAAGCTCCAGCTGCTACTTTCTGTGTTAGGTTCTTTCTTCCGTGAACGCTCCATCTCGTACGACGCATGTGTCATTAAGGAAAGATGTGTCCAGAAGGCACCAGGTTTCCAGTATGTACAATGCATATATATATATATATATATATATATACATAAATACATACATATACATATATGTAACATATATATATATATATGATATATATATATATATATATATATTCGCATCTTTCGATGTTTTGTAGCTTTGTTTTGGGGGGTCAGCTCGCTCTCGGCGAGGAAGGGTCTGGTGGACAGAGAAAGGAGAAACCCAGCCACGATTGGCCGGGGTGTGAGAGCTGCGATGCACTGACCAAATGCGAAACAAAAGACACGGGGCGGTTGACTGTCTGTACGCTTTTCCTGTTTAACGTCTCGGCTTTTTCGTCTCTCCGAGTCCTTGCCGCTTTCTCGAATGGCGTGAACCTACCTCTATCCGGTGCGTCGGCGCCCCGATGAATAGGTTTTGTAATGTGTTCATGTGTTCTAGACGCCTACAGACAACGGTACGTAATAACGTGCATCCAAATTGCAGCTACCCCTGTGAGTATATCGATATCTGCAGTTATATATTCCGACGTCTCTCTAAATACAGACACAAAGCCGCACCTGCGGCACACGCCCTACGATATATATATATATATATATATATATATATGTATGTTTCCACACACGGATGTTTGCGTGGAGAATGCGAGGCACTGCGGGGAGACAGCGGGGCACTTGCGATGACAAGACTTTTCGCACGGTGAGTGCGTTTGGTTTTCAGGACCCGCGCAACATGCAGTTCAATCAAATGAACACCTGCAGCCTCCGGTATGCGATGTTTGCTCGATGCGCAAAGGAGCTCGGCGATGAAAATACCCGCTGCAAGTAAGAAAGGGAAAGAGGAAAGGGAAGAAAGAACAGGCGCAGTTGACCTTGAGACCGGGATGAGAGCGGAGGCTGCGTGGGTCGATCGAGGGGCGCGACTCGCCAGGCGACGGGGTGTCTCTGCAAAGGGAAACCAGTCTTCAACGCATGCAAATTAAGTTCAACGTGTGAAGGACATAATTTCGCGTCTCTCTGTAAAACCACTGCGTCGCCGGAACAATGTAGGTGTACACATGTGTTCATATGAATCGACAGATATAGATAGATAGATGATAGATAGATGTGTGTGTAGGATATGTGTGTGTATATATGAATGCTTTTGTATGTGTGTATACGGCTTTGTGTGCAATTTCGTGTGGAGCGGTGGGAGTGTGTTCCGTTCGTTTTCCGTCTGTTTTCAGGTACCAATTCTATCGGGCCCAGGTGGCGTGCCCCATCGAGCAAATAGAGTTGTGGGAGGACTACCGACAAAAAGGTACTTCTTCCGTCTCGAAAAATTGAGTTTCGCATTTCAGACCGTTCTTTCCTCCAACGCTGCGGGGGTCAACCTTGCGTTTTGCCGTCTCCTGTTTCCGCCTCTCTGTCCTTCCCTCTGTCCTTCCCTCTGTCCGTCCCTCCGTTCTCTCTCTTTCCAGATCTCTGTTCCTTTTCCTTTCTTTCCTTTCTCCGTGTCTTTCTCCCAGTTCCCTTCCCTTTCTTCCCCCGTCTCCGTTCTCTGTGTCACATTGCGCGTTCCTTGCGCTCCGCGTTCTGTCTCTTTTCTGTTCCTTTCCGCGTTTTTCTCTCCGCGCCTGTGTGGGTTGTGCCCTCCTTTTTTTCGCGTTGGCCTTTCTTTCTCTGGTCTCGCGTTTGCTCGCGTCTCTTCTTTTTCTGGTCTGCGTTTTTGACGCGGGTTCTCCAGCGGAAGCGTTTCTTCCGCGGGCGCCGGCTTTCTCTGTCGCGGCTCCACACAGGCTTGTGTGCCTTGGCTGTTTCTCCTCAGGCACATGCCACTTTGACCTGCTTCCCGAATTCTCCACGCGACACATGTGGCAGTAGGTGCGCTCGCTCTCGCTCTGGTCCAGTGCTCTGTGCGGCTGGAGGCTGTTCGCGCTCGGAAGAGCAACGAGAAGCGGCGCACAGAGAGACCCGCGCCAGCAGGCCGGTTCGAAGAACTGCGTAGAGTGGAGACGTCGCCGTCTCCGGATCAAAGTCGATTCAGCTGTTTTTTGTCGCGGAGAAACAGAACCCGGAAATGCCAGGCCGAGACACAAGAGCGACCGAGAGGCGCGAGAGAGACACAAGCAGAGAGAGAAGGCGCTCGGGGGTGTATATCGACGTGCGCGGAAAGGGACGAACAGGAGGGACCAGCGTGTGAGCCTGGTCTTCTCGGGAAATATGTGTCTCAGGAGGATGAACTGGATGTCTCTGTGTTTGGTTCACTTTTTTCGATTTGTACCGAAAAGTGCTCTGTCTCTCCTGACACGCCTCGCTCCTTTGAACACGGAACGGGGAGGCAGTGGAAGCCTGAAGGCATGCCCGCTGCCAGTCGCGACGACTCAGCGTGCAGTTCGAACGTCCCTTTTTGCGGGTCTCGCCTCGAGCTCGAAAACATGAATCTCGTCTCAAAAGAGAACAAGATCCCCCGCCCCCGAAATGGAAAGACCGTTCTCGTGGTTTTAAAGAGCTTGTCTCTGATCCCCCGCAAAGACAGCGCGACGGAGAAACGCCTGTCGAGCGAATCTGCTTATCTCGCGAGTCCGAGGCAGAGAGATCTTTCTCCCTTTCGCTTTCGGAGGCACAGACCCAGCAGCTGCTCGAGAGGGGAGAGATGGCGTTTTTGAGCGCTCGTGCGTCGTCTGTGAGTGCCGTCAACACGTCTGACGGCAGTCACCCCGTTGCGGAAGCCGCTTGGCGCTGTTGAACACTCACGAAAGTTTGCTGCGTCTGCCCGATGGGTCAGTCACGGGAAAGAAAAGGAGATAGGGCGCGAGAACTCGGAGACTGCAGGGGCAAGCGCGCGCAGACAGAGAGAAGCTTGGAGGGTCGGTACACATGTGGCGCGTCGAACAGCACGGGCAACACGGCGTCGCGAGTTTGCGGGTAGAAGAACAGCGTAGAGCCCCGAGAAGTCTACACAGGCATCAGAGGGTCTAGAGAAGCCAGAACTGCTCAGGTTCTCTCTTCGAAGGCACGTGTCATCGGTTCTACGGTGCATCTTTTGCCGGGTAA
The DNA here is from genome assembly GCF_000208865.1 of Neospora caninum Liverpool. NCBI lineage: Eukaryota > Apicomplexa > Conoidasida > Eucoccidiorida > Sarcocystidae > Neospora > Neospora caninum. Next base: position 5,263,500 of record NC_018390.1, read on the forward strand.
ACGCAGCGCAAGGCGCCGAAACAGATTCTCGCCTCTGGCTCTTCTGCCGAGCGCGAGAACTCCCGTGAACAGCGCCTTCTGCTTTCAAACTTCTCTTTCGGAGGAAAGACACTTTGCCTTTCCGCAAACCGACCGCTTGCCTGCTTCGGCTGCATGCATATATTCCGGCTGATAAGAAACAACCGGGGTACTGGCAGTAGCTAGTGTCAATGAACAACCCTCGTTCCTGTGTCAGCCTCTGTGGACTGCAAAGAGAGACTTCAACTGGGCTTCGGAAGGGTGTTGTGCGCGTGCCCGCGCGGCGGGAGGAAAGGGGAAGGCCTCTTTGCGCCGCTCCCGTGAGAAACTCTTTCGATGCAGATGCGTGTCGCCTGGACAGGCAATTCTACAAAGTCGAGACAAGTTGCAGAGATTTCCCTGAGACGCTGAGACAGAGAAGGGAGGAAGAGAGAGACAGAGAAGGGAGGAAGAGAGAGACAGAGAAGGAAGCAAGAGAGAGACAGGGAAAGGAAGAAGAGAGAGACAGGGAAAGGAAGAAGAGAGAGACAGGGAAAGGAAGAAGAGAGAGACAGAGAAAGGAAGAAGAGAGAGACAGAGAGGGGAAGAAGAGAGAGACAGAGAGGGGAAGAAGAGAGAGACAGACACAGGAAGAAGGGAGAGACAGAGACGGGAAGAAGAGAGAGACAGAGACGGGAAGAAGAGAGAAGCAGAGATGCCGGAAATGAAGTTGTGTGATCGTTATCATGTGGCCGCAGAGGAAGGGGGAGTGGACGGTGTCGCATTGACGCCCAGGAAGTCCCTGGAAGTCAGACGCTTGTCTCTCCTCAGACAGTCGCTTTTTCTTTTCTGTGGAGCCTCGGTTCGACGGCGTTCCGAGAGAGACTCATCGGTTAACCTGCTCGCCGGCCAGTTTACCGATGGGACAGTCGAGCATTCGCGGTTTGGCGACCGAGTGTCTGCGCTGGCAAGCTGCGGGCTGGGAACCCACAAAGAAGCGTGTGCAGAGAAATACCAGTCTTCGTCGCGACACACAACCTCCGCAAGAACCTCTCGAAGAACTTACTTTTGCTTGTGTCTCTCCACCTCTTTGTGTCTTTTCCCTTTGTGCGTTTTTATCAGTTCCAGGCTGACAGTTGCGACCGGCTCTCTCTCTTTCTCACGCGGGAATCCCGCGAGAGGAGAGGGCCAGCACACCGTGTTCACCCTCTCTCTTTGATCTCTTTTTTTCTCTCCTTCTCTCTGTTTCTTGCACTTATCTTTGTCTCCGAGTCTTTCGCCGCGCCTTGCGACGCGAATTCAAAAAAACGCAGCTTGCAGTGTGTGGCCGGAGAAAAATACCGCCTCTGCCCCCTTCTGTGCGAACGCAGCTGCGGGGCCCACGCGCGTCTTCTCGCGGTTTTTGACGGGACGCGGGAGTTTTCACACGCTGCGCCGAGACCTTCTGTGTCTGGGAATCGTGTGGAGACTCCACTCTCGTTTTCCTTTTCTGGAAACGCCTTTCAAAGATCTTTTTTTTTCTTTCCTCAGACTGAGCATCTCTGTGCGAGACGACTGCGCCGCGTGCTGGGTTCTCTCTGTCGACAATTCTCAGGTGGCGTCTCTCCCTTTTTGTTTGCTTCTTTTCTCCCCGGCTCTCTCAGGCGCGCTTCTGTTTCTCGCCTCTCGGACCTTGGTCGATCCGTGCAATCCCTTCTTCCTTCTCCACACGTCCGTCTCTCGCTTCTCCTCTTTCTCGCTTTTTCTCTCGCCTTTTCTTTCGCGCTGGCCCTCTCTCTGCGTGACGCGTGCGAAAAAAGAGTACCTCGGTGTCGACTCTTTCTTCCCGGGTCTCTCCTCTTTTCTTCCCGAGTCTCTCCTCTTCTCTTGGCGCTGCCTTCTTATCCCTCTGCGTTTGGCGCGGCGGCGCCTCTCTTCCGTGCGGCCTTCCTCGCGCCACATTCTCGCTTTTTCCCGCGGACACGCCTCGGACGCGTGCTCTCTCCCCGCCCGTGTGTCTCGCGCGCCAAGCCGGTGCGTCGCCCAGATTGTCTCTCCGATGAAGAAACGGACGCCCTCGGCTCCCAGCGCGGGGCGCGGGGCGCGGGCCGCGACCGTGACTCTGCTGGCCTCTCGCGCCAAGCGCGGCGGGGCGCGCGCCGTCCTCGCGCCGGTTGCCCGGGGCGCCTCGTCGTCCCAGAAACAACGCGTCCTGCTGCGCGAGCGCGTCGACTCGGGCCCTCGCAGAGTCGTCGTTTCCTCCTCTCCGGCGGCGCACCCCGCGAGCTCGGAGGATCCAAACGCAGGCTCTGCCCAGCCCCTAGCTGCAGCTGCTGTCTCCGAGACTGTGGAGGCGCGAAAGGCCCGCCTCCTCGGGATGTCTCTGGAGGCGATGATTCGCGAAGAAGCGAGCGCCACGCGCGAGAAAAAAAACAGCCGCACCGTGCTCTCGGAGGCCGCGCGCGTCGGCGCAAAGAAGCCGGGGCCCACGCTGCTCCGAGCCGGCGCGCCCGGCGCCCTCGGCCGCAGTGTCTCCTTGAAGCCCGCGGAGAATCCCGGTGTCTCCATTGTCTCCACAATCTCCGCGAAGAGCGGCGCAGGGCGGCTGTTTCGCCAGGCGATGGCGACGCGTGGCGACTCGGGCCTTGAGAAGAACGAGGCCAGCGGGGGCGCGCGCGTCGTCGTCGGAGACTCCGCGCCGGGGCGCCTAGCGGGGAAGGCGGAGGCGGGCAGTGTCTCCGCGGGTGTCTGTGCAGCGCGGACGGGAGAAGGCGCGGCGGGAGAGAGGGTCGTCTCGGCGCGGGCCGCGAGCTCAGTCTCTCGCGAGACCTCTCGGCGAACGAGCGTCGAAGAAGGCCTGATCACGGAAGACGACGAAGACGGCTCGGGCCGCAAGGGCCCGCCGTACTCGTCCCGGAATCCCGTGAAGGCCGCGGAGACACCTGTCTCCAACGGCCTCGTCTGGGCAACCGGCTCGCGCGCCCGCCTCTCCCCCGCGGTAGGCAGCCAGCGCGTGAAGCTCGTGGGGCGCGACGAGGTCGGCGAAGAGCCCGACGAGCCCTGGCAGGCGTCGGCGCAAGGCCAGAGCGACGGCCCGCGGAAAGTCGTCCTCACCGGCGGGTCTGACACAGAATCGATCCAGGCGCGCCAGCAAGCTGGAGCACGAATTCCACTCGAAGAGGATGGAGAGGCGATTGGGTCGGGAGAAGAGGACGGACGATCCGAGGCGCATGCACTGCAAGCAGAGGAGCATAGTCCAGGGGAGAGAGCCAGCGGAAAGCTGATGGCGGAGAGAGACAGGAGACGCACTCGAGAAGCTGAGACGCGAGCCGCGCGCGTGACTCTACAGACTGCAGCGAAGGCAGCCGCGCTGTCTTCTGCCTCTCTAGCCTTCCCTTCTTCACGGCCTGCGACCAGCCGCCAAGTGAGCGCGAGAGGCGAACGGGGCGTTCCCGGCGCTGGTCGAGTGCGAGGCTCGGGAGCGCGGACCGTCGCGTGTCGAGACGCGGAGCAGCCAGGCGGGCGCGGCGAGGCCCGTGAGAGGGCCGGTCCAGGGGCGAGCGGCCTGGAAGGCCCGCGCGGCAGGCGAGGCGCAGGGCGGTCTCCCGTTGCCGCGATTGCCGCGAGCCGAGGGAAGAGAGACAGCGAAGAGCCGCGGGCAAACTCTTCGGGGCGCGCCGTGCGATCCGGCGAGGGTGTGTCTCCGTCGAGACGCGAGAGGGGAGGAGACTCCCCGAGGGAACTCCGCAGAGCTGAGGGGTCTCCGTTTCCCGCCGCGACGGGAGACGGGCCGAAACGCTTCGGGACGACCTCGGGGCACTCAGTCCTCGTGTTGCCGGCGCCTACGCGAGAGGAGCCTGCGCCCGCGAGAGGCGAGAGCCCTGGCGCGACTCGGGCGGCTGAGGGGAACCGAGACAGAGAGACGCAGCTGCGTGCTGCGCGAGACGCGCGGAGCCCCTCGGAAGGACACAGGCAGACGAGACGCGAGGCCGAGGTGAAGCAGGGCGAGCGCGGGGGGGGCGCGAGGGCCGGCGTCAGTGGGAGACACGAGGACGAGAGCGACAGGAGCCCGAGAAGACGGGCGAATCCGAGCAGCAGCGAGAAGGATGGAGGTCGAGAAGCGGCGCGTCGCGGCGGGCCAGGCGAGGAGCGAAGCAACCGCTTGTCGCCCCGCGCAGGGACCGGACGAGAAGCACTGCGCCCCGATGACTCAGGCGTGGCCGGCGGAAGCAAGGGCCAGGTGTCCCCGCGTGGAGCCCCAGCAGCGGCTTCCGGCGCCGATGGGACCAGCCGCGGACGTGGCGGAAGAGACAGGCTTTCGGGGGAGGAGACCGCGAACGGAGCCGCGTCGCCGGACGGGCGTCGAGGACGAGCACCGGAGAGAGGAAGCAGGGCCCAAGGCGCGCGACGAGAGGACGCTTCGCGCCGTGGAGACGGAGACCGCGCTTCGCCCTCGGCCCGCGTTGTCATTCTTGCGGGGACCGTCCCAGGATCCGTGGACGCGAAGAGTCGGGGAGAGGATGGAGCCCAAAAGACAAGAAAGCGGGGCAGGAGCCCGTCCGGGCCTCGGGAGGAGCGAAACGGGGAAGGCAGGCCCGAGCCCGCCGCGCGTGCACCGCGGGTGTCTCCAAGAGGCGCGGCCGGCGGGTCGCGGTCTCGGGGGTCATCTCTGGAGTCGCGCGTGAGGCGCCGCGGCGACGGCGCGGACTCGCCCCGTCGCGAGAAGAGAGACAGGAGACAGAGTTTGAGTCTCTCGCGGGAGCGGCGCCGTGGGGCCCGTGAGTCGATTGATAGTCGCGCCCGCCGAGGCGACGCGAGAGCTCGTGGGGCTGCGGCTGTGGAGCCGGTGCGCAGTCTGTCGCCTCGGCGCAGGGCCTGGCGCAGTCCGAGCCGCGGAGACTCGCTCTCCGGGGCCTCGTCTGGGCTGGCCGCGCGAAAGCGGCGCGCGCTGAGCCCGCGTCGGGAGGTGTCGCGGTCGCAGGCGAGCCGAAGTCGAAGCTGGCGGTCTCCGGACTCGCGGCGCCCCAGAAGGTACGCGGAGTCGGCGGGAGGCCGGCGCGATCGGAGCCCAGACGCGCGGAAGGCCCGCGCTGTGGGGCCGAGCAGGCAAACGCGCACGCGGCGAAGTGTCTCCATGTCTCCGGGGCGCAAGTGGAGCCGCCGAAGGAGCTTCGACCGCCGCGACTCGCGGGCCTGGAGCAGGAGCTCGACGGAGTGTCGCGAGATGTGGAGCGGCAGCTGGAGCAGAAGTTGGAGCCGCAGCGAGCGACGCCGACCTGTGCGCCGGCGGTCGTTCTCCTGCTCGCGGTCTCCGTCGCGCCGCAGGTCGCCCTACTCGAGTCGGTCTCTGTCGCCTGAGGCCCGCGGGCGCCGGCGCGGGGCCCTGTCTCCGGGCCCGAAGGGGCTCCGCCGGAGTCGGTCGCCGTTCGGGTCGCGCGGCCCGCGGGGCCCCAGCGACGACTTTGGCCGCGGGCCTCGGGTCGAAGGGGGGCGCAAGCCAGGCGTCTCTCGGGGCCAGGGACTGCACGACCCCGCGTTGGACTCCAGATCGGGGAGTCGGCGCGAGGAAGCAGGGTTCGAGGCGAGAGGCGCCTCGACCAGCGGCGTGCAGCCGGTGGTTCTCCGGACGCGCCGCCAACGCGAAGCCTCGCAGGAGCAGCCGCTGCGGGCTGCGCGTCACGCGCCGTCTCCGGGCCCCGTCGTGCTGGCCCCGCCCACGTGTCCCCCTTCCCAGCCGATCGCGATTCTGCGACCGCGGGGGGGCTCTGGAGCCCCAGCGGAGCGAGGGTCGATCGGCGCGGGCCGCAGAGATGCCGACAGCGAGGTGGACGCGCGGCCGAGCGTTGGGTCCGGGGCCTTCATGCCTGGGCCGCAGGGCCCGCGGGTGGAGCTGTCGCGACACTACGAGGAGCGGCGTCGCGCGGAGCCGGACGCGAGGAGACACGTGGGCGAGGGAGTCCGAGGCGACCGTTTTGAGGGTCCAGGAGACAGTTTCGCACACGGGCGCGGCCACCCCCCGGTGCCGGGCCCAGAGGACTCGCCGCCGCGCGCGTGCCGAGACTACCTTCTGGGCAGACGGTGTCCTGGCGGCGCGTCGAGGTGTCCCCTGTTGCATCCGTCGCAGAGAGACTTGTTCAAGTTCGACCAGCACTCCTTGCACCTGAAGCCGGCCTACATGCGCGAGGCTGTCGCGCTCGGCTGGGTGCCCCGGCGCCCGAGCGCGCGCCCGTACGACGACCGTCAGGGGCCCGTGGAGTCCAAGGGGGCGCGGAGACAGGATGCCCGCGAGCCGGAGGGTCGGAGACATCCAGACCACGAGGAGCGGCGCGACCGCAGAGCCGCGGAAGCCCGCGGGGAGCGGAAGACGAACCAGGGCGAGGAGCAACGGAGGACGGGTGAGGAGGAAGCGCGCGAACCCGTCAAGCGGTCGGCCTCTCAGCAGCGAGCGCTGGACGGCTACTTCAAAACGCAAACACAGGAATTCCTCAACGCTGAGTCGTACATGGAAGGCTGGTGTAAGAAGGAGTTGATCGAGGTGAGAGAAGGTGAACGCGGGAGGGGAGAGCAAAGAACCACACGTGTTGAGGACGAGCAGAGAGACGACCGATTTAGGAAAAGGAGACGGTTGAGGGCAAACAGAAAAGGGGGCAGTGAGCGGCGGGGGAAGCAGGCTCCAAAAGAGAAGGGAGAGAGTCTGTATCGCTTATGCAGCTTGCATCCCCGACACAGAGCTCGCGAGTCTCCAGCGACGAAGCGAGCGGACATGAGAAGAGACACCACGTGTGTGGCTGCCTGGAGGACTCGATTGTTTTTGTGTTTTCTGACGCTGGAAAAAACTGTGGGTTTTGTCTTGTCTTTTGCAGTACTTCTACGACGAATATCTGAGCCAAAACATGTCCAAGGAGGACGCCCTTGCCTCTGCTACAGGTAGGCGAAAACCCTGTTGCGCGTCCAGGTTTCGTTTTCTTCCCTCGCGTTTTTCTTTCCTCTCTCTACCGTCGGCGCGTGATTGTCTCTCGCGTCGCTTGAGTCTCCGTTGTCTGTGCTGTAACTCCCACTGCGCAGTCTCTTTCCGCACCCCTTTTGTCTCCATATCTCTCGTGCGTTCCGCCGTGTGTGTTGCCTTCGCAGCGTATGTGGAGCGACCCGAGGAGTATGGTTTGAGGAAAACCTCAGCGGAATGAGGCCGCGCGCCTTCTGTCTAGAGGCACACGCAGTGTGGGTCTCCTTCAGGCTGTCTGTCTCTGTGTGTCTCTGTCTCGGTCCCACATCTAGCTACTGAGTGGCGAGCAGTAAAAGGAGAGACGGTTGCTTGCTGTGTTTCTCGGGGGTCGAGACACAGTTGACCACAGCAATGACACGAAAAGAAGAAAGATAGTATGGGACTGCGGGTCTTTGGAACGGACCAGCTTGAAGACAAGGGCGGAGAGAAGGACTTGTTCTGTTTTGCTTGACCAGCAAACTAATGAGAGGAAAGAGCGCGAAGGCGTTTGTCACCGCGAAGAAGACGGATTCTGCGGAGAGGTTCCTGGTGGAGCGTTCAGGCGGTTGAAACTATGCATCTGTTTGTGTGTCTTGTCTTCATTTCTCCTCAAACGCATTATGCATTCCCTTTTCTGCCCCTCTCGCCTCGTCCTTCATCTGTGCGTGAGCTGCGGGAGACGCCGAGCCTATGTTACAGACGGAAGCTTCGGCTCCGACCTCTCCGCCTCTACTGGGCGAGGCCGTGGGCTGTATGTACACTTTGAGGGCGTTAACTTTTTTGTCACGGAGAAAGAATTGTTGTGATGTTCAGGTGTGTCTCCTCTGGCGAGAACATGCGTTTCGAGAGACACACAGATCCCAAATCCTCTGTACAGTGTACATACACCTCGTCGTCCTCCCCCTCCCCCCCCCCTCCCTGCTCGAGGCAGCTGTGGTGCCGGAGCAGCGGATGCGGAGCGTTGACACGCGCAGAATCGCCGCCATGTCTTTTCTCGTGTACGCGGAGGCTTTTCTTCCCCATTCTCTTCTGTGTGCATGGGGCGCATCCGGCCACTGCCCCGCTCCTCGCGGGTGCAGGGCGCGGGATGTCTCCCCATCGCACTGTCAGCTCGTGGCAAGCAGATCCCAGCTCAGGATACGGCCAGAAGAGGGAAGAAGAGGAAGAAAGGGAACAAAAATCCGCGAGGCCATGTAACTCGATTCATCTCACTCTACTTACAACGCTCGATCGCTCATACACTTAATATACCCCTATTTCTACATATATATATATATATATATATATATATACATATTCATATAGGTATTTTTCACACTCTTTTCATAATTCGCTAGATAATTTGACTGAGGCATACCTACCTAGATCGATTTCGTTCTCGAGCAGGAGAGAACCCCGCCGCCGCCATTTTGGCTGTAGCGACTGGCTTGACCCTTGATTAGTCCCGTCCCGTTTGTGGTTAAAGCTTTGTCTGGATGTGAAACGGCTCTTTGAGGATTTCGAAACGAACAAACAATTCTAGAAAGAACGAGCGTTTCCGCCAAAGCGCATGTTCATCGAAGACGGATCCTGAGGGGAAGTTCTCGACTGCCACCGCTCACTCCCGGGTGTATGTACAGTCGCGGCGACGAAGCGATCGAACTGTGCTATTCCGCGGTTAAGCTCTGATCGAATCGCGTTCTTCGCGCGCAACAGAAAGATACACGAATCACCAGGAGAGTTTCGTCCCTCAGACTAATCAGACCGCCCTAGGTTGTTTCTTTCGTTGCATTGTGGCCCCTGCATGTGCTACTGCGTTTCGCAGCGAAGCCGCCGTCAAAAGTTGGATAGAAAAAGAGAAGTGGCCTTCTCAAAGTGTCCTCTGCATTTCCTTCTTTTCGGCACTCGAGGAAAACGCCTCAAAACGACAGACACAACTCCCCGGGAGTGCGGCAGTTCCTCAGCTGTCACGGAGAAACCAGACGGTGTCTGTACAATGCGTGCCACAAGACCTCGCTGCAAAGAGAGGATCTCGTCCCTGATTTCTGCCCTCGAAAGAAACCTCTCGGTCCTCCCGATGTCTCACGTGATCGCTTGTGCGGCGAGAGCGGCGCGGCTCCAGCAGGCGACGAGCATCGTAGTAAAACTGCGTTTTCTGGCCACGGCGCCAAGCGTGTGCGTTGAGCAGACTGCTTGGCGACAACATGCGCATGCAATCCCTTCGGGGATCGGGAGAAAGCGGGACGTTTCTCGGTGTCTTGTGGCTTTCTTTTCGAGGCATTCCTTCGTCCTTTGCGACGATTTTCTTTTGCAGAAAACGAGGAAACAAAACGTGAGCCTCGCCCAGCGTCGTGTGCAGACGCCTTCTCCATTGGTTGCACGCCGCCGCCGAGAAAGCGAGAACGGGAGCGCTGGAATTGGCACGCGCCGAGACCTGGAATGGAGAGAAAGGCATTTCTTTCTCGCTCGGCTCCTTGCGGAGAAAGGCCGGATGGACGAGCGCCCTTTCCGGATCCTCGACGTGTCGGGTGTCTGTACACCGCAAGAGCGTCTCGCTACAGGGTGTATGTACACCAGGCAGCTGCACATCTTTTCCTCGGCGGCGTGGTCACCGTGATGCTTGAGCACTCGTTTTCGCTCTTTTCGTTTCTTCGTCCCCTTTCTTCTGTTTTTTCTCTTTTGCTCGTATAAACACGGTTCAAATGCGCCTTCCGCTCCCGACTTTCCCCTCGCTCGTCCATTCCACCAGTTCCGCGCCGCCGCTTCTCTCTCGTCTTGTCTCCGTCCCCGTATCGTTTCGCTCGCACGAAAGCGGCTCTTTGTCGCTTCGTGCCCCTCTCTTTTCCGTGTTTCTGGGCCTTCCAAATGCGAAGAGCGTCCGCTGCTCCCGAGGTGAAAGAAGGATGACTTCCATCACCTCTCTCCGGTGACCACGCAGTCTACCTCCCCCAACCTGTCACCAGCCTCGCGATCCTCCCTTTGTTTCTTCTCTCTCCATCGTCTAGACGTGATTGTGTTTCTTCAGTCTCACCTCGAATGCCTGTATCTTCTGAGACACCACGCAGCTTCTCTAAAAAATGCACCTTCCTGCCGCCGGTCGTCCCGCTGACCTCTCGTCGGTCTCTGAGGACCGGAAACTGACCGCTGCCGTTCCACTTCCGCCTCACGCGCAGCACCAGGCGTCGCACTCTGAATGTAGGCCCTCTTGCGGAACGGAGGCCGAAAAGCGCAAAGACAGGCGACAGGCGGCACGCAGAGAAGACGAGGGACCTTCCGACCCCGAGCGCCTTCTCGAGCGCTTTTCGCAAATCTGGGGTGACTCCGGGAGCCTGCGGGGCTACTTGCCCTCGAATCAGAGAGCGACAGACAGACACCATGGGAACGCGAATCTCCCAGCAGACAAAGGACCAGGCAGAGAAGGCGACTTCCTCCGTTACTGCCGGGCCTTTTATCGTGAGCAAGAGAGACAGCAACAAAGCCTGTTGCAGAGACCGCTCGACGAGTAAGTGAAGGGCGGAAGAGGGCTGGTGGAGCACGTACAGGTAATTCTGTTTCGGAAAGGGGTGGAGCGTCTCCTTCATCTCTTTTCTGTTCTTGCATGCAGACTTGAGAGGCTGCGCCGCCCCCTGGAGGAAGTTCTCGAAGGCGTTGCCCAGATGGAACGCGACGGCGCGCGGCTGCATTCGGCGAAGGAAGAAGTCCAGCGGTGCACGTCTGGCATGCATCGCGCATGTCGCCACCTCGTCCAGGAGCAAACGCAGCTGAAAGTGGGCGAAAAACTCTAAAAGGAACGCGCTCTGCAATCTGCTGTCCGCAAAGCAGACGCAGTGTTACACAACGAAATACACGTATATGCATGCAACTCCCTTCCTTCGCACATACACACATACACACGTACCTGTTGTCGCCTATTCACATATACATATATATATATATATATTGGTTGATAGATTTATCGAGAAAGATATAGAGAGAGATACACGTACCTTCATAAAATGCATAGAAAGATATATGTGCTGAACGGCAAGGGTGACGCTGTAGGTGTCTTGGAGAAGAAGTGATAGAGACCAGAACTTGGGAAGACGAGGTTTGTTTTTGTGGATCGACCGAGTTGATGAATTTTAGGTGGAGAGTTTCAGCAGTTTTTCGTCCCCCGTGGGTCTCTGTGCGCCGTTGTCGGATCGAGACGGGCACACGTCTGTCTTGGTTAAAACACATGAGGAAGGCGTGCACCTTCGTTCCCTTTTCTTTATCGTTTTTAGGGGAAGGGGAAACAGAGGCGGGATTCTGGTTGCTTGGTGTGCGTTGTTTGCGCCGTCATCGCTGCTTCTCGTTTTCTCGCCTCGAAAGACGAGACGGACCGGTGTTCGCTTCGGCTTGTGGCTTGTTCTCCCCGCGTCGAGGAAACAGATGGCGAAGAGCTCCCGAGTAAGTGTTTTCACTTTTTCTCCTCGTGCATGCAGCACATCATCGAAGTAATCCAAAGTCGTCTGGCCTACTACACTCGATACGAGGGCCTCAGGCAGCTTTTGGAGAGCCCGCGTCTGATCCTCACTCCTTCAACGTCTGTTTCGTCTTCGGGTTCTTCTTCCCACCTCTCCAATTTCCCCTCTGGAGGGGGAGGAACTCTGGACGTCCCGGGGTTGGCGAAAGCTCTCGAGTTCATTGACGAGGCCGCACAGTTCTTCTCAGTGCACCCGGACTACGCGGAGGTAAGCCTCTTTTTTCTCCTTTTTCTCGTCATGGAATCGTAGCGTGCAGAGACAGCCCAGATGCCCGGAGGCGGGTTCGTCTTTGTTTTTCTTGGTCTCTTTTGTCTCTCCCTTACACTTTTCTGTCGAAGGAGTCCGACTCCGTCCGTTTCCCCCATTCTCCCTTCTCTCCTTTCTTCATTCTCTGCTTCCTCTTTTCTTGGGTTCTCCCAGGCTTCCGCGTACCTACGGAAGTACGAGCTCCTGGGGACCCGCGCGCGCGCTGTCGTGCGCTCAGCCGTGCTCCAGAGCCTCGAAGCTTGCCAGGCGTCGGTCGAGAGGCGGCTGCAAGAAAGGCGGAGCGACGCCTCTCGCCCTTCCGGAGAAGACCAGAAGAACCAGAACGGAGAGGGTGGAGACTCGACAGCCTCGCGATCCGCTCTCGATCCCGCGCTATTCCACGTGCCGTTTCGAGTGGCAGGTGCGCCGCTGAAGGCGCTCACGGCGCTGCTCGTCGAGCGACAGAGAAAAGGCGACCAGGAGGCCTACGCAAGGTGAGATGGGGAAGGAAAGAAGGAAGAGAAGGATGCCCAGAAGAAAACGCCAAGACAAGAAGTTGAAAGAGAAGGGAAATCAAAGTTGCAGCCGAGAGAGAAGAGACAACACCGTTCAAAAGAGACGTGCGTGAAGAAAGGAACACCGGAGCGCGAAGCGATGGAAATCTTTGTTTTCGTTCAGCGCCGTGGACCAACTGGAGGCGATCTTTGTGGGAACGCGTCTTCGCCTTTTGCTCCCAGCGCTGAAGGAGGAGCTGAGCGTGAGTCGACGAGCAGCTTGGAAACTGCGCAGCACCTCGCCACGCGAAGCAGTCGAGCTCGCTCCACTTTCTCTCTCTCTCTCACCGAGAGAAAAAGAATCGAAGAAGAAACCCGTCTTGCGCTCCATTCTCCAAAGCAGTAGACTGCACGACTCTTGGGAGCCTTCCGCCGAGTTTCGCTGCGACCGCTTGCAGCCTCACTCAATCTCGAAAGTCGAAAAATAAAGTGGAGAGAAAAAGGCAACCCCCGTAGAGTGCGGAGCAGAGCGATCTTGCCTAAGAATGCCCGAGCAGTCTTATAGTCACGTGTGTGCGTCTTGTATACATATGCGTATGTTTAAATAGGTACGTAGATGTGTGTATTTGTTTTTGCAGACGTACATGCATATGGTTGCATATATGTATGCATGCATGTATAGTTATATATATATGTATATGTATAGGTGTGTATGTGCATGTGAGGATGTCGGTTGATTTCATTGAAAACGCGTTCTCGGGGGCTGCGAAGAGGGGTTTTTTTCTCTCGTGCACTGTCCCGTCTGAGGGAGGGCTGGGCGTGCTTCTTCTTTGGCGATCGAAAGAATCGACAGAGCACAGACACCTTTGTGGGTGAAGGCGCTGAGTGCTACTGTCAAAGAGTCGTGTGCCTTCTCTCTTCAGCGCCTGCTGCTGACGCATGCGACGCTCCCAGACGCGACGCGACACATTGCGCGGTATTGCGTCTCGATATGCGAGATGGAACTTCGCACTTTCTACGTTTTCTTTCCTCGGAGACGACAAAAGGTGAGCAATTCAAACGCCCCATGCGGACTCAGGGAGTGGGCGCGCCGAGACGATAAAAGACTTGAATGGTCAGTTTTCAAGTGCAAAGTGAAGCAAAGAGAACAAGGGAGCGCAGAGAAGGCTTTTCTTGGAAAACGCGCATCTCTCCCCAGTCTGTTCGCGCAGGTGCTGGTGGAAACGGCTGTTATCTTTGTCGAATTCTCTCAGGGTTCCTTGTCTCTCGTCTTTTTATCTTCTTTCTCTTTCTGCTTCATCCTTTTCTCCTCTGTTACACGTGGACATCTTGTTCTCTCCCCTTTGTCTCTCGTGGCCGTTTCTCCGCTAGTGCTCTTCTCTGTGCGTGTTCGTCTTTTCGTTTCTTTTACGTCTGCGTCGCTTTTGTTTTCTCCTCTTTTCCCTCTTTTTTCATGGACGCAGGAGGCTCTCAGGACGCTCCTCGAGGCAATCGGCAACTGCGCCTACGACTGCTTGCGTCCCCCAGCTCTCGCCTGTGACGCTGTGGAACAGCTGAGGTTCGTTCTTCTCGCGTTTTCCTTCCTTTCTACTCACATAGGCATGCGCTTACATATACATGTCTTGCATATGATTGCTCTCCCTAAATAGATACCGATATGTTTGTGTGACAACCTCTCATGTGCATAGTGCATGCATGTCTGGAGCGAGGCGTTTGAGCGGAAAGACAAAGATAGGAGTTTCTTTGAGCCGCAGCTGTGCCATGCGATTGCGAAGCGGTGCCCCTGTTGGTCCTCAGTGCTCATCTTCCGTTTTTTTAGCGTAAAAAAATGGATTTCTGCGTCCGCCGATAACCCGGCACTTCCCCGAGGCTCTCTGGCGCATTCTCCCTGTGCAAGTCTCTCCTTCTTCTCTAGGTCTTTCTTCCTTCTCGTGTCTTTTGTCTTCTTTCTGCCGTGTCTTCTTTCTTTTTTCTGCATGCGCTGTTCGTGCCTGCACCTGGAGTGTTTCGCGAATTCTTCTCTCGCCGCTGTCGCCTTTTCAAAGAAGAATCGTACATCAAAACCACCTCGCCCTCCTCGCCTTCCTTTTCGATCGCGCCTTTCCCCCGGAGAACACTCGCGTGTGTCTTTTGGATCCTTGGCTTTCTGGGCTTTCGTCTTTTTCAAAAAAAAAGCTGGCATCAAGAACATAAAGGTCATAGCTTGACCCTGTAGTGAGAGTATCGCGTCGTAAGGAAACCTTGTCTCTGTCGAATCTGTTGTTTCCAGCGAAATTGTCGAGTCGCTCCTTCTGGACGTTTTGCAACCGATCGATGACGTCGATCCCAGCAAGGCGGGCGACCTTGCTCCCTTTCTGTCAGCCATCTACAAACTCGTTCGAGTGAGTTTTTTGTCTCTCCCGGAATCGGAAACTTCTGGTCGGTCTGTCTCTTTTGCCTGGAGAATGCAACTGCCTCTTCTCCGCGGGGAGCTGGCGCTGCCAGTGTGTTTGTGGGACACACTGGAGGGCTGCGAACCCTTTTCTCTCTCCTTTTGTCTTCCAGAAAAAAGGGAAATCGCCTCTCTCCGTGTCTGTGCGCTTCGATTCCTGTGTTTACTGACTTCCTTCACTCTACCTCCACCAACATATATCTATCTATCTATCTATTTATCTATCTATCTATCTATCTATCTATCTATCTATCTATCTATCTATCTATATATATATATATATATATATATGTCTTGTTTCTTTTGCTCTCTACCTTGCTCTTTGTCTGTCTGTCTCGTTTTTCTTTTTCGATCTTTCTGTCTTCCTTCTCTCTCCTTTGGCTCGTTTCCTTCCTCGCTGTTCTCTCTAGCCTGTTTCGTTCTCCGTTTCTTTCTCTTTTGCAGGACATCCAAGAGCGGCTCTTGTTCCGAGCTGACTCGTTCATTGACGATCGCGTTCGGCGCTACCCGGCAGCTGCGCCTGAGCTCGTGGCCTTTATCTTTACCTCGTGAGTGCTTCGCAAATTGTCCGTGCTTTCTCTCCGCTCTCGCTGCCCATGCTTCGTTTCCTGTCTCCGCAAACGGGAGCTCTCCCCCCTGCGACAACTCCCCTCTTCGTCTCCTCTCTCCAGCCGCCAACACAAAAACGCTGTCGCCTGCCTCTGTCTCGAGAGGGAAAGTCGCGCGAAAAGGTTGCATTGAACGACTCGCCGCCCGTTCCACCCGTCTTTCTCCCCCTTTCTCTTCCTCCCTATTTCTCCCTCTTTTTCTCTCCATCTCTTTCTCCCTCGTTCTCCCTCTCGTTCCCTCTTTCCCTCTCTTTCTCTCTCTTTCTCCCACTCTCTGTCTCTGTTTCTCTCTCAGTCTCTCTCTTCTCTCTGTTTTTTCTCTTTTTGCATTCTTTGCAGCCCTTTGAACGGATCTCTGCCTGCCTTCTGTGGTTTTCTCTGCAGAATCGGCTTTCTTCCTCCCTTCTGCTCGCCTCTTTCCCCTGTTTCCTCTGTCTCTGCGTCTGCCTCTTCTTCCTTCTCGGTTTTTTCGCCTGTCCAGCAAGCTCTCCATCTGGTTACGCTCCTCCGACAAACTGTCTCCGCAGAGGCCTTTGGGTCTCTCTGTGGCGCGGCCCTCGAGGCGTCTTGCGTCGCTCTCTCTCGCGCCTGCCTCTCGCTCGAAAGCGCAATTCACAGCCGTCTTTCCCCTCAATCTTGTCTCCCCGCGAAGGCAATCGAGGCCCTACAAAACGCCACACACTCCTCTCCTTCTTCTCCTCCTTCTCCTTCTTCTTCCTCTCCTTCTTCTTCCTCTCCGTCCTCCTCTGCTTTGGAGTTGGGTCTTCCTTTTCATGTGTTTCTGTGGCGCACGTGCGAGGCGCGTTGTCGGGAGACTGCCGATGCCGAGAGCGAGTGCGGGGAGCGTGGGGCGCGTCGCGTGGAAAACGTGGCCTTGCGTCTTTCCGAAGAGCGCGAAGAAGCCTTCGCGGACTTGTGGGCGGAGTTGATTTGCGCGTTTTTCCTGCTGAAACATGTCACCGTTCTCCACAGTTTCCTCGAGTCTTTCGAGGATCTCGCCCTCTCTCCAGCGTGCCGAAAAATCTCCTTTCCGCCGCTCCTTTTCGGCAGCCGCCGCGCCCTGCGGGCGTCGGCCCTCGACGCGGGAACAGCAAAGGACGGAGCAGCTCCGCAAGCGAAAACGGAAAACGCGAAAGAGACAGGCAGTTCGCGGTTTTCGCTGCTTTCTTGGCTGTTTCTTCCGAGCGCACAGGAGGAGGCTTTCGACATGCGTGAACAGCTGCAGCGCGAGTCGAAGAGTCGCCTCGACAGTCTGCTTGCTGCCTTGGTGGCTGCCTTCGCTTCGCCCCTCGAACAGATCCTCGCCCAGATCCCTGCAGAGCTCCGTGCGGAGACACCCGAGGGAAAGACACTCGCGCAAATGCCTTGCATGCAAGAAGAGCATTTAAAATGGGCCCTCGCAGAATTTCGACACGGCCTGAAAATCCAACTCCCCGCCGTTCTTCTCCTCGCCATGCTCTTCTTCGACGTCCTCGGAGCCGAAGAAAGAGAAGAAGATGAAGGACGAGCCGAAGAAAGAGAAGAAGATGAAGAACGAGAAGAAGAAAGAGAAGATAAAGAACGAGAAGAAGGAGAAGGAAGGGTTGATGGGCGGCTGTCGAGGAAATGGAGACGACGGAAGCAGGAGGTCTTGGAAAGTTTGGGATTCCTTATTCAGCCTCTTCTGTCGGGAGTTCTTTCCGCCTACGAGTAAGCTTCCAGAGAGACTGCGTGCGGGTGTGGAGAGACACCGGATGCTTGTCGTTCGCTTCGTTCTTCATCGATGCACTTGCCAGTCCATCGCCGTGTCAAGATCGCTGAGAATCAGCTCGGACAGAGTTCTCTCCGAGGTTGACCGAAGCGTATCTTTGGTTGCTTCCCTACCCTCTCGTCACATACGCTTAGGGGGGGCAAGCACCTCCTGCTCATATATATATATATATATATATATATATATGCGTAAATTCATATATATACCTATATTCAGATAGTATATATATATATATATATATATAACGTTTCCTCTTCATGTATGCATATCTGTCTCTCTCGCTATTCATAGCCTTCGTGTCTCTCTCTTTATCTGGATATCTATATGTATGTGTCTATTTTCTATAGCTCAGTTGATTCGTCGCCCCCTCCCTACAATTAAAATTGCGCATCTGTGTATCTGCATGTGTGTGTCTCTCACGAAATATATATTTGTTTCCCTGTCCCTTTCTCACGTGTGCGTTTGTCGTCTGTGAGTTTTCTGTGTTTCGCGTTCGATCCGTTCGTCTTTCCGTTGCTGCGTCGGTCAGATTCTTCGGTGGAGCTGTCGCTCTTTGCCAATGTCTTCCCTAAGTGTGTCCCTTTTCTCTTTTTCCTCCAGGGAGTTCTCTTCTCTTTTGGAGACTGCTTTGTCACCCGAAGCGCGAGACGCGATCGACTGGAAGTCACCGGAAGACCTCCAACTCGCGCTGCTTCTCCCGGCGTGCGAAGCCGCCTTTTCGACGGCGGTTAAACTCCAGGTTACTCTCTCTCCTTCCGAGTAAAAGCGTTTAGGTTTGCGTCGCCTCTCGCACGAAGGAAACTGTGTTGCTGTCTCCCGTCTCTGCGCTCGAGGGCAGTCTCTCGGACGCCAAAGTCGGAGAAGCGCGGTCCCTTCGTCGCCCTGCAGCGACGAGCCTTCAGTCCTCTTCGGTCCATGAACTTTTTGCGACACCGGCGCGTGGCCGGGAAACGCTTCTGAAGGAATCTAAAAGCGAGAGTGAAGCACGTAACTATTTGGAGTACAAAGGCCACTGCATCTAAAAACCAATATCCTGTCCCCTCCTTGTGAGCCCTCTTTCAAAATTGCAAACGCGCGCACATGCAGCTCCACACGGGCCAAAAACCCCAACAATGCGCGGACTCCAGGCCGCCCTCATATATATATATATATATATATATATATAAAAGTAGAAAGAGAGATCAAGCACATATGCAGATCCATATATATATATATATATATATATATAAGTATGCAAATGTAGAAGTGTACATAGCTGCGTGTGTAGAGTGCAGAAAGCTGTGACTCTGTTACTCGGTAGCCAGAGTATTCTACGAACACCAGGAGAAAAAGTCGCGCTCTGCAGAAAAGCGACGGTTCGTTGTCTTTCGAGAAAAGACGAGAAACTGAGGTGTCTCGGCGCGTCGCCAGAGAAGGCGAAACCCGATGCGCGCGGCAGAAAGGTCTCACACCCTCTTTTCCTGCTTTCCGTGCTGTCGCCGACGACGGAGACACTTGTCTCTTCGGCAAAGATTGACAAGAGAAGCCCCAACGCAGCGAGCGTTTGCGAGGCAACGGAGTCAACAGCGCGAAGGAAAGATACACGTGTCTGAAAGCGTTCTCCAGGGCACCCCTATCGGACATGCGTTTGAAACAAAGTGCGTCTCCCCACTTCCGTCCAGCTCAGCACCGAGCCTCAGTCTTTTCTTCTCCATCTGCGTTCTTCCTTTTCTGCTGTGTCTTCCTTTCTTCTTCTCTGGCTTTGTCTGACTCGACTTTGTTTCGCAAGGCCGTGCGCGTTTTGCGGTTTCGAGTGTCTCTTGGGAAAATCTGGGGAAGAAAAATCGTCAGCGGTGCTGCGAGGTAGCAGTGCTGGCTGCTCGAAGTCGATCGGCGAACGTAGACCCTTCGGGCTGCGGGGGCGGAGGCGCGAACGGAGACAAACTGTCTTGGTCGACAGCTGCGAAGGCGGTGGGCCGCGCGAGGTCTGGGACGTGTGCATGCGTCTCGCGCCGCTCTTCCCTTTCTTCTCGCTTCTCTCCGGCGCTGGAGACGCAGGGTGCACGCAGCCCCGAAGCCGCAAACTCCCGCCCGGCGTGGGGAGCCCTGCGCAGAGCCACGAAAAACGGAGACACCCAGGGACGGAGACAGCTATCTGTGGGGGGGGGGACGAAGGCCCTGAACCGAAAGTCGCTCCAAGTGGGAGGAGGCAAGAGCCCCCAGAGAGAGGACACAGCTGTCCTCAAAGAGTTGTCGACGGCTGTTCAGGCACGGCACACACCCACGCGTTCGACTGATTAGGGGAGAAACGCGCAGAATGACAGAGTCTCCGAACCCACGCAGGCCAGGCAAAAGGCCATCTCTTTGTTGGGACGGTCTGCGCGGCGTTTCCTTACCCTGTCCATCCTACGGGTCGTCTAGGTTCGCAACTTTCTGTCCTGACTGGTTCCAGCTGCCTGTCTTCTCGCGCGAGTCTCTGGGGATCTTGCGAGAAATCGGCTGCATACGGCTGCTCGGCGCCTCTGCGGCCCAACCCTGCGAGAGCGGCCAGCGTGGAGTTCGCCGCTGCAGAGGAAACGGGAAGCGGGAAGGCCTCGCGATTTTCTTTCCCCTCTTGCCCCGCAAAGCTCCTCGAGCCTGCGCGCCCCGGTCGCGGATCGTGCTTTCCGGGCGAGGCGAGCGAGGGCGCTGGCGAGAACGCAGTCGAGGCAGTGCCGGAGGAGCTCGGCCTCGCGTTCTCGCCTGCAGAGAGAGGCGGAGAAGAAGCAGCGAAACCAGAGAGAGCGGCGGAAACCGAGGGGACTGAGGGCCGCGCCGCCGTGTACCGCCCCATGTACGTCTCCAGCTGGCGAGTCGTCAACTCCTTGTTCAAACGGAGATTCACTGAAGCAAGGGAAAGGAAACAGAGAGCGAGAAGGCAGTGAAGGAAACAGAGAGATACGGGAGGGGGTAACGAAGGGACAGAGACAGATAGAGAGCGGGGACGCGGAGAGGAACGACAGCAGAGACCGGTCCGCGAGACGAGAGAGACGCGCACGTAACGGGAGAAAAGATGCAAAGGCACGAGAAGACACACGGAAACTCCACGCGGGTCAGGAGAGAGGCAGCGGGGACAGGTAGGAAGAGAGAGGCAGCGGCAAGTCACGTGTTTGACTGAACTGCATTTGCTGCTTTCCACAAGAGAGAGAAAGGCCCGCAAGCAGTGAGAGGTAGCCCGGTCGTGTTTTCTGCGTCTCTGAGCGCGTCACGTGTTAGATGGCGAGAGGCTGCGGGTTTTGAACGTCGAGGTACGCACCGTCTTTCGCCGCAGCCAGTTCCTCCTGGAGTTGATCTATTTCTTGAGAAAGTTGCGCGCAGCGATGCGAGAGAGCCGTCGCCTGCTCAGTTTTCTGTCGGTCCTCTGCGCGTTGCTGGTCAAGTTGCTGCTGGAGCGACGCGCTCTTCAGCGACAAAGCTGCCACGTCCTGCATGCGCACGCGAAAAGTGAGTGAGAAACGTCGAGGAATAAATGAGACTCGCGGAAGAGAGGTGCGAAAAGAGAGAGGAGAAAGAAAAGAGGAGTCATCGGAGAGGTTACACGTTGAAGAGGCGAAAGGCAGCGTGAAAAGTGAATCGCTTAAATGCCGACCTTCTCCAGTGCCTGCCGGTCCGCACTCCTCGCCTTTTGCTTCATCTTGAACGCGCGAATGTGCTGCTGGAGCTTCGCGATGATGTCGTTCCCCTGGCGACACAAACGCAGGACGAGACACCGTGAAAACACGTGTTCACAAGGTCAAAAGAGCGTTCGCATTTCCTCTGGAGAAGGCGAGAGTGCACATTCATGCGAGGAGGGAGAATAAGACACCCCGAGTCTTCATTTCTGAGGACGAAGAACGTCTCAACCCTGGAGCCTCTTCTGCCTGCAAGATGGGTATCTTATCGAGAGAGCAAGGCATGTCTCCCAGTCTCTCTCTTTCTCTTTCTCTCTGTCTCTTCTTCCGTCGAGTTGTTTTGCTTGTTGTGCTCGTCTTTTCCCTCTGCATGCAGGCACATCAGACCTCGCGCGGTTTTCTTTCTTCCGCCGTTTTGCGTCTTCTCTAGCGCGCCTTTTCTCTGCGTTTCCGTTTTCTCGCGCAGTTTCGCGCAGAGTCCTACTCGGTGGATTTCTTGAATCGCCGTGTTGAGCTCCTCCTCCAGTCGCACTTCCCTTGCCTTCAGCTGAGTTACGGTCTCCTGCAGCGCCGCCTGTAGGTTCAGCGAGAAAGAGCGCCCAGGAAAAAGCGAGACGCAAGAGGCGGAAACGTGCAGAAAAAAGTGGGGAACCACACAGCGGCCACGGCGCAAGACGCACCGCCCAAAGAGGTTTCGCACATCCTCTCAAGTGCTCTCGCCTTCCCTGCTGTGTCCTCTCTTTCGCCAGCTGGTGCCGCGTTCTCCTCTTCAACTTGTGCTCTTCTCTTCGTTCTTCTCCCCTCTTCTGTTCCTCGCTGCGGTTCCCTCTCTGTTTTTCGTACCTTCTGGCTTTGAAGCTCGGCGAGAAGCGTCTCGCGTTCCTTGAGCAGCGCCGAGTGGGAAGTGTCTCGCTCCCGCAGTCTGGTGAGTTCTTCCTTAAGCTCCTCCGTCCGCTGTTCCAGGAGACACCTGCCTTCGCGCTCTTGCTTCTCGCGGTCTTCAACTTCGCCGCAGCGCCCAACCGCGCGCCCCACCTGGCTGCGCACCTCTTCGTACAAACGCTGCAACTCCTTGAGCTCCGCTTCGAGCGTCCGATTGCGCCCGGTCGTCTAAACCGCAGGAACCCGGAGAACGAGAGACGAGGAACGGGAGGTACAAAACTTCGAGAAACGGAGCACAAACGTCCATTCCCATCGACTCCGGCGGCACTCTCAACGTGCGCATGCACAAATACACGCGGGGGTGTATCTACACACATACGTTTGAATGGATATATACGAGTTTACGAACATATGAATATGTAAAGGTGCATAAACCCATGTATATACACATTGTATGAGTATATATACATATATATATATATATATATATATATATATATATATATATATGGAGATATGTAAATGCGTAGATGTGTATGGATAGATTTCTAGTCTTACGAGGAGGAGTTCCTGTTCGGCCTTTTCAGCTTTGTGTTTTAGTTCTTCTTTCTCAGAGGAGTGTCTCTCCTCGATTTCACGTTGCTCCTCTCCCAGGCGTTTCAGCACTTCTTCAGCTTCCGCTTGGTGCACCGCCAGCGTCTTCTCCAGAGTCTCCTGATGCTTCTCCTTCGTCTCCTCCAGGTGACGCGCCCTAACAAAAAGTGCCGAACGAACGCACACCCGTAAGCATACCCAGTTGCATATGCACACATATATATGCGCTGTACGCCAATAAATATAAAATGTTTGCTGGAGAGATCGGCGCGAGAAAGGAGAAAACCAACGACTGGTCTCCCCCTTCCACAGAAGATTGTCTCTGTGCATGTGAGGAATCCACCCTATAAATGTATCTTCACTCCAGAAAATGCATGCATACAATACATGCTCATATATATATATATATATATATATATATATATATATGCGCGTACCACACCAGCATTCATATATGCATATATATAGATATATATATATATATAGATATAGATATAGATATATATAGATATATGTGTCTGTGGATTTGTGAATATGTTTGACGACGGGCTTTGTGTTTCATTCACGTACATTTCGGCCTGCGACGCTTCGAAGAGGTGAGAGAGACTGGAGAGTTGGTCTTGGAGGAGCGCACATTGTTTCTCCAGCATCGCTGTTGTCTCCACTTTCTGTGCACTAAAAATCTGGAGAATTCAGGGAGAGGGGGGAAGACCGGCAGCAACTAATGGAGGAGCTTTCGCGGACGAGACGCCCTTTGTGTGAGGGCGCC
This sequence comes from Neospora caninum Liverpool, assembly GCF_000208865.1. Taxonomy (NCBI): domain Eukaryota; phylum Apicomplexa; class Conoidasida; order Eucoccidiorida; family Sarcocystidae; genus Neospora; species Neospora caninum. Next base: position 5,286,345 of record NC_018390.1, read on the forward strand.
CGCCGCGTTCTTCTCACGAAGCCGAGAAGATGCGCGGAGAGGCCACCTTCCGGGACGAAGAACATTTCTTTTAAAACAGTTTGTGCACGTGGAAAAGTCGACAGGAGACTAGGTGAAGTCGCACAGAAAAAACAGATCCAGGGGAAACCGACCTGAAAGCTGGCGAGCTGCTGAGCGAGGTGGAGCTTGAGTGTCTCATCGGAACTTTTCCGCATGCGCAGAGAGAGGTGGGTCAGTTCTTTGAACAAATTCATCTCCACCAGACTCAGCCACGCGTCGTCCCCAGCTGTCGCGACAGCCGCCATCTTTCCCGAGCTGCAGCTCTCGAGGCTGGGCGAGAAACCGGGGAGCGCAGACGACGAACTTTCTGTCTCTCGCCCCGCGTCCGCAGGCAGAGACGAAGGCGCCCGCGATCCACAGAAGCCCGGGCAATTAAACACCGCCGCAAGTCTGGAGAAAAAGAAGAGAGACGGAAACCGAATAACGGGAAAGAGAAAGAAAGGGGGAAAGGAGCAAGAGAAGAGGTGCGCGAGAGTGTGGAGAGGAGATTGAGAGAACAAGAAAGACCATCGTGGCAGAAGACGGAAACAGCGAGACGCGGGGGAATGTGGGTGAATTCCTAGGCTGACGCCCCCTCCCTCTCTCGCGTACCTCTGCGGAGACCCGGAGTCTCCTGGGGATAGCCCGGGACAATGCGAGAACGCGCACTCCTCGAGCAAGTCGACGAACTTGGCGGGAAACGCCTGGAAATCGATCAGAAGTCGCTGATCGCTGCGCATGCGGGCAAAGTCCGTCTCCCCCACTTCTGCGCTGTAGTGTACGTACAGGTTCTGGCGGTCCGTCAGCTCCACGCGAAGCACTTGCTACGTGCGAAACACAACACAGCGGGAGAGACAGGCGAAACAGAGGTACACGGACTGAAAAGAGCTAATGGAAAGGGAGAGACCAGAACGGAGAGGAGGAGAGACGAATGGAAAAAACGGGAGAAGAATGAAAAAAACGAGAGAGTAAAGAGAGAGTCGTGAAGCGAGGAAGAAAAAGAAAAACACACAAAGGACGGCAACGGAGAAGATGCCAGGCGAGTTGACGCAGGTGACGACAGCGTGGAAGGAGGAACGAAAGACATGCGGAGACACCCTGGAGCACGACAGGGGTTAAGAGCCCTTTTTCTCGTTGTCATGTCACGCCCGTCTCTCTTTTCCCATCTCCACGCACAGACAGCCACGTAGTTTCCGCTCTTTCTCGTGCGGCTCTCCGAGATTCTCGGGACGGGAACCTTTCATTTCCTTCCCTCTCTTTCCTTTTCTCTCCCTTCTTTCCCTTTCCTTTCCTCCCCATTCGTTTCGAGGCCGTCGCGAGGCTCATGTGTCTCGCACCTGAAAGCCAGTTCCCTGAGCTCCGCCGCTGACAGAGAGTTTGAGGGTGAGAGGACACACGAAGGTGTCTCTGTCAGATCCGCTCTTCACCTTGACGGGCAGCTCTCGAAAGAACAAAACTTCTTCCCGCAAGCCGTCGACGCGTCTTGCGCCGGGGCCGAAGCCTCCCAAGAGGAGCGGCGGAGCGCCAGCGAGAGAACTGAGGAAGGAGGGCTGCGCAGCAGCCGGGAAAGAAAACGGAAGAGAGGAAAAGGCGGGGTGGGGAAAGGAAGGGAAGGGCGCAGGCAGCTTCTCACGGGCGCTTTGCTTCGTCTCCCAGGGAACCGGCGCCTCAGCTTTCTCGTCTCTCCTCCAGGTGCCCGAGAGGGGCAAGAAAGCAGAGTGCGAACAGGCCGAGGCCGGGGCGTTTTCACAGCAAGTCAGGTCTTCTCTCCCCTCTTTCACTCGCTCGTCTCCCGAGCAGGCCGCGGGCCTGGCGAAGCAATGGGGACAAGACCCCGCCATCGCGGGCGGAAACGGACAATCGTACGCGGGGAAGGCAGCTCTCTCCATCGCGGGAGGCTTTCCGAAAGACTGGAAGGAAGGCAGAGACAGGCGCGCGGACGAGCGGGGAGTCGCGCTCTCGCGCATGCAGCGACTTGCAGCGGTGGCGCTGGAGATGCATGCACTGGGCACGGGCGCGTCCCCAAAGCTGCAGCAGGCGGGCCCCCGCGGGCACTGCGCTCGCAGGAGACAAGGCGAGGCGCCGCACGCGCTTCCGAAGCAGTTCTGGGCTCGGTCGATCGCTGTCGAGGAGGAAGCTGAGCCTCGACACGGCGACGGCGCGAAGGGCGTGGAGGAGGGCTCTTCTTCGGCCCCCCTCGAGTCCTTCCGGGGAAGCGACGTCCCGAGGCGCGGGGAAGCCGAGCCGCGCGGACACGGGCAGCTCCCGTCGGAGCCGGGTGTACATGCACCCGACACGGGTGGGTGCCCGAGGCGGAGGAGTGAAGGGGTGGTTGCCGCGCCTGCCGATCCGTCGCGCCCGAACAGCCCCTTTTTCTTCAGAAGAAGAAGCAGCTCGGTGGCGGGGCCTGGAACCACCGCTGGGCACGCCTTTGTCGGCTTTCCTCTCTGCAGGTCGGCGCTGCCTCGCCGATCCTTTTCGCGCTCTCCCGCCTGGCCCGAGTCCGAGGCGGCGCATGCGGAGGCCTTTTCTGCCTCGGCACTGCCCCGCCGCGCACACCGAGACGGAACGGCCGCCGAGCAGGCCGCGGGCAGAGGAGACGATCGCAGCGGCTGCGCGGGATAGGCGAGCGCGCGGCCTGGCGACGCGGAAGAACGGATGAAGGAAATGGACGGAGAAGAGCACAGAGAAGAACAGGAAGGGTGGTCCGAAGCGCGGCCGGAGTCGTGCGCGAGGTGCCCGGTGGGAAGACTCTCAGAAACTCCAGGGTCTCCTTCAGTCAACTGCGCCCCAGCGGGAGGGAGCGCAGAGCCGGCTGAAGCAGGATGTTGAGGAGCAGTGAAGAGGCCGCCGCCTGCAGCCGCTGTCACGGGAAAGGTCGAGGGGGGCATGACTGCCTGTGATGAGGAACGGGACTCTGTGGAGTGACGCGTCGCGCCCGGTTCGTAGTGTGGTCTCTGCACTTTCTCCAAGAGGAAGATGAATCCACGTGGCGCTCGTTTTCACCTGGCGAAAAAGGCAGATACGTCTGAAGAAGCACGCGTCGCGACTCGGCTATACCGGCGTGTGCCCGCGTGTCTGAGCCCAGGATGGCCTCCCGGGAGTTTGTCGAGGCCAGAACCGCGACGAGCCTCCGTTACTTCCCTTGACGAAGGAAAACGAGCCTTGCTGGACGCAAAGAACCCAGGAGAGAGGGGGCAGATGGAAATCGATCAGGCGGTGTGTCTTGAATCTCCGCCGCGCTGGGCTGTTCCCGGCCGACGAAGAAGCCGACACAGAGGTGGATCGGCTCCGGCGGCGCTATCTTGGACACGGCTTCGCAGAGGTGCCGAGGGAAAAGACACTCAGTTTGCGTGCCAGTTCTAGAATCGTCGGGGAAATCGACGCAGGCGACAAGGCAAGAAGAAAAGGGCCGACACGCGTGCGCACATCTAGGCGCGCAAAAGGGGGAGGACCGGCAAGTGGACAGAAGGTTCGACGCGCCGCTCGCGGGTAGCTGCCGCGGGTAGGCGGAAAAAATCCGGAAAACTGCAGAGGTGGAGGACTTGCTCCGTCTTTGCCTTCCCTGTTCCGTTGAAAAACGCGTTTTCCCGGGAACGCCTTTCGCTGCATTCTTTACACGCGGTGCGCTGCACACGGGAGTCTTGCAAGCGAAACGGCGCGCATACAGAGGGGGGCACACAGCCGTGGGAGAGAAACACAACCCCCCCAACGCGTTCGCGCTCGGCGGCCGATTTTGTCTTTCTGCACACTGGAGGCTTTTCTTTGAGCGTTCCAGAACCAACAGCTGAGACAACGAGAGCACACACCGTCCGGTGTCTAGACAGCGGACTGTTGAGATCGCGCAGCTCCACCGATCCACGGAAACAGGAAATGTGCCGAGAGTTTCGGGAAACGCGCCCGGATAACGGTTGGCATTTCACAGTCGCACACCCAGCGGAGCCGCAGGGCTTGGCAGAAAATGCACACACCAGCGGGACTGATTCACATCGAAAATCACCCTAGATTAAAGAGATGGGGATGTTTAGACCCTATGCATTCATGGCTGTGTCTGGCGTCGTGTCGGTGTGCTTCGAAGTGTAAACCGTCGAGGTCTGTCGGACTTCCGGAGTCAGGGTAGAACAGCAAGGTATGCCTAGTGTAGATTCACGTGATTCCTGTATCTGTCGTAAGCGTTCTCAAAGGCAACCGAGCGCTCTGCCGTGCAGGGCTGTGCCGAGTGAAGATCAGTTGCGTCAGAACGGAGCGAAACAGGTTTGCGAGGGAATCAGCAAATGCGGGCCTCCTGGCCGAAGAGGGGCTCCATTGGGAGTGCCCAGCCTCAGAGGCCTCCTCCAAATCTGTTTTGTTGCTTTTTCGAGGGGATTTGCGGGCAACTCTCTCCTCGAGAGGTGCTGAGTTGTCAGGCGGCACCCCGAAATCAGTTCGTGTCACGTTCGCACGTTTCACAGACGATAGCCTGACGCCGTCCCAAACGCACGACACAGCAAGAGCCGGCTTTGGGGTCTTTCTCCATCAAGCCTTCTGGTACGTGTGGAGACACCTCCAGGAGATCGGGCGCACAACGCCATCGACGGTACGCAGTCTTCTTGGCAAAGTTTCGACGACAATACACCCTGGCCTACGGTGCCTGCCGGCGCCTTTGGCCTTTGGGGTTGTTCGCCCGCGATTCTTGAGCTATCACTTCTTTTCACGCTAAAACGGCTTCCTTGTTCATGAAAGAGGGGCACTCTGAGCTTCATTTGCAACGTCAACCGTTTAGAGTGTTTTTTTGGGTCGGTCCTCCCCCATGTACAGGCGGTTCGTCTGGCCGACGTCTAAGACGACTTCTGATCTCATGGGAAGGAAGGTCATGCTTTCTCAGTTTTCCCGCAGCACGAGCATACCGTGTCCCAGTTTTCCTCGGGTGTCTGTGTGGGATATCGTTTGCGCAGCGTAGGGAGGAGCGACACCGCGAAGCGGAAGACGATTTGCGGCTCTTCGTGAGGCCTCAGCCACAACAAGGAGAGCGTCTCTTCACGGTCCCGAAAGACTCATGCTACAAGATGCGTTCTGCTGCAGATGATCAATCCGACGTTTGTGTAGAGAGTGTTCCGCCCCGTTTTCCCTACCGTCCAAGAGCGTGTGCTGAAGCAAAAATAGATGCACGTATGTGGGAGTTCGTTTTTTACAGCAGTCGCAGAAGAACGGATTCTTCAGTTGTCAGATGAAGCATTCTTCCACCACCAAACCTCTCCACGTCGCCGTCTGACCAGTTTAACGCAGTTCTCCCGTGGCGTCAAGGCTCAGTCGGTTGCTTCTGCATGTTGCGTTACAAGCACAGTTCTCGGCGTTGTTACACGGTTACACGCGTGAGGTGGAACGACGGCGAACCTTCAGCCGCGGAGTGCACCGTCACCTGCAAAACGGACAGTTGTGTTTAGGATGTGGTAGAACATATCAAGCCCAACACAACTGAGTTAAGTAATACAGGGCTGAACGGTGGGTTTGTTTCAGTGCCCAAAAAGGCAGAGCACTGGGTTGGATACCCGGCGAACGGCGCTCTCAAAAAAACCCTCCACTGAAAGCGAAGAATGAAGAGGAACCCAGCTCGCCTTGACTGGCTAGAGTAAATTTGTCACGAGAACGGCAAAGTTGAAATACACCTGGCGAGGCCGATGAGACGAACGCTACAGAAGTGTTGTTCGCCTCCCCCCACGAAAGATCCAGTGTCTGTGACGTAAATCTGGCGTCTGTTTGGGTTTCCCTTCTCTCCGGCACTCTTGAGATGGGAACCCGTCAGGCTTTCTGCGGCGCGGAATGAGACACACACCGTCCGGTGTCTAGACAGCGGACTGTTGAGATCGCGCAGCTCCACCGATCCACGGAAACAGGAAATGTGCCGAGAGTTTCGGGAAACGCGCCCGGATAACGGTTGGCATTTCACAGTCGCACACCCAGCGGAGCCGCAGGGCTTGGCAGAAAATGCACACACCAGCGGGACTGATTCACATCGAAAATCACCCTAGATTAAAGAGATGGGGATGTTTAGACCCTATGCATTCATGGCTGTGTCTGGCGTCGTGTCGGTGTGCTTCGAAGTGTAAACCGTCGAGGTCTGTCGGACTTCCGGAGTCAGGGTAGAACAGCAAGGTATGCCTAGTGTAGATTCACGTGATTCCTGTATCTGTCGTAAGCGTTCTCAAAGGCAACCGAGCGCTCTGCCGTGCAGGGCTGTGCCGAGTGAAGATCAGTTGCGTCAGAACGGAGCGAAACAGGTTTGCGAGGGAATCAGCAAATGCGGGCCTCCTGGCCGAAGAGGGGCTCCATTGGGAGTGCCCAGCCTCAGAGGCCTCCTCCAAATCTGTTTTGTTGCTTTTTCGAGGGGATTTGCGGGCAACTCTCTCCTCGAGAGGTGCTGAGTTGTCAGGCGGCACCCCGAAATCAGTTCGTGTCACGTTCGCACGTTTCACAGACGATAGCCTGACGCCGTCCCAAACGCACGACACAGCAAGAGCCGGCTCTGGGGTCTTTCTCCATCAAGCCTTCTGGTACGTGTGGAGACACCTCCAGGAGATCGGGCGCACAACGCCATCGACGGTACGCAGTCTTCTTGGCAAAGTTTCGACGACAATACACCCTGGCCTACGGTGCCTGCCGGCGCCTTTGGCCTTTGGGGTTGTTCGCCCGCGATTCTTGAGCTATCACTTCTTTTCACGCTAAAACGGCTTCCTTGTTCATGAAAGAGGGGCACTCTGAGCTTCATTTGCAACGTCAACCGTTTAGAGTGTTTTTTTGGGTCGGTCCTCCCCCATGTACAGGCGGTTCGTCTGGCCGACGTCTAAGACGACTTCTGATCTCATGGGAAGGAAGGTCATGCTTTCTCAGTTTTCCCGCAGCACGAGCATACCGTGTCCCAGTTTTCCTCGGGTGTCTGTGTGGGATATCGTTTGCGCAGCGTAGGGAGGAGCGACACCGCGAAGCGGAAGACGATTTGCGGCTCTTCGTGAGGCCTCAGCCACAACAAGGAGAGCGTCTCTTCACGGTCCCGAAAGACTCATGCTACAAGATGCGTTCTGCTGCAGATGATCAATCCGACGT